>NC_137812.1:45771632-45974132 GCF_963921795.1 Nannobrachium achirus
CCTCAGAGAATTGCTGGAGAACAAAGTGATGGAATTGTTACAATCAGTTCTATTTCATGTTACATATGTAATAATACAGTACATACAGATGGGCCGTATATAGATATAGAATATATATATGTATATATAGTGTATATATAGTATATAGAGTGGCAGCATCATTTGTACATTTGGAGGATAATGCTGTTTGTGACATAGAATCGTTCTCCATCAGACAATGATAGATTGAAGTGAGCCATACAGTAATTGCTATCTAACTAAACATTGGACAAGCAAGGACACTCTTTATTGTATTGTGTGAGCTACAATTTGAGGTACCTGAAATTCATCATGCATTGATTTCACAAATTTTACTGCATCCAAGAACAGAGAAAAGATTTCACAAATTACTGGGCGCAAAAAAGAAAAAGCAAGAAAATGGGCAGATGAACGAACGCAAACCTACTGTATAGTTCCCCAGTAGGGGACTAACAACATGAGTTGACTCTCTACCTTCATGCTCTCCAGTATCGCTCCACATTCTTTCTTGAGGGTTCTGCTGGGGTGCTGCACGGCCTGGCTTGCGCCTTTCCTGATGTCCCCCATCCGAATAGACATCCTGGCCAAGCCCGCCTGACACGCCTCATCATGTTCCTGGAACTACAGAGTGAGACAGAAGATGAGAACACTCAATCGCCTATTATTCATTCAGTATGTAAGTGGGGTCACTCACTCAAGAAAGAGTAAAATAACACTTGAGCATGTTGCTCTTTCGAAGCACTTGTGTGGCTGACATGACGAGAGGCAGAAATGAGTCATGGTGTATTTACCTTGTTGTCGTGGGTCAAGCCTTTCTCATAGTGCGACAGTGCATTCACATAGTCTCCACTAGGAAAACAAACACAGTGCGGAGATTATTTACAAGTAGAGCATGGGTGAGTGTGTGTAAACAGCACAGCAGGGTTTCTCAAAGTGGGTGCCATGATGCAAGTCCAGGGGTGCCTCAGAATACTAATATTAATACTAATATTTGGAATTTATCAAAATCACTTCAGTTTAACCACTTAGACCCTCTATACTTGGTTAAAAAAAGACCTGAGTTGACCTGTACTTGGTGCAATCTTTTTCAGTCTACAAGTCTCGTTGTGACGCGGTGTAAGCTTGTAGATCTGCTATTTTTGGTTATTTCTGGTTGCCACCAGATTGACCAGAATAGGGACGCTGGGGTCTAAGTGGTTAAGCGCCAAGTATAAAAGTTAATGTCAATTTGTCCTAATGGAAACAGATATTCTCTCAAATGCCCTCGTGACATACTGCATCTTAGGGGTAAAGATTTACATATTTGACATAAATATAAGGTACTGTAAAGTAACAATGTAATTCAGGCGTGCCGTGGATAAAAGTCTGGGTTTCCGAGGCTAAAAGGTTATTTACGGTGTGCCCTGAGCCAAAAATGTTTGAGAACCACTGGTATACAGTCCTTACATAAATTCCAGATGTACAGCATATTCTTTGGATATGAAGGGGATCTGGTCTTCTGCAAGTCTCTTGGCCAACATCAGAGCACTGTCCCAATGCAACAGGTCTCTCCTCATCTGACACACGCACACCAAACACACAAGGTATCTATTATTACCACTTTGGATAGGGAATGTCTTCAGAGTTTAAAAACAGAACAATCCTTTCAAACTGGACTTATGGTTTAACTATCTGTGTGCATGTGTGTGCGTGTGTGCATGTGTTACCTCCAAGGCAGCAATTGGACAGCTAGACAACATATAGAGGTCCTGCGCCAGGTTGTACTGATTCAAGAACATGGCCAAGTGGCCAGCCTGCAGATTCTTGTCCTCTAGACCCTGTGGCAGAGCAGAGGAAACTGATGAGAAGACTCTTATCAGTAGTATACTGTAGCCTCTCTTCCTACTGAAAAGACAATATCAAATCTAAACTATACATGTGTGTGTGTGTGTGTGTGTGTGTGTGTGTGTGTGTGTGTGTGTGTGTGTGTGTGTGTGTGTGTGTGTTTTACCTGTATATCTTGCAGTGACATGACCATGCCAACATTACCACTCATGCGGTAGACCTGAATGGCCAGGTCCACCTCCATGTGGACCAGACAGGCTTGGCCCATCTCAGCCCAGTCGGCTGCACTGCCGCCAAGCTTGCACAGATCCAAGGCCTCCGAGAACCTGGAAAGGACACGGCGAATATAAATGAGTTCATCCAGGGGTGGATCTTAAACATCTGGATGAGATATTGATTAGACGATGGGGCTGTTAAGTCTGACATCATTTTGTAGGCAGAGGAGAACTCTGCCCCCAGCGGCCGTGAATCTTTTTACTATTTTTACTATTTTCTAATTTTTCTTCTCTTTGTTGTTGAAAGGAAAGTGGTAGAATTATACTTTAGTCGTTATTTTTGTCTCGGATCTGTTGAAATAGCGAGGGACAGATATTGATAATAAATCTGCTTGGAGGTCTGACTACAAAATGATGTCACGGTTTAAAAGCCCCATATTCTAGCTTAGAGCTTAATTAAGACGGTTAGCCCTATTTGCTACAAGCTGTTTTTTTTAATAAAGACAGTTGGAAAAGGGTAGAATGCCTCTGTTCTTAACAAATCACCCATATTTAATGAGAAACCAGGCTGCATGCAGCAATTACGCTTGTTTAGAAAAATGTCAGGCTGGGTTGAGAACCAATTTGTCAATATGTGTCTGGCTTTGGGTCGGGCTGGGCTCACATATTTAGGCCCGATTAAGCTCTTTTCTAGCACCCCGTAGAGGTTGTGGAGCACAGGCCATGATAAATAACAAATGCCTAGTGGGTGTAGCAGTGGTTCCGAAATGGTGTGCCTTGGGACATTTTGTGACAACAACACATTGTTGTTATATATAAAACAATACAAAAGTTAGGAATTATTCTTTTAATTTAGTACATCAGTATTTTGGGCAAACTCCAGATAATCAGAGGATATCTTATAAAGTCCTGGAATAAATTCCTTACCAAAAGATTTCTTCACCAATGTGTTTGTAAAGATGTCTAGTAACACTTCTCACAAAGACTGAAATTCAGTTTCCCAACTTTCATCAGCTATGAAGGAATCTCCTAGAGAAACTGAATTTCAGTCTTTGTGAGATGTGCTACTAGACACCTTTACAAACACATTGGTGAAGAAATCTTTTGGTAAGGAATTTATTCCAGGATTTGACACTATTTCTGAAGATATCCCCTGACTAAGACAGATGGAAGAGGAGAAACTTTGTTTCTGCCATATTCTGCCATAAATAAGTAAATTATAGTAGGTAAGTAAATAAAGAAATATCAGAAAAACAGAACTACTGTGCATGCATTGCGATACACTGTGAACTTGTAGATCTGCTATTTTCTCTATTGGGCACAAAAGGTATATGGTCTCTGTTGGGTGTATCATCTCCTTGTAGCGGTACGGTGGCTGACCTCTTGAGCATGAGGGCCTGAGAGAGCTGCTGGCTGCGCTCCTGGGGACTGAGAGGCTGTGTGCTGCTCAGCTGTCTGAGGAAGGAGTGGGTGCTCAGCACCACCTCGCTGGTGTTGCCACTGGGTGTCTGACAGGTCAGCTCCCCGTTGTACAGCAGCAACGGCTTGTGGGAGAAAGGAAGCGCGGTGTTCCCCACCAGCACCACCCGGAAACCTAGAGGGAGAAAGAGAGAGAGAGAGAATATTTTACTGACATTTGATTTTCCACTAGCATCAACGTCATACTGTGCAACTTATTGTCTCCACCAGCCGAAGGTATGGGGGAGAGTATGTTTTCCCCTTCGTCCGTCCGTCCGTCCGTCCGTCCGTCCGTGCGTGTGTGTGCGAGTGTGCGTGCGTCCTTGCTCCTCGCAGTTTGTTACCACCTAATCTCAGTCGCCGTTGGGCCGGTCGCTGCCAAAATGAGCACACACACTCCCTGGATGCCAATTCAGAACCTCTGACCCACATTTTTCAAATGGGCCTGTTCTAGCGCCACCATGAGGCCGATGTTTGCAAAACACATTTCTGTACACTACTCAAAAAAACCTACAAATCGGTAGGCAGTATCTCGACAGTCATGTGATCGACATGGATCTGTCCGATTTCGCATATTCCATCCTGATTGGCTAAGATTGGCTTCCAAAGTTTGTAGGATTGAGCCGTTTTGAAGAAAATGCCTCCAATCACAAACGCAAAGTGCAATTTTCATGAAATCGCACACACACGTTCCCACTAGGCCGAGGAAGAAATGCCACTTACATTTCTTTAAATCAGCCTCATGGTGGCACTATAACAGACCGATTTGTCGTTTTACCTATAACTCCACCGATCAGTTTCAAACTTTGTAAGCGCACTCCCTAGAAGCCAAGGAAAAACCCTTTCCCTGCATTTTCACATCAGCCTTTTATAGCGCCACCATGAGGCAGTTTTTTGACAAACACATTTTTTGACACTTCACTGTCTCTGAAGCTAACTTGTCCACTCACCTTGGATTGCGTTTGACCCCGCTCATTCATAACCACCTAATTCAATACCACCCTATGCACACCCACAACCAACATACCACACCTGGTGGAGACCTGTGCTCGGAAGAGCACTGCTTCTAGTTTCAATGAAACAAGAGGAGAGAGAAACAGAGAAACAGAGGAGAGAGATGGGGAGAGACATGCAGTAAAGCTCTAATATAATAATACGATTTTTTTTTTCAAGCTATTTGGCAGGTGATTGGAAGGGACCGTCTGTCTATCAAAGTCTGGCCGTGCTCTTTTTTTCAAACGCACTTCACGTCGCGGTCCCCCGATGAGGATCGTGGCAGGGCACGGGGGACCGCGACTGGTAGCGGCAAAAATGAATAGTGAAAGAACTACAGTGCACCTGCAACAGGCACTTCTCGATCGCATCACACCTGGTCTCACTCTGATCCTGCCCGTAGCTGACGCTGATTGGTTGGAAGGCTGCATGAGGAACTCAATACGCCACCATCTGGCAGAGTCAGATTATCTGTCCCTGACACTCGCAACAACATGACGCAGGCTTCTGAAATCTACCAGAAACATATTTATTATATCTAGTTTAAAGTCAATAGGGGAAGCATGTTTCTGCGTTCCAAACCTTTAGCACTCGCTTTGGAGCAGTACTTCTATGATTTGGTTTCAAACGGAATATTAGTGATCCACAATTCTGACAATTAAGCTTTGTGTGTGTGTGTGTGTGTGTGTGTGTGTGTGTGTGTGTGTGTGTGTGTGTGTGTGTGTGTTTATCTTCCTACCATGGATGGTGGTTTTGTGCAGTGCGTAGGTGTAGACCTTGTCATCATCATAAGCTACAAACACTCCTCTGTCACCAGGCCAGTTCTCCCACAGCACTCCTGTGATGGTGGGGGAGAAACTGGGGAGCTCATAGCAGTAGTCTCTGGGCTGTATGGACACATCCACACACACACACACACACACACACACACACACACACACACACACACACACACACACACACACACACACACACACACACACACACACACACACACACACACACACACACACACACACACACGCACACACACACGCGTGCGCACACACACACACACACACACACACACACACACACACACACACACACACACACACACACACACACACACACACACACACACACACACACACACACACACACACACACACACACACACACACACACACACACACACACACAAATTTCCTTATTCCACTATAATCCAAACACCATCCTTACATTTTCCATTTTCCAGCCTGAATTGACATTTCGTTTCACTTCAAACAAAACATTTAAAGGGGCTAGCGATTCAGGGTCTGGAACTAGGCTAAAGCTGAGCTGCAACAAGCATCATAAACCACAAAGGCCTACTGCAGTCACAGCATCCATATATATCCATGTTTAGGCCAAGAACCATCCTAAGCCAGCAAACTTTTTGTAATGAAGTGCCATGTTTTTATTTTCTAGAGTGTCAGTGTGCCATGTCAACATACATTTTAATGACGAATATTTTGACATATTTTGATTGGTAGGACATTGTTATAACGATCATTAGACCCAGAGCAATAATCCACCTATCTCCCCGACTCCCTCCCTAGTCAGAGTTCAGAGTTTTAATGAATGTAGAATTTTGTGCAAGATGTAATTTACTATAAATGAGCTAACTTCATTTAATTGACCATGTTTCAAAAAAGAATGTATGACAAATATTTTGACAGTTTTTGATTGGCAGGACATTGTTATAACGATCATTAGACCTAGAGCAATAACCCATCTATCTCCCTGACGCCCTCCCCAGTCAGAGTTCAGAGTTTTAATGAATGTAGAATTTTGTGCAAGATGTAAATTAGCCAACTTCATTTAATTGACCACGTTTAAAAAGATATTTGTTTTTAATATAAAAATCCTCTCTCTCACACTTCTGCCAGTGTGCCGGTGATCACTAAGGTTGCCTGCCCCTGCTCTAAGCTCTGCTGACGAATGAACTCAGCCCATGTAAACAGATGATACGGAACATAGGTCTATAACTGTGTCACAGACACACATTCATAATGCAAACCTGTGTCACAGAAAAGTAGTGAAAATAGAAGATCTACAAGCCAACAATGTGTCCCACTGCAACGAATGATGAGCTTGTATTTTTCTCTATTTTTTTAATAATAATAAAAAAGGAACGTTTTTAGGACATAATACCGACGATATATAGAATTCCAGTGTCCCAGTATGCCAAGTTCTGCTATATGTGCTGTACTAACGTTGACGGGGGACAACAGGCAGCCACCGTTCTCCTCGTCCATGAAGACCATCCGCGTGCCGTTGGGGTCGGGGAACACTTTCCTCACACCCACCGTGTGGCTGTAGGTGCTCACAGTCTGCCAGTCCTCCAGCAACACACACTGCACACTGCCCAACTAACACACACACACACACACACACACACACACACACACACACACACACACACACACACACACACACACACACACACACACACACACACACACACACACACACACACACACACACACACACACACACACACACACACAGGAAGTAAAAGAGACAGAAAGAAAGATTTGTAAAACATCAGACAACACAACAGAATTTGTAAATGAATCAAGGATAGAGTGTAACTTTTAAGACTGTTTTAATTTAAAAAAAATAAGAAAATAAAAGAAGAAATACCATTACTGCTGCAAAAGTAATCAACAAACTATTCTATAAACCAAAATTTCCAAATAATATAAGAAAGTATATACGCAATTAATTTTGTGAAAATAGCTGATCTACAAGCTCACTGTGAGCTTTATTTGTGGAGTAAATTTTCTTTGTATTCATTACTAAAAAAAGAAGTGTATGATGCCACAGGAATGACTGAAATAAACTAAACTAAACTAAGCTTTAAGATCTGCTATTTTCACAATATTTATATGTGGAACCGAGCACAACTAAATTGAATGCCTCAACTCCTATATACCAAGTGCTTTTCATTGTAGGGGGTCCCTTATTCAAATGTGATTATTTCAGGGGTCACGGCGTGAAAAGGTTGAGAACCACTGGGTTAAAAAGACAGTGAATAAAAGGCTACAGCTGTAGGGACGAACATCAGTGCCATAATACAGGAAATCAGCAGTGAGGGCGTGGCACAGGATCTTCCCTTTCGTGTCCTCGTCTGGAAACAGTTTCATATGGCACTTGTTCTCTTTCTCCTCAGACTCCATCTATAACACGCACGCACACACACACGCATGCACGCGCGCACACACACACACACACACACACACACACACACACACGCACACACACACACACACACACACACACACACACACACACACACACACACACACACACGCAAAATAGATTGAGTATGAGGGTAAATAGCCAATGAGACAATTAAGGCAGGCATCAAATCTAGCATCTATCTAAACATGCTAAATAACATACCGGTACTAAATAACATGCCCTTTTCTCCTAATAAAGCTGTTCTTATTTAGTTTCTGTTTTCTCGGATGCGATTTGAGTATCTAGAAAAGCGCTGTATTATCTGTACATCTAAATAACATTCACGGTATGCATGTGTGAACAAGTAAACAACATTCTGTATGTACATCTAGTTTCTATCTAAATGGGCAAACAAGTACTGATATAAGGACATAATGAATGCTAGGGTATAATCAGACTACTGAAGACAATGGGGCGTGAGTACGCACACGCACACGCACACGCACACACACACACACACACACACACACACACACACACACACACACACACACACACACACAGTCCTCACCATGTGCACCTGTACTTTTCCTTCGAACAGTGCTGCTGCATAGTCTGCGTTCAGGCACATGCTGGCTATTGTCCCCAGGTATTCTATCTCTGTCAGCCTGCTGTAACCTAAGTGACACAAACAAACAGGGTCTCACAAATTCAATGTGTTTGCACGCATTAATTAATTAATTTGCATCAACATTTGATTGCCTTAAGTTACGCAGAAGCACCCCAAAAAAGAAAAAACACAAGCACATGCACACGAGAGCAAGCTTGTGGAATGTGGACACACGGACAGTGGTGGAAAAGGTACTCAAAAGTAAATATACTTAAGGCATGTTTTCATTGCAGTTCCGGAATTTTCCCGGCAAAATAAATAATTATAATTAGCATAACTTGCCGGGAGTTTAGTTTTTTGGGTGTTTTCACATGCCCTCATCGGCAGCAAAAATACTGGTATCGCTCGTTTTCACCAAGCCATTGTGACGGGATCAAAACCAGTGTTGCCAGATTTTGCGAGAGAAATAAGCAACCAGGTGTACAAAAATAAGCCCCAAAAAGTGATATTATCTAGCCACACGAGCACTTTAAAACTATACGCATCGCCGCATCAGCTACTTGAAAATTGCCAATCTACAAGCTCACAACAAATAAACCGCAACCAGCCACTATCAATACATACAAGCAAATTTACGGAAATCAAGCCCAGAGTCGCTTATAATTAGCAGACATGGCAACACACGGACTGAAAGACCTGCAAAAAACAGTCTCCCCAGTTCGGTTTGTTGCGTCTCTTCTCTCACCCTGAACGCTACAAATGGATTTAACAAAATATTCTTCATGCAACGACACAAGGTTCAGAAAGGATCGCTCATGCGTTATGCAACCTGTTGGGGGAAATCTCGCGCTTAACAGCGAAACGCTCCCCCCATGCACTTGTGGCTTGTGGGCTTTTAGATTTAGCTTTTTTTTCCACGCGTCACTGTAAACGATGGATGACCATGCAGACTCGATGCTCGCTGCTCTGTAAAACACTTTTAATCATGCAATGAGGAGAAACTATTAACTAATGATGCAACTCTTTGAGTTGGTAAAGATTCCAGCTTTCATCACAACATTACGAGCGCATCGCATCCCGTATCATCACGTTCTCCAGACCGGACAGTTTAATTAAAAATGGGCTATAGAATACAAATAAGTTTGAACCATGAGCAAGCTCAGAAGGTTCAGAAAGGATCGCTGCATGATGCAACGTGTTGCACTTGTGGGCTTGTAGATTATTAGCTGTGTTTTTTTTCTTCTTCACGCAACACCATAAACGATGGATGACCAGAGAACGAAAGAAATAGACTTCTGCTGTGTTTGTCAATGCGATTCTAGCCTAAATAATTAATCCCCTATTCAAGGTGAAGCTGTAGACCTACTTTATTTCTATATATTCCTTTACATTCAGGTCGTTTTCAATCCCAGATACAATGTTTTAAACTGTTAACTGGCTCCTTTCATGCACCTGGTTGTCAAAAAAAGGCAAATTCACGGCATGCGTTTTCACTGGAGGGAAATTTGTATTGTCACGGTACTTTAAGCAAAAAATACTAGGTATTTTCCCGTCAAATTTCGGCCCCCAAAACTGCCGGGACACAAAATAAGTGGCCGTTTTCACATGGCGTGAATTTCAAAATTGCCGTCATTTTTGAAAAAACTCCCAGAAGTTTTGCTCAGTGAAAACGGGGCTATAGTTAGTTTACACCACTGACACGGACACACGGACAGGCACACACCAGGTTCATGGTCTGAGAGAGCGTAGAACCAGGCCCTGTTGTTCATGCCCACAGCCAGGTGGAAAGGTCCCACAGCGATGAACGTAGGCTCCACCTCCACTGCTACTGCAACTGGACTCTCCTGAGGAATGCAGGGGAATGAATGTTACAGAGTGCATCTTTACGTGCACTCTGCAGTGCAGCAGCTGTACAGCTGGATTTGAGTGTTCAGGATGGTTTTCCTAAAAACACTTCATTCGTGCCGGTTTCCACCAAGAGTTTTAGCACAATGCTGTTTCACTGTCCCCTCCATTGCGCGCGCATGCGTGTGTGTGTGTCCTCACCCCCTCCACCTGGTTGGAGACGGTGACCTCCAGCAGGGATGTAAGGTAGGCCAGCCTGGTGCCAAAGCTGTCCCCCAGGATGGGCAGTCGGGTCAGGAACACATGCAGAGTCCCTCGCTGGGTGGACACAGCTAATAACTGGCCATCGTCTGTCCAATTCATCTGGTCCAGACCTGGAAGGAGAGAGAGAGAGAGAGAAAGAGAGAGTGGGGGGGAGAGAGAGAGAGAGAGAGAGAGAGAGAGAGAGAGAGAGAGAGAGAGAGGAAGAGGAAGAGAGAGTGGGGGAGAGGAGTAGCAGATTGTCAAAAAGAGGTAAGGGAGGGGGACATTGGCAGAAAAGGGAATAAATGTGTTCAGGTTCATTCAAAATGCCTTGTCAGGCCACTCTGTGGTTGAATAGAAGAACAGGCTCACCTTTATTTTCGTCATCCAGATGAACTATGTTGCTGATATCTTTAAGATCAGACAGTTCATGGATCTTTATGCTGCAAAGACACAACACTGTAATTCTTGTCACTCTGATGCCCGATTCATACTTACACCATCCATCGCAACATATTGTTGTTCTGAGGTTGTAAATTGGCTATTATTGATGCACGACACCAGGACACAACTAATTATAAATCAGACGTGAGTGTGTGTGTACGTGTGTGTGTGCGTGCGTGCGTGCGTGCCATGTGTGCGTACCAATTGTCCCCACAGGAGGCAGCCTTATTTATGGACGAGGAGATGGCAACACTGTTGAGGCTGTCTTTGTGGTTGTGAGCCTGGTAAAGTTCCTGGCCAATCTCCAAGATGTGAGTGGAGATAACCACAAAGTAGCCATGAGAGAACCCAATCAATATATATCCATCACCATACCTAGGAAGAAGGGAGAAAAGAAGATCATGATAGAATAAGAGACAGGCACAAGAACAAAAATATCTACATTTCTAACAAACATTTGTGTGTGTGTGTGTGTGTGTGTGTGTGTGTGTGTGTGTGTGTGTGTGTGTTACCAACGGTAAGCCACAATGTGTCCGTAGCGAGGCTGAAAGGCCAATTCGATGGGGTTTTCAGGGTCACTGAGGTTGAGCAGGAACAGATTCTTCTTCCCAACAGAAACACTCACCTGTAAGGGTCAAACATTACAGCCAGATAAATCTGGCTCAATCATCACTCCTACTGACCTGCGTGTCCCTTCATTCACATGGGGATATAATAAAGCACACCTAGAATAATATACAACCTCTCATGAATTCTGAATTTTACTCTGGCTTTGTATTGAGGGTTGAAACCCTTTTATGGATGTACACACTTCACCTGTATTAAGCAAAACCACCATTTATCAATAGCTAAGATAGATTTGGTTAACATTTTAAAAGATGCTGAAAATGTAATTTCCTGAACAGTAGTCTTGCGTAGCCAGACGAGATCATCTCCAACAACTAATACATCACTGGTCACGTGTAAATCCAGTGTGGGGGCTCAAATTGGGTGGACCTAATTTGGGCAGGGCGATCTGTTACATAGATAGAGGAACATAGAGTACTTACAGTGCTCTCCCCTGGAGATGACCTCTCATCGGTCTTCATCAAAGCAAAGTAAACATCAGCAGGCTCGCTACGCAATGATGTCTGACAAAAGATAAGAGAGAGGACACAGTTCAACCTGGTGTCCCTATTTTGCGCATGTCATATACAGTAGGTGAAACTTGCTCTGCGGTAATGTACAGTAGTTGTCTACATCATGACTGCACTGGATGGGCAGACAAT
Source organism: Nannobrachium achirus (assembly GCF_963921795.1). Classification (NCBI taxonomy): domain Eukaryota; kingdom Metazoa; phylum Chordata; class Actinopteri; order Myctophiformes; family Myctophidae; genus Nannobrachium; species Nannobrachium achirus. The sequence continues at coordinate 45,783,758 of NC_137812.1, forward strand.
GAAGTAGTGTAGCTCAGCCAAGGTTGGTTGTTCAATATACATAGCAAGAATATATTGCCAACAGAATGAGGACTTGCGATAATGAAAAGTAATGGACTGTAATGGTGTAATGACAAAAAGTGAAAGAGTTGTTAGTTAATGTCTGATGAAAACAATAATTCAGCCAGTGTAACTTGGTGCCAGACAGAAATAGGTGGACAAAGGGAAAAGGAAAGGATTCAAAATGGCTGAATGCAGAGATTTAGAAATGGACTGAGGAAAGTACTGGAGGGAAACAGTGAGGACGAGAGGGGAAGAAAACGTGTGAGAATAGACATGCGAGGAGAGATTTGTCAGATGTCATACAGTAGCCTACATTATGTAGAAAACAGGAGGCAAAGAATTATGTAGTGCAAACTACATAATTGCACCTAAACAGGGGTCTTCAACATTTTCAGGCCAAGGACCCCTTAGTTGAGAGAGAGATGAAGCAGGGACCCCCACAACCTGTTCATAGATTCCATATAGTTTCATTGTTTGACAGCACAATCATCAGTGTATTTTGGATTCATGTCAATTTGTGTTTTCAGATATTTAACCACTTGAACTGTCAATACTTAAACTTGACCTTTCACTCTGTACTTAGTCTGCTCTTTTTCCCCTCTACACCAAAGCTCTTTGCCAAAAATAGCCGATCTACAAGCTCACAACGCCTCGCAGCTGCTATTTTTGGCTAAAGTTCTCCGAAAATGGACGCTAGGGTTCAAGTGGTTAATATAAACTAGACCAGGTCACCTGGTTCTGCCAGACCCGCAATGAAAATCAGAATGCAAGGAAGGGGGGGGGGGGGGGGTGGATCAATCTTAGTCTGGCCTCTCTCCTTTGACCTGTCCGGCAAGCGTGACGCTGGCAGGAGTGCAAGACTCCAGCTGGTATAGCTCGTGGGATCCTTAAGGCACGCAAACCTCCCCACCACGATAAGGTGTTGATCCATGGGGAAGGGGGGGGGTGATAGACAGACAGAGGACAGAGACAGGACAGTGACAGTCAGACAGACAGAGGACTAAAACAGGACAGTGACAGTCAGACAGGCAGAGGACTAAGACAGGACAGTGACAGTAAGACAGGCAGAGGACTAAGACAGGACAGTGACAGGCAGACAGACGGCTAAGACAGGACAGTGACAGTCAGACAGACAGAGGACTAAAACAGGAAAGTGGTAGTCAGACAGGCAGAGGGCTATGACAGGAACGTGGTAGTCAGACAGGCAGAGGGCTATGACAGGAACGTGGTTGTCAGACAGGCAGAGGGCTATGACAGGAACGTGGTAGTCAGACAGGCAGAGGGCTATGACAGGAACGTGGTTGTCAGACAGGCAGAGGGCTATGACAGTAACGTGGTAGTCAGACAGGCAGAGGGCTATGACAGGAACGTGGTAGTGTTTTCACTAGTATGGCACTGAACTAACACATGAACACACAGGATTGTATAGGCTGAGCAGCTGGAAATGTTTCTGAGCTTGTAGATGGGCTGAGGAATTTATAGTGTCAGCAGCTCGTCAGCCAACTCAACTCAGCTGGTCCTGTACAGGTGACGGCACTCAAGGCAATCAGCCGAGCAAGGGAAGGGAGGGGCAGATGAGCAGTCAGAAGCAAACACAGGCACACTGAGGAAAAGAGGGACCGACCGACCGACCGACAGACCGACAGACCGACAAAGCCTTTTGTAGGCCGACCCCCTGGGTCTGGCAAAAAGGAGAAAAAAAGGTTTCTATCACTCAAAGATTTGGAGGACCCCCTGTAGTAACTCTGGGGACCCCCTGTTGAAGACCCCTGACCTAAACAGTTTACCAACCTTTTAATTGTTTTAACAGAGTTTAGGGTTATCTTAATTAAATATGTATTACACTACTTTGATGTATATACAGTAGGCCTACTATAAATTAAAGCTTTAATGTAAATCATCTATTTTCACAACATTTTGAAATGGCATCCTTAACATATCGTCTCTCTGTTGAGGCTTTCTTTCACCCAAGGACAGACATCATCAGACTGACAAAGAAAACGGTGTAAGTCTGTCTTTCTGTCTGCTTTTGAAACGCCAAATCAATCTACCAGATGGACATTTTTAGCAACACAGCTGTGACATGGGCCTCACCTCTGCCAAAAAAATACCCCTTTGTACCCCTTCTCTGCCATGCCCGTAGAACCCGGAGATTTAATAAGCTTTAATTAAAAAAAAAAAATTATCGAAGCGGAACTAAAATAGGCCGGAACTAATGCTCCGTGATCGGTTTCTACACGGACACATTATTGAGCGGACCAGTTAACATTGAGGCCGTGAACCGGAAGCGGATGGTCCGTCGTCTATTTTGGCCCGTTAGCTTTCTGTATAAACTCCGCGGCTTACAGACGGAGAACTTATTATCAATTGTAAAAATTTTAAAGGATTTGAGAAGCTGATGGAATACGCGAACACACGATGCATAGCAGTGTCCGATCACGCACGATGGGAACTGGATGAGTGCCCCAGTTAACAGGTAGGAGAAGCCGGCAGTGAAAGACATAGAAAAATCTTCGGGCTCTACGGCCGTAAACTACGAATGAGTTAATATAGGTAAGTACAGATTAGAACGTAGCACTGTCTTTCTGTGTGTGTGTGTGTATGTGCGTGCATGCGTGCGTGTGTGTGTGTGTGTGTGTGTGTGTGTACTGTACCGTACTGTACCTGTCGAATGGTGTCCCCCTCGTGGTTGCTGATACTCAGGGTACGATCATCACTGCCTAGGGCCAGTAGATTTTGAGTGCTCCAACACCCGCAGGTGATTCTTTTGGTGTGCTTACCTAAAGTACATATTATGCATGTCAACAAGTGCACCTGTTGTGAGGGAGGTGACAGACACGAAAGAAAGTAGAAAGCAGGAAGGAACAAGGAAGAAAGGGAACAAAATCGACAAACATAATATAGTCGGGTACAGGTGAGCAAGAGCATGCATGTGTGCGTTTATTACCCAGAACTGGGATCTTGCGGGAGGTTTGCTGGTTGTATATCAACAGGTTTCCCTTAGCCGTCCCAACTGCCATCACAGGACTGACTTTTGACCACACGATGAAAGACATCTGATCTCTATTGAATCACACACAACAGCAGGAAGCCGGGCACACAGTTTAGATAAGCATCCATGTACATTGCCCAGCAGAAGCAACAGATTTTCACAGTTTACTCAGAATCTACATCCTAGGTCTTCAACAGGGTTAGGGTCCAGGACCCCTAGAGGGTCCTCAGAGTTACTACAGGGGGTCCTCCAAATCTCTGAGTGATAGAACGTTTTTTTTCCTCCTTTTTTATATTAAACACTTGAACCCTAGTGTCCATATTCTGAGAACTTTAGCCAAAAATAGCAGATCTACAAGCTGCGAGGCGTTTTGAGCTTGTAGATCGGCTATTTTTTAGCAAAGAGCTTTGGCGTAGAGGAGAAAAAGAGCAGACTCAGTACAGAGTGAAAGGTCAAGTTTATTAAGTATTGACGGTCCAAGTGGTTCAATATCTGAGAACACAAATTGACATGAATCCCAAAATACACTGACGATTGTGCTGTCAAACGATGAAACTATGGAATCTATGATGAGGTTGTGGGAGTCCCTGCTTCATCTCTCTCTCAAATAAGGGGTCCTTGGCCTGAAAACGTTGAAGACCCCTGATCTACATCACCTCATGCCACTGTCAATTTGCGATGTCTTGTTCACACTGGCGTCCCAGAGGTAGATAAAGCTTGATTTCTCAGCTATCACCGCCAGAATGTCCCCATCCTTATCCCAGTCCATTCCCACACAAGTCCTGGAGACAGGGAGGGAACAGAGTAAATCAGCAAGTATGTGAAACCTGATCTCATTCTCAACTATATTATAGAATTAATAAAACTATCCTTACCCTGGAAGGCTGAGTTCGTTCCTTTTGTGACCATGTCGATCAAATATTTTCACTGTGTTGTCATTTCTGGAAAGTTACAAGAGACATCATTGTGTAATAGTGTAGATATATGTGTTTTATAAATATAAATATAAATATATATATATATTATTTTAAAGCAATGTCCCAATAATTAATCATTGGGTTGGGTTAGTAGGAGTGCAACACATTATACTGGGGCTTCTATAGGGTTATGACCAGTTCACACAGTATTACTCACCCTGCAACAGCGATATAATTCCCGAGCGTTTTCTGCCATTTATACTGAATGCTGGAGCCGTGCCAGGCGCTATCCGCTAAGGTGAAAACACGCTGTTGATATAAACATGTCATACGGTTACTGACTGGTCGATTACTGACATTAGCATCATCGTGAGACTGCCTGCCTGCCTGGTAACCAGTTAACTTCAGGCTAGCTAAGTAACATTAACGGTAATGTTAGATTTAACCGTGTTAAGCGCCCTGCTGCCATTAAACTTGACCAAGCTGAGGGCGGAATAAAAGCACTTTACTTGTCTCAATCCAAAAGTACCGTTGTTTAAATGATTCTCTTTCCACCCACCTTCATTTTGATGCTATGTATTCATCCTTTTCTTCAAAACATCTTCGCTGCAACAGTTGTGTGTATATCCCACAATGCTTCACTCCTAGCGTCTGCAGAAGCGATGTCATGGCAACAGTCAGCAGCCAATCAACTGCTAGCTGGGTTAGAACTAGAACTAGAAAACCGTCGCGCACGGCGCACCGCTCTGACAGGCGGTTGACTAAAATACTAGACCAGGATTTCTCTGCCCCTACGAGGGCTCAACTTCAGTCAAAATAAACAAAACTACTTCGCTACTCACCTAACCAAAGGTAGTGTTGCGTTCTTAACGTCTATTCTCCGCGGTGGGAAACCTCTCAGCACCCCACACACTCTGTAAAATACATTATTTTTGTCATGAAATAAAACGCATCCAACTCGACCGCAGCTTATTTCCGGGTTGTGCCTGCGGTGGCTCGAGGTGGCCAGGTGGGTGCATTTTTTCATGACAAAAATAGAGTCATTTATACAGAGTGGGTGGGTGGGGACGTGGGGTGCTGAGAGGTTTCACAACTACCTTGGTTAGATGTAGTTTTGTTTATTTTGACTGAAGTTGAGCCCTCGGGGTAGAGAAATCCTGGTCTAGTCTTTTAGCCAGCCGCCTGTCAGAGCGTCAGTGCTCTGTCTATCTGGACCAGAGCTAGGTTAGAACGCTCCAAATGGTGTTAAGTAACTTTAAGTACATTTACTCAAGTATTGTACTTATAAGTACAATGTTTAGGTAGCCTACTTTACTAGTATTTCCTATTTTCAATACTTTTACTTACATTTTATAGCCTACATTTGAAAACTTGTGAAATGGGACATTCTGCATAATCATCCGCCATAATGAGTACTTTCTACTTTTGGTAGGCTACTTTATGTGTATTTTGTATGCCAATACTTTTGTACTTTTACTCAAGTATATTTTGAATTCCGGACTTGTACTTGTAGAGTATTTCTACATTGCAGTATCCATCCATCCATCTTCAACCGCTTATCCAGAATCGGGTCGCGGGGGTAACAGTTCCAACTGAGATTTCCAGATTTCCTTATCCCGAGCAACTTCCTCCGCTCCCTCAGGGAGTAGTTCCCAAGCCAGTTTGGAGATGTAGTCGGAACTCTTTCCACCTGGTCTTTGGTCTGCCACAGGGTCTGACTTCCGGTCATTGGACTAAAGAGTAGAGAACTCATCATGTCTGTGTAAAGCACAATAGTGTCTGAGCTCCTCCCATCTCTGGGTGTTACTTTGGTCTACTATGGGAATTTAATAGGGGTGTAAAGATACATTTTAATAGCGATTCGATACATATCACGATACATGGTTGACGATACGATACATGGACGATATTGGTTCATTCATGGCGATACGATACGATTCGATTCAATGATTTAAAATCGATATAGTAACTATTTAGCAAAGAAATTAATTCTGTGTGAAAGGTGTGGATAGTGCAGGTTTTTAAGGGAAACATGTATTATTATGGATATAAACCTGCACCTTGACATGAACCCAGAGATTACACACGATAGACCAGTATAGTTATATGGAAAGGAAAAGTAATGAAACCCCTCCTTTTCATTTTTTCTTCTTAAAAATGCTAAATACAATGCTCAAGTAGGTAGTAACGATACAATCGATTCTTTGTACTGCCGATTCGATACAATACAAAATAAAACGATACGATACGATTTTAGCTGTTTTCATTTCGATATACTTCGATTTTTTAAGTTAAAAACGATATTTCGATACAGTTACTATATCGGTACACCCCTAGAATTTAATCATTAGGCGGCGGCCTAAATAACTATAAAAGAACACAGAACCATTTCTTAAATTAACCAAGCATCTTTTTCTGAATTATATTCTGTTAAAAAAAGTTTAATACTAGAAGAAGTGCTCTTCCGAGCACATGTCTCCACCAGGCCACGCGTCCTGGTGGTGCTATAATAGGCAAATGTAAAAAGGGTGGCATGTGGTCTTCACCAATCTTAGACCTTTCATGGCGCCACCATGAGGCTGATTTGAACATTTTGTAGTGTAATTTCTTCCTTGGCCTTTTGCGAATGTGCGTGCACAATTTCATTACAATTGCACGCTGTGTTTGATTTGAGGAGTTTGGAGGCCAATTTTAGCCAATCAGGATGGAATATTTAATATGGGTCAGATCCGTCTTGATCATATGACTGTAGAGATACTGTGTACTGATTTGTGTTAATTGTGGGTAAAATCTGAAGGAGTAATATCCAAAAATGTGTCTTACATAAGTCGGCCTCCTGGTGGCGCTATAAAAGGCTGATGTGAAAAATGCAAGGAAATGTTTTTTCCTTGGCCTATAGGGCCACCAACTTTGCGCTTACAAAGTTTGAAACTGATCGGTGGAGTTATAGGTAAAACCACAAATTGGCCTGTTATAGCGCCACCATGTGGCTGATTTAAAAAGTGGCATTTCTTCCTCGGCCTAGTGGGAATGTGTGTGTGCGATTTCATGTTAATTGCACTCTGCGTTTGTGATTTGAGGCATTTTGTCCAAAACGGACCAATCTTACAAAATTTGAAAGCCAATCTCAGCCAATCAGGATGGAATATGGACAATCAGACAGATCCATGTCGATCACATGACTGTAGAGATACTGTCTACCGATTTGCATGATTTTTGGACAAAATCTGTAGGGGTACTGGCCAAAAGGTAGTTTTGCACAAATTGGCCTCATGGTGGCGCTAGAACAGGCCCATGTGAAAAATGTGGGGCATAGGTTCTGAATTGGCATCCAGGGAGTGCGCTTACAAAGTTTGAAACTGATCGGTGGAGTTTTAGGTAAAACCACGAATCGGCCTGTTATAGCGCCACCATGAGGCTGATTTCCGAAATTTGATGTGGCATTTCTTCCTCGTCCTAGTGGGAACGTGTGTGCGCCATCGCGTGATAATTGTGCTCTGCGTTTGTGATTTGAGGCATTTTGTCCAAAATGGACCAATCTTACAAACTTTGAAAGCCAATATCAGCCAATCAGGATGGAATATGGACAATCAGACGTGTCGATCACATGACTGTAGAGATACTGTCTACCGATTTGCGTGATTTTTGGACAAAATCTGTAGGAGTAGTGTACAGAAATGTGTTTTGCAAACATCGGCCTCATGGTGGCGCTAGAACAGGGCCATCTGAAAAATGTGGGGCAGAGGTTCTGAATTGGCATCCAGGGAGTGTGTGTGTGCTCATTTTGGCAGCGACCGGGCCAACGGTGCCGGAGATTAGCTGGTAACAAACTCGGAGGACGGACGGACGCACGCACGCACGCACGCACGCACGGACGGACGGACGGACGGACGGACGGACGGACGGACGGACGCACGGACAGGGGCGAAAACATACTCTCCCTCAGCCTTCGGCTGGTGGAGACAATTAGTGCATATTGTAGCCTACTACATATGCCAAATTGCCAATGCCATTAGTGATAGGAAAATATTGGCAGAATATAGGCCTATAAATCAGCTGGGTTGATCAACTTTAGCACCAGCTCCCATTTTCCCATATATATTATTTGTTGGTTACCAGGCAAATATGATAGTTCGATAGGCCTACTGGCAGATACAGTATCTAATTTGTATGGCATAGATATGCATGCAGTAGGGTGGGCACCATAATCTGGGTGTGGACTGTTCAACAAATTCTATGCAATGGATGGGACATGTTGTTTTGTTAACATACATACTTTATCGTGCATTTATTAGCAGTTAACTATGCACTTATAGGCCTACTAAGAGTTTTGAGGAAATATCTGGTCTAAAGTGAGAACAATTCCTTAATCAATTTAATAAATCCTTTATTATGAACTTAAATAGCCGAATTAAATAAGAATTCTAAAGTTAACTAACTATTCTTTTCCCATTTATCTGGTCTGTGAGAACAATGCCTTATTACGGTTAACTAGGTTACGAGGCTTAGCCAATAAACTTAGCTTAGCCATTTATGAACCCAGGACACACAAGTGTCAACCACATAAACATTATGACCTTTTCCATTCAAACTAAGCCTGTTCCCTAGCGTCATGCGAAGCTCGTCACACACGTCACGCAAAGTCCAACACATATGGCAAACGTCATACAAATCCCTGCACGAACATCACACGTACATAGCCCAGCAGAGGCCGATTCTAAAAACACCCTCTAAAACAGGGGTGGGCAACTTTGATGATGGAGAGGGCCACAATATTTCCACCTTCACTCCAGAGGGCCACATTGCATATTGCGACTTCCTACTTTGTCATTCTAGTATCTCATGCAAAAGAAGCAAAAATAGCAGATCTACAAGCTCAAAACGCATCGCAGTTTTGAATTGGAATCCTGAATTATTATTATTTATTTATTTTAATTGGCTCCCGGGCCGCCAGTTGCCCATGTATGCTCTAAAAGGTTTTCTGAAAGACCTCTAATTTGTATTAAAACTTTGAAAATGATGTTGCTTTATACGATATATAGCGACAGCTAATGTGACGCTGGCTTGAAAGGTACATGTCAGTTCCTTGTATGTCTAAATGGGTTAAGGTGAGGGATAAATCTGTCAGTGTCACAGTTTTCTGAATAATCTTCACTTATACAATGTCTAACCCACTTAGTGGCAGGTCTCTGCACAGCATTGGTGCTGATTAGAATCACCATGTGGTAGGAATATCTGGAGATAGTCACTAAGCTTCACATGGTCACTAAGTGTCACATGGGACTGTCACTGTTGGATGGAATGTATACAAAAACACACAATGTTATGTAAAGCCTGATTTATACTTGGCCATAATAGGCCATAATAGGCCAAAGTGAAAAGGGTGGTATTTCTTTGTGCCACCAGGAGGCAGATTTTTGCAATACACATTACCTACAGATTTTATCCAAGCATCTGCAACTGCTCTGGCCCACCATAACCTACCTGGTCTGGCGGAGTCCATCACGCTCTTTGTATCACCACAGCAGCAAAAACAACACAGTCTGAAACACAACATTCATTCTATCCCCAGCCAAGATTTTCACAGAGAATTATGGGTATTGAAAATCAGACAACTAAGTGACATCTTGAGAATAAATAGAAAGCAAATAACAGTTAATGTTACAAATTGACTAAACAACAACAAACTTGACAGAAAGACATTCCATTAAGATTTCTTTGTTTATTTTTTATTATTTATGTATTATTATTATTATTATTGCGCAGTTAACTAGGAAAAAGGGCACATCTTTCCGTATCTCTGTCTGTCTGTCTGTCTGTCTGTCTGTCTGTCTGTCTGTCTATAACGCCTGACACTGTGGTTCCCCTGACACATCACTGTGACATCACGTCAAGTCCATATATGGGTATTCCCCAGAATCCCTTTTATGCCCATATATGAAGATCCCTGATCCCTGATCGATATACATCACTGGCCAGATGGCCAAGTCATGGCCCATATCTGTGTGGCTGGTTCAGATAGGGATCTCCATGTATGGGTATAAAAGGGATTGTATGTTGTGATGTCATGGGAACCACTCTAACAGAGTCTCTTTTATTCCCATATATGGAGATCCCTGGTCATCAATATTAAGCCCATATGGCCATACAGTATGACTTCATATGGGAATGCCCATAAATGGAGGAAGAATCTGTGTGGCTGGTTCAGACAGGGATCTCCATGTATGGGCATAAAAGGGATGTAGGTACCATACAGTACATGAATCTCAATATATGGGTCCCAGGGGTCTCCATATATGGATAACTGGTCCGATATACATCACTCGCCCTGAAGCGTCTTACTAGTTATTATTACCAGTAAGACTCCCTAATCGGGAGATAAGCGACCGTCAGGTCGCAGCGTGATTTTAGGGCAAAATGTGTAGGAGCAGTGTCCAAAAATGTGGTTGAAAAAAATCAGCCGGATGGTGGCGCTGAGTGTAGACATAGTGTGTACCGATTTGTGTGATTTTAGGGCAAAATCTGTAGGAGCAGTGTCCAAAAATGTGTTTGAAAAAATCGGCCTGAAGGTGGCGCTATATGGGACAGATCCATGTTGATGAGATGAGTGTAGACATACTGTGTAGCGATTTGCGTGATTTTAGGGCAAAAATTGTAGGAGCAGTGTCCAAAAATGTGTTTTAAAAAATCGGCCTGAAGGTGGCGCTATATGGGACAGATCCATGTTGATGACATGAGTGTAGACATACTGTGTACCGATTTGAGTGATTTTAGGGCAAAAATTGTAGGAGCAGTGTCCAAAAATGTGTTTTGCAAGAATCCGCCACATGGTGGCGCTAGAAGAGGGCCATGTGAGAAATGAGGGGTGGGTTCTCCGCGCCGCCGAGGCGGACGAATAGGTACCGGCCCCGGCTCTCCCGGTCGCTCCTAGCCCGAGTTACGGCATTTTATGTGCGCTGCAGTGGCAGGGGGTCCTCCACTGGGGGCGCCACCACTTTTGCATCCGTTCTGGAGCACCAGGAGTCGCTGGTCCCCGGGAATTCCCCGTGAGCAGCCCCGTTGGGGTGGTCATTTGGTCATTTTTGCACATTTGGTCATTTTTTACATCTGGGGGTCCCCCAGGGACCTGGGGGTCCCTGGAGCTCCGGGGGTCCTTGGAGGTTGTAGTTTGGCAGGCAAGGAGTGTGTGTGCAAAATCTGGCATGGATCGGGGCAACGGTTGCGGAGATATGAGCAGGGCAAAAGTGTGACATGTGACGTGTGACAGACAGACTGACTGACGGACTCACAGTTTGTGGAGGTTTTGGTAGTAACTGCGACCTGACGGTCGCAATTATTATTTAGGTTGGGACAGTAAAAATGCCTATTCCCTATTGAATGTTCCCATAGATGGACAGTGCTATGTTCAAGGAGGAATACAAAAGAATACAGATAACTAGCTTGTGCCATTTAGCTAATGTTTTAACAAAGCGTAGCATGTTGGTCAGGGTTACTGCAGTGTCAAGTGTGTGGGAGTGTTTTCGTCTTGTCAAAGGGGTCATATAGTGGGCGGGGATTGAAACTGAAGCCTTCCAGGAAAGTGCACACATAGACATCAATGGGGGCTTGAGTCCCTGCCCTTTTACCCGTCTGTAAAGATTGCCCTCTCCAGACAATGCAGTTTTTACTATGGTGAAAGAAATTCAAATGCCCCCTTTCCATGTCATACCTGAAGGCAGCATTCAAGAGAATTAGTCTACATTGTGCAAACTCTCCTGAACTTGAATGCAGCATCTTATGTTGAAAGAATTGCCCTCATGTGTAGAAATCCATGCTGTTACGCCACATCTCCAGTATTCACTTGATTATGCTTAGTATAGTGTGGTATCAAGTATCGAAAATAGCCGACCTCCAAGCTCGGAGCTTGGAGGTCTGCTATTTTCAATATTTTCACCAAAGGCCCTTTTTTACATTTCAGCCCCTGCTTCTCTAACATTCTCTGCACGTCCCTGCTGCCTTCCTTGTTGTTTACTAACAGCATGACAGTGACGGTAAAAGCTAATCGTGACCAATGTTGGTAGTTTGCACATACTGTACTCACAGGGAAGAGTACAGTGCTAATCCTATTACAGACATATATAGGTTGCCAGCACTGCCAGCAGCATTATCCACTGTGAGAAGAAATGCTCTCACTGTTATGTCAGAGTAAACAAACTCATTGGACAAAACCAACCAGTGACACTATGAGTGACAGGGCCTGTGGTTATCCACAATCAGTAGTTTAGTTCAAATAAAAAAAAAGTGTACAAATGAAACCAAATGGATCAAAATTTTGATAAAATTTACAATGAGGATTTTTCTGTGTAGGACTGGATCAAATGTTTGTGTTTTTTGTGTGTATATGTCTAATACAAACAAACACTAATTAAATCACAGTAAGATTTGAGAGGCACTTAAATACATTCTCACAGAAATGTACAGTATGTTAAGGCACCATGTATGTATGACATAATGCATTTTTGATATATACATAGAGTATATGCAATACAAAAATAAACCGCACACAATCAAATGTGTAGCCTACTGATGCCATATTTCTTTCTATAGTGTATACTTGTGCATACAGTATTATGAAGATGTATTTGATGTGATTGAATCAATGACACAATTTGGCACAACTGTATGCGCAATGATATGACACTATCATAATGACAATATGCACTTTTGATAAAATTAAATTTGGAAGATTTATCAGACTTTATCTTAATCTATAAATCCCAAACCCAACTATATTGTACCTCGTTTTAATCTGTGAATATTTAGCCCATGTTTTGAACCAATTAACCCTAACCCTAACCCTAACCCAAGCCTTAAAACCCACCTGACCCTTAAGCTGTATATGTGTGGATGCGTCAGTAGGGGATTAGCTGAAGAGGTATAAAACCAGAAGACAGGGGAGCAGAGGAACATCAGACACGCAAGACCTCAATTTGGAGATACTGTACCAGCCAGAAGAACCCTTTGCAAGCACATAAAGGTAAGATGATCTTTCTCAGCTTGGATCACCGGTTATTTGATTAAAAAGAAAGCTTGTTTTAATGCATGCTACTCACAGAGAGGCTTCAGGTTACATTGCAAGAGAGTATTGTAAGCTGTAATTTACGTCTATTTATACACATAAATGATTATACGAAAGAAATACAACTTAACTTGCATCTCTCTATCTATGACAAGCCTGAATTGGCTTTTTACTGTAAATCTCTACATGATATTGCTGCGATATATGCAGTATGGCGTTGCTGGTCTGCATAAAAAAGGCAAGTTGAAAACATCCACTTGATATAAAAAAATGCACAACAAACTAAAATGGTGGAGTGGAGCTCATTAAATATCCACATATAAATATCCACAGGTTCACAAACTACTGAAGCTTCTGGATACTCTATTTTATATATATCGTGAAAACGTCCATAGACATTTTGTTTACATGCATTCAAATATTGTGATTAGAGGTCTATAGGGTTTAATACGTGGTTAATCCTGTGCCCATAAACAGTGTGCAGAACCGTGCTTCATTGAAAGTCAACTTCTCCATCATGTTCTTATTATCTTTTTCATATTAGCCTACTGTACTGTATGTCTGTAGGCCTATAAGGAGACTTAGACAACAAATTGACAAGGGAACATTCATTTATGTCAGAAGCCACTGAGTGAGATGTAGGCTATACCCAGCTGGGACATTGGCCTAGTCTAATTTTGTAGCTAATGTGTGAAAATAGACACGGAGAACACAGATGTTATTCCAAATTGGCATAACTACAGTATGATGTACTACATTGAATGAGGTGAATCATTAATTTAATCTGCAGATATCTGTAGTAGCATTCACTTATTATTGCTACTATATGGTCTTTGTCATGTGAGGAAAATGCACCCTACAGCTCGTTCTTCTCTTACAGTAACTGACTAAAAATGGCAGACGTTGCAACTCCCGCCGACAAGAAGGCCCCACCCAAGTTCAAGCAGAGGACCACCCGCACCTTCAAGAGCAAGGCCCCCAAGCCTGGCCAGAAGGGGTAAGTGGAACCTAAGCTAAAAACATGTATATGGACATGCAATTCTGTTTACCCAATTTCTGTCACTTAATTGCCTATTTCTCAGCTCATGTATTCAGGGTGTACTGTTTAGCTGTAAAATGAGATAATTTGTGGATACAACAGATCCAAAACCAAGCACCGCCTAACGAAGCATACAGCACCGTACTGTATATGTTAGAGATGTCATGATATTATTGGTTTAAATTGGTTGGGTCATGATTGGATTTTGATATGAAAATACAAAGAAATTTGTAACTAAATGGGATATTGTAATATGTAATGTGCTGTTAATAATACAAATGTAGGGGAAGAAACTATACTGTACCTGGGGTGTGTTTGGGTGGGTGGGTTATTTGTTTGTTGTTTTTTGTTTTGTTTTGCTAACAATTCATGGGGTCTCCTTTGTCTTATCAATCAGATTCGGCGATGATATCCCTGGCATGGAGGGTCTTGGCACAGACATCACAGTGGTCTGCCCATGGGAAGCCTTCGGTGACATGGAGCTCAGCGACCTGGCGAAATATGGAATTGTCTAAACTCCCTTCCTTCACCTTTTTGCCTTTCCTTCCTTTTCTACCGACCTCTATCTCATAGCAGCTCCCTGCCCTCTACTCACCAGTGACCTCCTTCAATGAGGTTCTCAACAATGTGAACATCCCTATTCTTTTATGTTATGCCAAAATGCACAGATTATTGCCGCTTTGTTTGGTTACTGCCAATGGCTAAGGCAACCAATTGGAACACAGATACTCATGCAAATATTACATGTACAGAATACAGTATTATCCCTTGTATAAATAAGAGGGTTTGATGCCATCACCCTTGCCCCACTCCTCATCCTCTTCCTGCCAAGCCACCCTCTCAGAGTTTTATTATACTGTATAAGAGTAAATACATTATATTTTTATGTTATTGTAAATTATGTTTGTGTCTGTGACACTATTCAATAGAACCTGGAGTGATTGAAAAGTAAAATGACAATAAATGTACATTTATAGAAATGGCTGCTTGAATTGTTTTGTTTGTATACATCCTCTCATATAAGGTTATGGATGGTTATCATTAAGCCATTTAGACCTGGAACGTGTCTGTGTCACGTTATATTTTAAACACTTTAACTATTATTTTATGCTTAACTGGGTTAGGGTTAGGTCACAGCGTGGCACCGAGTGCCGCGCTGCGAGCTTGTAGATCTGCGATTTCTGAGAAATCATGATTTGTGCAATTCTTTGAATATATTGATCCGATTCTATAAATGTCTTCTAGATTTCTGAAAAAGTTAAGTTTCTATGGCAGTGCATGGTTATCAAACGTTTTCATGTCAAGGACCCCCAAAATGATACGTATTTGGCCACGGACACCCATGTCAAATTATGTTGTTCCAGGGGCCCCCCGGTAGCAAAGATATGAGTTAAAAATGTCTATGACATCAATACTATTACGTCATGATATCGGGGATCTCCATGTCTGGGCATAAAATGGACACAGACTGACAGACAGACAAAATTAGTCAGATCGGTGGTTCTGGACAACCTGGGGTCTCACAGCACACGGTTGGTTCTACAGACAGGGATCTCCATTTATGGGCATAAAAGGGATTGTATGTATGCTGTCAGACGTCATAGACATCATAGCCATAGGACTTTCACAACGAGTAATCAAGTAAGCATTTCTGGGGTCTCACAGCACACGGTTGGTTCAACACACTCCAACCTTTGCACACGGATAGCTTTTGCCTATGTTCTTAGCTGCTTCTCATTACAACGTCTGTCAAAAACCCTTTGAAAAAACACAGGTTAAGACCAGGTAGGTGACGTCACCATCAACAAGTGCAACCTGATATAAATGGTGCACTCTGCTGATGCTCAAGTAGGCCATACACAGCCACGAGTGCACACGGCGCAAGTTGGCACCTCGACAGAGTGCAGTCTAGTTATTTATATCAGGTCACACTTGTTGGTGGTGATGTCACCGAGAACAATGCTCCCTCATTGGCTAAAAGCCCTGCCTTTGTACTGTCAGCCACATACCCACCCACATACAGACAGACAGCACTCATCACACTATTTATTTGTGCCCATACAGTAATAATACTGTGTGTGTGCATAAGATGAAGCCAGAGATCAGCTACAGTGTCAGACTCACTCCCCATTTCCTGCTCAGTCTGGACTCCAACTCATGTCTTAATATAGTTTACTTCCTACTTGTTGACTCTGAACAATGATAGATAATTTTGTTTAGGTAGATGCTACAGTAGATGAAATGTTTACTTGACACATGATATTCATCTTCTTATTTTAAATAGATGGTTTCATGTCAACTTTCTATTATATCATTAGACCACTGTGATGTCTGTCTGTGCCACTGCCAACACCCTCCAACCCATGGATGTCATCCTTGAATCCAAATGGATAAGGCGGTCTCATGAGTATAGAAGCAAGCAACAATGCATAAATAAACCAGCGTTTTTGCTGAGTAAAGTGGTACTGTTAGTCCAAGTTATCCCCTCTGGCCAGGCTTCGGGCCATGCTCTTGAAAGTGTGAGCTGTCCTCTGCTTGAACTTGGTGTAGTCCTTCTTGTCGGCACCATACAGTAGGTGCAACTGCTGCGTATGCCATTTTGTTCAGAATACTGACAAAGAATGAGGAGAAAATGTTGTTGGTAAGCAATTCCAGAGTGTAGCTACTGCCGCCCTGAAGCCACACTGTTTTTAATACAGTTTTATCTCATTGCCATACCTGCTCTCTTGTCCTATATCATCCCAGGAGATATCAACCCCCACGATTAAACTCAAGCAAAGAAAATAGTTGCATATTAGGGGACCTTTGAGTTACATTAACAACCAGTGTCTAATCATACATTTCATTTTACAGGATAGCACAAGAAAGATTGTGTTGATTTCAGTGTTGTATGACTATTCAACATAAATAAAAATTAAACATAATTTTATTCTGTGAAAAGTAGATTACTATTCAATTCCTAGTCGGGAATCCGCTATATTAGATATTGTGATGTCAAGTGAAGCATAACCAATCCTGTCTGATTGGACATTATATTGACCAATCAGAAAAGGTCAAACTCAGTGGACTATTGCGGTTACAGAAAAGGTTACATAAATCGTCCACTGGACTCAATGGACTTGGATTACAGAAAAGTTAAATGAAAACCGGTTTACTTTAAGATGCATGAAGACAGAAGATACAGACGCACCCAGAGTTTTAGCAATACTTTATTCTTATAGAAGGATACAGTACATAAACAGATCACAATGAAGTGACATCAAGTGACATCACTGATGATGTCACCCAGTGCATAAATACAGTAGTGGTTGGTTTACTGCCTTCCCATATCTTCCGGCTTTTGCTTTTAGCTTCATCTTTTGGTGGTGAAAGCAAGTCATTCACTATAAAAGTCATCCTCTGTGCAGAGTTTACGTCCAACCTTGGATTTGTAGGATGTGGCCGTATGGCAAGGGGGAAGACGGAGATCTGCACAGCTGGGCAATGGTGGCAAGCAGCAAAAATGACTTTAAAACACAAGTACAACAGTTTGTGGAGGAGAGACTGCAGAGCACCATGCTCACAGGAGTACTGATTGGGGCTGTCCTCGCAGCATTCCTAATTGGGGTTGTGGTGCTTTTCCTGTACCGAAGATACAAGCCGACCAGTGTACAACAGAACGGTGAACCTAAATATCGCTTCAGAAAGAGGGAAAAAGTGCAATTTCATGTGAAGAAGTTATTGCGAAGGCTTCAGAACTCAACCTCTCCAGTCTCCAAAGAGCTACGAACCAAACAGCTAAGAACCAAAGGTCTCAGCATAGTGAGCAATATCCTTAAAAGTCGTAAGGACCTTCCCACCGTGCAGCCCAAGGAGACCCCTCCATCCTTGTTAGAAGCTGACCTCACAGAATTTGATGTGCAGAGTTCCAACCTGCCCTCTGAGGTCCTCTACATGTTAAAGAATGTCAGGGTCCTCGGCTACTTTGAGAAGCCCTTGTTCCTAGAGTTGTGTCGTCACACAAACATTATAGAGCTACAGGAGGGAGAGGGGCTCTTCAGGCCCGGACAGGACGACGACAGCATCTACGTTGTTCAGCATGGACGACTTGAAGTTTGCATCCATGAGAACGATGGCACACAGCCAGTCGTGAAGGACGTTCTCCCTGGGGACAGTGTCCACAGTCTTCTCAGCATTCTGGATATCATAACTAGATATCCAACTAGATATAAGACTGCGTCAGCACGGGCTGCATCTCGCTCCACTATTTTGCGTTTGCCTGTATCAGCCTTCCAGTCTGTGTTTGAGAAGAGCCCCGAGACGCTTGTGCGTGTCATTCAGATCATCTTGGTGCGCCTCCAGAGAGTCACCTTCCTGACGTTACATAACTACTTAGGCCTAACAACTGAGCTCTTCAATCCAGAGCGTCAGGCGGTGCCCTTGACAAATGTTAATAATGTGATTGGGGAGGCTAGTTCAGGCAAGATAAACAGGCGCCCTCACACCCAGGCAGACTCACCTGTTAATACCACCGAGACCTCCGCTGAGACAGATGCAGATAAGGACAGTCCTTTAATATCCAACAGGAAGAAACACTCCACCTCCACACCCGTTGACAGCACGGGTGATGACCTGAACATGGCCTACGATAGATCCGGAGTCACCATAGACGAATCAGCCTACAGTCCTGTCACTCATAAATCCATTAAGAGTGTGAACATTCAACACGCACCAGTAGATAATGGAGGGCGGTCTGATGCCATCCACCCTACTAAGGTCAGTGCTATCTTCGAGGCAGCTAAGAAAGACCTGCAGGGCATCTTCGAGTTGCAGGACCCCAGTCTGCTGGAAGGCAGAGTGACTCTTGACCAGGTCAAAGCAGGATCTGTGGTGGCTCGTCAAGGAGATCAGGATGTGAGCATTTACTTTGTGATCTCTGGCCTGCTGCATGTGTACCAGCGGATGATCGACCGCGACGAGGAGACGTGCCTGTTCGTAACCCACCCTGGGGAGCTGGTGGGTCAACTAGCCGTTTTGACTGGGGAGCCGCTTACCTTTACTATGCGAGCGCTCAGAGACTGCAGCTTCCTCTCCATCTCCAAGACTCACTTCTATGAGATCATGCGTGTGGAGCCCACTGTGGTGTTAAATGTAGCGCATACATTCGTGAAGAGAATATCTTCCTTTGTCAGACAAATAGATTTTACTCTGGACTGGATGGCTGTGGAAGCTGGCAGGGCTGTTTACAGGCAGGGGGAGAAGTCAGAAAGTACATTCATAGTGTTGAGTGGCCGTCTGCGCTCTGTTATTATGAAGGAAGATGGCAAGAAGGAGCTTACAGGCGAGTATGGTCGTGGTGACCTCATTGGAGTGGTGGAGGCCTTGACCCATCAGAACAGGGCAACAACAGTGCATGCTGTACGTGACTCTGAGCTGGCCAAGCTAACAGAAGGGGCACTCAGCTCAATCAAAAGGAAGTTCCCTCAGGTTGTCACAAGATTGATCCATTTACTGGGACAGAAGATCCTTCAGCAGGTCAATTGCCCTCTGTCATCTTGTAGCCTGGCTCTCCACACCCCAGGAGACAGTAAATGGGATGTGTGGAACCAGGCCTCCAACCTTTCCACGGTTACAGTGCTACCTGTATCTAAAGAGGTGCCTCTCATAGCCTTCACCTTGGAGCTGCAGCATGCACTCATCAACATTGGTCCCACTCTTTTACTGACCAGTGATTCCATCAAACAGTGTCTTGGTGCAGCTGCTTTTGACAGTGTACATGAGTACCGTCTGACCAGCTGGCTTGGCCAACAGGAGGACATCCATCGCATTGTCCTCTACCAGACAGATGACACTTTGACCCCTTGGACGCAGCGTTGCATCCGCCAGGCTGACTGCATCATCATTGTGGGACTGGGGGAGCAGGACCCTGAAGTGGGCGATCTGGAGCGCATGTTGGAGGGCAGTGCAATCCGTGCCCAGAAGCAGCTGGTGTTGTTATGGGAGGATGGCACAGCGCCAAAAGGAACTGTAAACTGGCTCAATATGCGCAGCTGGATTTCCAGACACCTGCACCTCTCTTGTCCTCGCAGGGTCTTTTCCAAGAGGACTCTGCCAAAACTGAGAGAGATGTACCAACGTGTGTTCCAGAAGCCAGCCGACCGTCACTCTGACTTTTCCCGCCTGGCCAGGGTCCTCACCGGCAATGCTATTGCCCTCGTCCTTGGAGGAGGAGGATCTAGGGGCTGTTCTCAGGTGGGCATACTGCATGCACTCTGTGAAGCAGGTATCCCTGTTGACCTTATTGGTGGTACTTCTATTGGTTCCCTGATCTCGGCGCTATATGCCGAGGACCGTAACCACAGCCGCGTGAGGACGAGGGCCAGAGAGTGGGCTATGAATATGGCGTCAAACTTTAAGAGGATTCTAGACTTGACCTGGCCAGTTACGTCCTTGTTCACCAGTGCCCGCTTCAACTCTGAAATCAGGAACTTATTCAATGACAAACAGATAGAGGACCTCTGGATCCCATATTTCAATATTACCACTGACATCACTGCGTCCGCCATGAGAGTACACACAGATGGTTCTCTATGGCGGTATGTGCGTGCCAGCATGTCTCTGTCTTGGTATCTACCTCCACTATGTGACCCTAAAGATGGACACCTGCTGATGGATGGAGGGTACGTCAACAACTTACCAGCTGATGTGGCACGCTCCATGGGTGCTAAGGTGGTGATAGCTATTGATGTGGGCAGCCAGGATGAAACCAACTTGACCAATTATGGTGACTCACTCTCAGGCTGGTGGCTCCTATGGAATTGGCTCAACCCCCTAGCTGAGAAAGTAAAGGTGCCGACCAGTTCAGAGATACAGACGCGGCTGGCGTATGTGTGCTGCGTCAGGCAGTTGGCATCAGTGAAGAACAGTGACTACTGTGAATACATCAGACCTCCCATCGACAGATACTCTGCTCTGGAGTTTGGCAAGTTCGACGAGATTGCTGAAGTGGGCCACCAGCATGGCATGACCGTGTTTGGGGTGTGGGGACGCAGCGGTGTAGTGGAGAAAATGTTGAAGGACAGCCACCAGGAGGAATTCCACAAAACGCAAAGCAGCAATGCTTCATTTACTGACCTAGCAGAGATTGTGTCCCGCATTGAGCCTGCCAAACCTGCCTTGGTGGATGAGGAGTCAGACTACCAAAGTGACTACTATGAGGAGGAGGCATTGGAGAGCCCAGTGTCTGACAATGAAATGGAACCGTATGGAGAGCACTCTGAAGGGGAAGACACGGCTGACAGTGCCAACATGTCAGCTGAAGAGTTGGAGGTGGAACAAGAGCACTACTGTATTCCTCCTCTCGGTAACAGCAATGCCAGCAGCCCCATCACCTCCTCTGACACCCCTCATGCTGAATTGAACTTGCTCCCTCCCTCACCTCCAACCCAGGAAAGTGCCTCGCCTGTGATCAAAAATGATGCGAAGCCTGAGGAGCTAGCTATAAATCATCTGGCAGACAACTCAAATGAGCACCAATTCCTGATCGGCTGATGACTCACATGCTCTTTCCATATGATTCGGGCGGGGCTATTTAAACCTTCCTGCTCACAGCTCATTCTTCTTGCTGCTCTGCTGCTGCTACTGCTCTATGACCTTTTTTTGTTCTCCCACCACCACCCCAGAATCTGCCTGTGGGCTCTGTTTCTATGATTCCCCGATGGGGGTCTATTTCATTCCATTCCCTGTAAAATATAGTTGGCAAATCATTTATAATTCATGCTTACAGGGAATTATTTAAATGAGACAGAGCTGTGATGCCAAATATGCTTACATTTTATATATTTATGCTCAATAAATATATTTATTCAATCCAAGAGTTGTCTGACTGATCAAATTCCACTGAAGACTCCGGAATTGGATTATCCCTGCTCAGCCTGCCTGTTCTCCCCATTACTCTTTTTACCTTCCAGTCACTCAATCCTGTGTACCATTGAGCCCACCCTTTTACAGTGTCTAATTGAATTTACTGTAAGTAAAGTCCCTTCCAGCAAAACATCAGTCAGCCCTGGCCCCTGTAATGCATTTCTAGTTCATACCATTTCAGTTGCCTTACATTTTCTCACATTTAAGATGGTAGATATTACATTTCTTTAGGATTTGCTGTCAGTTTGGTGGGGAGGACAGGAGTGGAGGAGAATTAAGGGACATAGGGTGTTAACATAATCCATTTATTAAGGCATGGCACCGAAGGAGTCAGCCAGTCTATAAAAGTGTTTATGTGTCCCCTGCAAATTTTTGCCCAAATATGTATCATTATGTCCTCCCCTAAATGTGGAGATGACTGGTGTGATGTTGATATCATCGTGTCACTGTTGCAGAAACCTGATAGGCCTATATATTTTTTGACCAGTCTTCACCAAATTAGGTAGATGCAATCTCAGGAGTCATGTGACAATGAGTTTATTTTTTTTCTCCCCAATTTAGTGGTCATGCCAATGAATTCCTCCATACACATTTCTGTGTTGTCACTGCTGTTGTATCCTACTGGCTCACCTACCTGTGAGGAGCCCCCACCGAGAGGAAGTAGAGCCTTCATTCTACTCCTCCCGCCCAACACTCCCTGCAGACATGTGCCGCCCCAGCCAGTAGGAATACATGCAGTGCCAATTATCACCCGCCCGGCTTCCCTCCTCCGAACACAGGCCAATTGTGTTCGTATGGATAGATGACACGGCCAGATGCACCACGGTGGATTTTAACCCACAACCTCCATGGTGGTGGGCAGCTACTTTACTTCCGCACAACCTGAGTGCCAGACTTAACCTCTTTCACCCGGGGGTCCTAATTTTGGCCATGTATAGCAGAACATTTTCAATGGTTTTACAGAATTTTCTTTCTTCAAAAATAGCAGCTCCTCAAGCTTCACAACAAGCTTGTAGAGTGGTTTTATGTGACAATGTCATAGGACAAAGTATAAAATAGGGAATTCATTCATGAACTAGATTGCACTCTGTCAAGGTGTCAACGTGTGCCTTGTGCACACTCGTGGCCATCATGTATGGCCTACTTGTATGCATTTCAAGGGTTTTCCCATAGGGGTGACGTAAAAAACAGACAGAAAGACAGACAGACGGATACGTCACATCCAAAATCACCGAACGCAGTACTTGAAAGTGTGATGGAGGAGATACAGCAATCTGCCGTCTGTTATCATGACTAAAAGCGCATGAAAGAGATCTAAATTCATAATGGATAGGATAATGCTGCAGTGTTCATTTTGTCAACTAAAACTATGATGAAAAATGAAGTGTCAAATATCTTTTTTCACTGATGAAAACTAAATAAAAACTAAACTATGATGATTACAACTATTTCATCCACAAATAAAAACTAGACTAGTGTTAGGGTGCTACTAGTGTTGAAGAGATTCAGTAGAACTAAGACATGTCATTTTATGTTTGGTTGCGCACGGGTGTCGCACTTCGGAAATAGACAATCTAATAATGGATTGCATTTTTCAAGTGCTCAAAGCACTTTACAATGGTCCATTCATTCATTCATACATATAGGGTAGCGAAGCGGTGAACATTCAACGCCAGTGTCCTCACTTCCCACATCCACACACCAATGGTGGCAGGCTAGCACCGACCATCTCATTGGAGGCAATGTGGGGTTCAGTGTTTTGCCCAAGGACACTTCAACATGTGGAGCCGAGATTTGAACTGCTGACGCATGGATCATTGGCCAACCTGTTAACCTGTTATAATAACCTCCTGTCCTGAGCCACAGTCGCCACATGAACTGTAGATCTGAGGTCAACGATAATCCTTTGTGTTGTCGTCAGCACTTTCAACAACATTCAACAACTGAATACCTGGCTGTGGCTACAGTAGGGGTGTAGTCTCTCAAGAACAGACTCTTTCTATTTTCAAGTGCAAGCCCCGGCCCGACGTCTCATGTTTTGAGACATCACACATGCTTGAACACTATCTGATTTAGCCATAGTGTTAATGTTGCTGTTGTAATGAAATGTGTCAATATTTGGAAGTCATGTTCGCCTTATCTGTAATGCTGCATACCGTGCTTTTTGAGAGTAAAAATTCATACATGAATTACTTGCATATTGTTTTTATTAACGTTTTTAAATTGTGTAGTGTCATTTTTTGTTAGGCTGGCATTTCGCCTACCCTAAATCTAATTCCTGTCTACGCTACTGATTTAATGGGGTCTGTGTATGCTACATATGGACTATTAGGCCCACTATAACATTGCTTTAATATTTTTCCTAGTTATGATGACAACATGCCACATTACTTTTGATGTGCTCACTGTCCAAATATTTTCTGTTTTTGAAGGCATGGGACCTGTCACTTTGGTTGGTCTGTAATGACTTGACAGTAAGCATACATTCCCTCGTTTTTTCTGGTGGTCTGGGGCATATGATAGCAATGTTTTGAGGTGGTGCACATAATTTTTTATAAGAAAAGGTTCTTATAAAAAATGATGTGCACCACCTCAAAACATTGCTATCATATGCCCCAGACCACCAGAAAAAACGAGGGAATGTATGCTTACTGGTGCAGACTTTCACTCTACTCTGTGTAGCTTTCTGGTTGTCTTTGCATGTACAGTATTATGTAAGCTTTTATGTAAGGTTTTATTGTAGTGAGTCACGTCACACTTTTCCCCTACTCATATCTCCGCCACCGTTGCCCTGATCCATCCAAACTTTGCACACACACTCCTTGGCTGCCAAACCACAACCTCCACCCCTCATTTCTCACATGGCCCTCTTCTAGCGCCACCATGAGGCCGATTCTTGCAAGACAGATTTTTGGACACTGCTCCTACAGATTTTGCCATAAAATCACGCAAAGCGGTACACAGTATCTCTAAAGTCATGTCATCAATATGGATCTGTCCCATTTCCCATATTCCCTCCTGATTGGCTACCATTGCCTTCTAAAGTTTGTGTATGCAACGTGACGGTTGCTTAACTCCCGATTTAGCGAGTCTTACTGGTTGTAGTGACTTTGTACCACGTGTTGGGTCACGGTAACTCTGATTTTCTACTTTTGTACAGTAAATCTCTATGGATATGAGAGCATTGTCTGCCTGTAAATTGTAATTGTAGGCATTTTGACTTAGTTCTGTATCACTGTGCATGAGTACAAAGTACATGTACAGTAAATTATATTCTAATGCTTATTAATTATGAAATCCACCCTCTGTAGTCAAATGATATGTTGATAATATTTAACTCAACACTACATTTTCTTGGGAAAGTAACATTTATTGTTAGTTGAATGACTTCCATTTATATTGGCAGAGTGCACAGAAATTGAATTAATAAAGTGCATAATTGACATTCAAATTCACAAAAAATCTGACAAACAACACAATAATGGAAAGCATCCAAATACATTAATTCAAAAGATGTTGTCCTTTCAATTGTTACTCTCTCAGAAACCTTGATGTTGCATTGTCCTTTGATTTTCAAGGGAAGAGGAGAGGAGGAAGAAGTGGGAAATAAAAAGAGAAGGCATGGGACAGGAGAGAACTCTAGACGTCCCTGTATGCTGCAAGGTCTCTCTCTGCGCTTCACGTCGCCAAAGAAATCTCGCTCAGGAACCCAGAGGAGGATTGACAGGGTTTTTCAAGTGCCTCATGAAAAGAGGAACAAATGAAAGGGAAGCATTGGCAATGGCAGGGGTAAAGGCAGAGGAAGGGGGCTACACAATTCCATATTTCGCCAGGTCGCTGAGCTCCATGTCACCGAATGCTTCCCATGGGCAGACCACTGTGATGTCTGTGCCGAGACCCTCCATGCCAGGGATATCATCCCCGAATCTGATTGGAGAAAAGAGGCATCATGAGTAGAAGCAAGCTACAATGAGATGCATAAAACAGAGCTCTGAATAAAGTATACTCTAAAACCAGCTTACCCCTTCTGGCCAGGCTTGGGGGCCTTGCTCTTGAAGGTGCGGGTGGTCCTCTGCTTGAACTTGGGGGGTGCCTTCTTGTCAGCGGGAGTTGCAACATCTGCCATTTTGTTCAGGTACTGACAAAGAAAGAGAAAAAGGTAACCAGATTGTACTGTCACCCTAAAATCAGACTGCTTTTGCCATTGTGCTGGCCATAAGGCAAATTGGGCACACATTGCAAAATTCGTGTTTAACATCCATACCATATTAAGATTGTATGGGAAAATGTCCTGCTTGTTAGCTTTGAACAAAATTCTTAGGACTTCTACATCTCTCATACAGCTCAAGTAAAGAAAGGAGTTAGTGACTGACTGGTATTAGACCTTTAAGTTATATTACCATCACTAGTGTCTAATCTGATCCCTCTTCTGACAACGTTTTAGTATACAAAACACAGGAAAGCTATTGTGATGATTTCTATGCAGCATTTTACAATGACTGTTCTACACAAACGGAAATAATCATACATAATATTCAGTGAAAACTGTAGGACCACACATTCCACCTCCGCTGTGATATTCTATCAAGAGATCACTGCTGTGGTTAAACTCTCTGACAGAAATCAAATAAATCAAGTGAATCAGGCAAAAAAAGGGGTTCATCTCACCTGATTTGCAGTAGTGATACTGTAGATGATTCTGGTTGTCTCTCAGACGATTTGCTTACTTTCTCCTCTGTCAAACTGTCGTCCCTTTATACTCATCCTGCTAATCCCTTAATTTGTTGTTCACTGTCATTACTTCATCTCATGTCTTTTTAAGCCACTCCATCTTTAGGTAAACATGGCACTGACATGTGTGTCTACGTCAGTAATTACAGTAAACATAATCCCACCATTACGTGCCTGGATGCTTCTTGCCCTTGACTGCATTAACCATGGTAAACTGTTTTTGCAAAACTACGAGAGCGAGGGGTTCCTTCCTACTTAGTACGTGTTTCACATTTTTGGTACTCCCATCAAACCATGCAAGTCAGATGAGTTGATACTACATCAGACCCCTTCCTAGTGACAAACAGGGTTAGACACATAAAAACATAATTTTAACACTTTCTGTATACTTTTTTGAAAAAGATCTTTCTCCAAGTATAATCATGATTGATTATGTTGAAGGGGAGGGGGGGGGGGAATCATAGCACGCCATCTTCAATATGTATATGGGTGAAACTCTCTAAAGTCTTAAATTGTGCAGGACTGCTTGTATGGCGGGAGAAAGGCTCCTTAACCATTTACTACGCAGATGAACTCGCCATCATGTCTCCCTGCTCTGCTGGCCTGGCCTACAACAATTGCTTGGAGTGTGCTCAAATTATGGACAGCAGTTCGTTATCGAGTTTAACCACGAAAAGAGTGTGGTCATGATTATGAGAACTAAGGAGGATCAGAAGGCAGCAGTCCCCTCTTTTTATCTGGCAGACAAGGTGCTCAATGTTGTAGACAAGGTTAAATATTTGGGTCACATCATTAGGGATGACACTGTGATGGTGAGGATGCTCAGAGACAGAACATGTTGACTTGGGCATTCCATTGACAGTACTGTAAATTGCTTGCACAAGCCAACATGTTGTGAAGTACAGTACATTTTATATGTGTACTGATGTTGTCAAGATCGTCCTTTTTTCAACAAACATAAAAATAAAGCGTCAAACCACTGTAGAAAACAGCTGTGCACCGCACAAATGAAGAATGCAGCTAAGGATGTTGATTTCTTGTGATAGAAGAGATGACCGTTTGCAAATCCCCCCAAAAAACTAGTCATAAGAATTTATTGACAACATACAGTATGCTGCCAAACAATATCATATTTTAGTAGCCTAACTTGCTTGTATGGAATACAAAAGCAGTCTTGCATTCAAAGTTTATATTTGAAATATCTTTCTTTTTTTAAGGGACAGTGTACTAATAAAAGTGGTCTCTGGGTGGGAAGTAGTTTACAGCATAAAAGCAGGTAAAATGATAATAAATGTTTTAAACATGGTCAATAACACAAATTATAATACTTAAATTAAACTACATGAACCATCACTAAAAACTGCTGTGCATATTGTAGACACGTAAAAGAGCTATTGACTGCACGGGCGATGCATAATATTAAAACTATCGACTGTCTTGGACAATGCAAGATTACATTTGTTTTCTCCCCCATCTACTACTTTAGTACACCACATCATTAATATGTCATACATTTTCAGAAACCAAATCCATTAGTTAAGACTTTTTAGCCTTGTAAAAGCTTTTGCCATGATTTCATCTTGTATAGTTGCCAGTGTTATACTAGTGTTATGAATAGGAGACTGCTTTAATTATTCTTGAGGGAATTAGTGACTCAGCGACTACTTAACCCACTGTTCCTTTCTATTTCAATCTCAGTTCATCCATCAGAACCTACTTAGAGCGGTAAAACGTGGACAACACTGCAACAACATTTACCTATTTAACTACATTGTTTTTAGTTATAATGTTTCTCCAATATGATGTTATTTGGTGTAAATATTGATTATACATTTTGACTTTAAGTTGAACTTTGAATTTCCAGAAACAAAAACATGTTTGTTCAACATTCTGATGGTAGACATGTGTAAACAGTTCAGAGATCTGTTGGTGTGGCTCTTGCCTGGCAGTAGTGGTGTGACCAGATTATGCCTGGGGACGTTGTGTAGGCTTATACTTTATGATAATAAAATGATAACTAAAAACTTTGAATGCAAAACTTGTATTGATTGATTGAATGCTTTATTGGCATTTTTAAACATACAGTACAACAGGTTAAAAACATCAAAAGGATGAGATACAAAAAATCTCATCAAATAGTGGCTCAGATGCAGAATAAATGATGGACCTTGAGGGGAGTTAGAAGATGCCTTCATGTGTGTGCGCGGGGGTGTTTAATAAAATGTGAGAATGACAATCACTGTACTTTTTTATGATCCCATTGATTTTATGTCTGTCTTTATGGTGGTTCTACAGGTCCTATCATTTAATTGTGAAATATTTACAGTAATTCATTGATGTGGAAAAATAAGGAATTTACTCTTACTCTTACTTTTACTTTAAGTACATTTAAAAGCATGTACTCTTGAATACTTAAGTACATTTAAAAGCAAGTACATGTGGGACGTGACATAAGATGATGTAATGACACCAGTGAACATCTTAAGGGATTAGCAATAGCAGGATGAGTATAAAGGGACCCACAGTTTGACAGAGAGAAGAAAGCAAGCAATTCGTCTGAGAGACACCAGCAGAATCATCTACAGTATCGCTACTGCAAATCAGGTGAGATGAAACCACATTATGTTTGCCTGCTTCACTTGATTCATTTGATATTTGAGATCTGTCAGAGAGTTAGACACATGTCAGTGATCTCTTGATAGAATATCACAGCGGAGGTGGAATCTACTGTGTGGTCCTGCAGAGAGTTTTGACTGAAAATGATTATTTTCAAGATTAGACAGTTGTTATAATACCAGTCAGTTAAGCAACTCCTTTCTTTACTTGAGCTTAATTATGTAGTGGAAGAGAGATGTATAAGTAGTAAGTACTAAGACATTTGTTCAAGCAGGAAGCTTTCAATACAAATTGAATTAGGTAAGCCTATGACAAATTATGAGATAATTTGAGCGCAATGGCAAGTCTGACTTTAGGGTGGCAGTACACTCTGGTAGCTTACCTTTTTCTCTTTCTTTGTCAGTACCTCAACAAAATGGCAGATGTCGCAACTCCCGCTGACAAGAAGGCACCCCCCAAGTTCAAGCAGAGGACCACCCGCACCTTCAAGAGCAAGGCCCCCAAGCCTGGCCAGAAGGGGTAAGCTGGTTTTAGAGTATACTTTACTCTCAGCTCAGCAAAAACTCTGTTTTATGCATCTCATTGTAGCTTGCTTCTACTCATGATGCCTCTTTCATCCAATTAGATTCGGGGATGATATCCCTGGCATGGAGGGTCTTGGCACAGACATCACAGTAGTCTGCCCATGGGAAGCCTTCGGTGACATGGAGCTCAGCGACCTGGCGAAATATGGAATTGTGTAGCCCCCTTCCTCTGCCTTTACCCCTGCCATTGCCAATGCTTCCCTTTCATTTGTTCCTCTTTTCATGAGGCACTTGAAAAACCCTGTAAATCCTCCTCTGGGTTCCTGAGCGAGATTTCTTTGGCGACGTGAAGCGCAGAGAGAGACCTTGCAGCATACAGGGACGTCTAGAGTTCTCTCCTGTCCCATGCCTTCTCTTTGTATTTCCTACCACTTGTTCCTTGGGCTGTGTGCCCCCCCACACCATTCCCCTCTTCCCCCAATTCTCCCACTTGAATGTATGTTGGCGACACCTAGTCAAATCTGGACGCAATCCTACTTCCTCCTCTCCTCTTCCCTTGAAAATGAAAGGACTATGCAATATTAAGTTTGAATCTTTTCTGAGAGCCGTTTCTGAGAGAGAAAGAATTGAAAGGACAACATCTTTTGAATTCATGTCTTTGGATTTGATTTCCATCATTGTGAAATCTTGCTCTGCTATCCATCTACCTCTTCTCCTTGGAGCCACTCATTATGTATACACTACATGGGTTTTTGTTTGGATAGTAAGACAGATTCTTTTTGTGAATTTGAACGTCAATTTTGCACTTTATTAATTTACAATGATCATTTCCTGTGCACTCTGCCAATAGAAATGGATGTCAATAAATATTATTTTCCCAAGAAAATGTGGTCTTGAATTTACTGTATTATGAATATATCATTTGATACGGAGGGGGGAAACACATTTCATGACATGAGGCAAAGGTAATATGCATTACAATATACATACTGTACACACAGTGATACTAGTATGTAAACTACCAAAACTAGATAAAACAAATCACAGTGAAGTGAGCGGTGCCTTTTATGGGTTAATTTCATTAAACTTCCCGCAAAGCTTGGCTAATGAGCCAAGTGTGGGATGGACATACATACATACAGACAAAGCCAGATGTAGGAGTGGTTAGCACCACTGAAAAATACAATTTACAGGCATTCAGCAGACAATGCTCTTATATCCGAGAGACTTACAGATGCAAAGACAACCAGAAAGGTGCGCTCAGTAGAGTGCAAATCTGCACCAGGAAGCATACCCTCCTTCCATTTTGCCATCATCTTTTGGGTTGGTGCGCATATGAGAAAAGGACTGTCATTAAATCATTACAGTCCAACCAGAGGGAATATATGAAGATAAATATTTGGATAGTGAGCTCATTGAAATTGGTAGTGTGGCATGTTGTCATCACTAGGACAAACATGTGTGCCAAGGTACATGTAGGAGCCATATGTGACTTAAGCCAAGTCTCGTGTTTTTATTATCATTGAAGTATGGTATACACACTTGACAGATTGGGCACTGCACTGGTATTAGGTGGTGTGTGTGATCACAGGATTTGGGGTACTGCCACACTGATAATTACTCATACTGTGGGAATTTGTATAATACTTCCCCCTGGCCACTGGCCAGCCAGGGCACCTGATGGAGGGGAAAGGAACTGGTTGTCAGGTGATAAGAAGCGCCCTACTAGTATCAGTGTGTATGCATGTACAGTACCTTATATTGTAATTAGGGCTAGGATGCGATTAAAAAAAATAATCGAATTAATTACAGGCTTTGTAATTAATTCATCGCAATTAATCGCATTTTAATCACATATTAATATTTGACCTGAGAAGCATTTTTTTCAAGTAACACATTTTGTTGTATGAGTGAATCAACGAGTAAGTTTTTTAAATCTAAATTTCGCATCCACTGAGTCTGATCGGCTACGTTTGTTGTCTCTTCTTGGTTGGTGCATCGCTATGATCGGTATGCCCGAAACTGAAGGTTCTGTGGTGCAAAAACTAAGTGCAATTAAAATGCGTTAATTTTTTTAATCGCGTTAATTTTCTGTAATTAATTAATCGCAATCAATCAGTTAAAGTCCCAGCTCTAATTGTAATACATTATTACTTTTGCCCCATGTCATGAAATGTGTTTCACCCCTCTGTATCAATGATATATTCATAATACAGTAAATTCAAGAACATATTTTCTTGGGAAAGTAATATTTATTGACATCCACTTCTATTGGCAGAGTGCACAGGAAATGATCATTGTAAATTAATAAAGTGCAAAATTGACATTCAAATTCACAAAAAGAATCTGACTTACTATCCAAACAAAACCCCATGTAGTGTATACATAACAGAGTGGCTCCAAGGAGAAGAGGTAGATGGATAGCAGAGCAACATTTCAGAAAAATGGAAATCAAATCCAAAGACATGAATTCAAAAGATGTTGTCCTTTCAATTCTTTATATCTTAGAAACGGCTCTCAGAAATGTTTCAAACTTAATATTGCATAGTCCTTTCATTTTCAAGGGAAGAGGAGAGGAGGAAGTAGGATTGCGTCCAGATTTGACTAGGTGTCACCAACATACATTCAAGTGGGAAAATTGGGGGAAGAGGGGAATGGTGTGGGGGGGCACACAGCCCAAGGAACAAGTGGTAGGAAATAAAAAGAGAAGGCATGGGACAGGAGAGAACTCTAGACGTCCCTGTATGCTGCAAGGTCTCTCTCTGCGCTTCATGTCGCCAAAGATCTCTCGCTCAGGAACCCAGAGGAGGATTGACAGGGTTTTTCAAGTGCCTCATGAAAAGAGGAACAAATGAAAGGGAAGCATTGGCAATGGCAGGGGTAAAGGCAGAGGGCTACACAATTCCATATTTCGCCAGGTCGCTGAGCTCCATGTCACCGAAGGCTTCCCATGGGCAGACCACTGTGATGTCTGTGCCAAGACCCTCCATGCCAGGGATATCATCCCCGAATCTAATTGGATAAAAGAGGCATCATGAGTAGAAGCAAGCTATGAGTTGCATAAACCAGAGTTTTTGCTGAGCTCTGAGTAAAGTATACACTAAAACCAGCTTACCCCTTCTGGCCAGGCTTGGGGGCCTTGCTCTTGAAGGTGCGGGTGGTCCTCTGCTTGAACTTGGGGGGTGCCTTCTTGTCAGCGGGAGTTGCAACATCTGCCATTTTGTTCAGGTACTGACAAAGAAAGAAAAAAAGGTAACCAGATTGTCACCCTAAAATCAGACTGCGTTTGCCATTGTGCTGGCCACCAAGGCAAATTGGGCACACATTGCAAAATTCGTGTTTAACATCCATACCATATTAAGATTGTATTGAAAATGTCCTGCTTGTTAGCTTTAAACAAATTTCGTAGGACTTCTACATCTCTCATACAGCTCAAGTAAAAAAAAAGAAGTTAGTGAAAACTGTAGGACCACACAGTAGATTCCACCTCCGCTGTGATATTCTATCAAGAGATCACTGTTGTGATTAAACTCTCTGACAAACATCAAATATCAAATCAATCAAGTGAATCAGGCAAAAAAAGGGGTTCATCTCACCTGATTTGCAGTAGTGATACTGTAGATGATTCTGGTTGTGTCTCTCAGACGAGTTGCTTACTTGCGTCTTTCTCCTCTGTCAACCTGTCGTCCCTTTATACTCATCCTGCTAATCCCTTAATTTGTTGTTCACTGTCATTACTTCATCTCATGTCTTTTTAAGTCCCACTCCATCTTTGGTCTTTAAAGGTAAACATGGCACTGACATGTGTGTCTACGCTTTAGGCTGTCAGTAAGTAGCCTACAGTAAACATAATTTCACCATTACGTGCACAGTTCCTGGATGCTTCTTGACCTTGACTGCATTAACCATGGTAAACTGTTGGCAAAACTACGAGAGCGAGGGGTAAGGGGTTCCTTCCTACTTAATACGTTTCTTACATTTCTGGTACTCCCATCATACCATGCAAGTCAGATGGGGAGCAACTCCTAGTGACAAACAGGGTTAGACAAATAAAAACATAATTTTAACACTTTCTGTATACTTTTTTGAACACAATCTTTCTCCAAGTATAATCACAATTCCTGATGATTGATTATGTTGAAGGGGTGAAAAGAATCACGGCTCCCAATCTTTAATATGTATATGGCTGAAACTCTCTTAAGTCTTAAAATAAAATGTGCAGGACTGCTTATATGGTGGGAGAAAGGCTCCTTAACGATTTACTATGCGGATGACCTTGCCATCATGTCTCCATGCTCTGCTGGCCTACAACATTATTGCTTCAAGTGTGCTCAGAGATTATGGACAGCAGTTTCATATGAAGTTTAACCACAAAAAGTGTAGTCATGATTATGAGAACTACGGAGGATCAGAAGGCAGCATCCCCCTCTTTTGTTTCTCAATGTTGTAGACAAGGTCAAATATTTGGGTCACATCATTAGGGATGACACTGTGATGGTGAGGATGTTCAGAGACAGAACGTGTTGACCTTGGCATTCCATTTACAGTAGAGACAGTACTGTAAATTGCTTGCACAAGCCAACATGTTGTGAAGTACATTTTATATGTGTATATGTTTATAATACCGGTATGTGATGTCAAGATCGTCCTTTTTTCAACAAACAAAAATAAAACGTCAAACCACTGTAGAAAACAGAAGAACTCTGCACAAATAAAGAATGCAGCTAAGGATATTGAGTTCAGGTGATCAAAGAGTAGTGTTGTAGTACTCGAGTCAATGACTCGTCTCGAGTCAGGACTCAAGTCCAAATTTTCATTGACTCGGACTCGACTCAGACTCGAACCCCCTAGGACTTGGACTTGGACTCGCTTTAGGTGGACTTGACTACAACACTATCAAAGAGATGACCATTTGCAAATCCCCAAAAACACTAGTCATAAGAATTTATTGACAACCTACAGTATGCTGCCGTATTTGCTAAAATATATATATATATATCATATTTTAGTCACCTAACTTGCTTGTATGGAATACAAAAAGCACCAGTTTTGCATTATATTTGACATATCTTTCTTTTTTTAAGGGACAGTGTACTATAACATATTACACCAGATTTAGATAAAAGTGGTCTCTGGGTGGGAAGTAGGTTACAGCATTAAAAGCAGGTAAAACGATAATTCTTTTTTTAAACATGGTCAATAACACAAATATATAATATAAAAATTATAATACTTAAATTAAACTACTTGAACCGTCCATCAGTAAAAACTGCTGTGCATATAGTAGACACTTAAAATATCTATTGACTGAACAGGCAATGCATAATGTTAAAGCTATTGACTGTCTTGTTTTCTCCCCCATCTACAGTACTATAGTACACCACATCATTAATATGTCATACATTTTCAGAAACCAAATCCACTAGTTAGACTTTAGTCTTGTAAAAGCTTTTGCCCTGATTTCATCTTGTATAATTGCCAGAAACACATACTGTATTTGTGTTGTACGGTTAAAGTTATGAATAGGAGACTGCTTTAATTATTCTTGAGGGAATTAGTGACTCAGCGACTACTTAAAGAACTAACCCACTGTTCCTTTCTATTTCAATCTCAGTTCATTCGTCAGAACCTACTGCGGTAACGTGGACAACACTGGAACAACATTTACCTATTTAACTACATTGTTTTTAGTTATAATGTTTCTCCAATATGATGTTATTTGGTGTAAATATTGATTATACATTTTGACCTGAATTTGGGGACGTATAGGCCTATACTTTATGATAATAAAATAAATTGATAAATCATTTAAAAATAAAAACTTTGAATGCAAAACTTGTGTTGATTGATTGAATTCTTTATTAGCAATTTTAACAGTACAACAGGTACAGTACAACAGGTTAAAAACAGCAAATGGATGAGGCACAAACAATCTCATCAAATATTGGTCCGTGGCTCAAATGTAGAATAAATAATGGACTCTGTGATGCCTTGCCTGATGTATGTGCGGGGGTGCTTAATAAAACGTGAGAATGACAATCACTGTACTTTTTTATGATCCCATTCATTTTATTTCTGTCTTTATAGGTGGTTCTGCAGGTTCTATACATTAATTGTGAAATATTTATAGTAATTTGTTGATTTGGAAAAATAAGGGATTTACTCTTACTCTTATGCTTACTTTTACTTTAAGTAC
The DNA here is from genome assembly GCF_963921795.1 of Nannobrachium achirus. Lineage (NCBI taxonomy): Eukaryota > Metazoa > Chordata > Actinopteri > Myctophiformes > Myctophidae > Nannobrachium > Nannobrachium achirus. The sequence continues at coordinate 45,819,775 of NC_137812.1, forward strand.
ATTTAAAAGCATGTACTCTTGAATACTTAAGTACATTTAAAAGCAAGTACATGTGGGACCGGAAGTGACATAAGATGATGTAATGACACCAGTGAACATCTTAAGGGATTAGCAATAGCAGGATGAGTATAAAGGGACCCACAGTTTGACAGAGAGAAGAAAGCAAGCAACTCGTCTGAGAGACACCAACCAGAATCATCTACAGCATCGCTACTGCACATCAGGTGAGATGAAACCACATTATGTTTGCCTGCTTCACTTGATTCATTTGATATGAGATCTGTCAGAGAGTTAGACACAGCAGTGATCTCTTGATAGAATATCACAGCGGAGGTGGAATCTACTGTGTGGTCCTGCAGAGAGTTTTCACTGAAAATGATTATGTTTCAAGATTAAGACTTTTCTTTACTTGAGCTTAATTATGGAGTGGAAGAGAGATGTATAAGTAATAAGTACTAAGACATTTGTTCAAAGCGAACAAGCAGGAAGCTTTCGATACAAATTTAATTAGGTAAGCCTATGACAAATGATGACGAGACATAAACACATTTTGCAAAGATGCCCATGGCCTTGGTGGCCAGCACAATGGCAAAAGTAGTCTGACTTTAGGGTGGCAGTACACTCTGGTAGCTTACCTTTTTCTCTTTCTTTGTCAGTACCTGAACAAAATGGCAGATGTCGCAACTCCCGCTGACAAGAAGGCACCCCCCAAGTTCAAGCAGAGGACCACCCGCACCTTCAAGAGCAAGGCCCCCAAGCCTGGCCAGAAGGGGTAAGCTGGTTTTAGAGTATACTTTACTCTCAGCTCAGCAAAAACTCTGTTTTATGCATCTCATTGTAGCTTGCTTCTACTCATGATGCCTCTTTCATCCAATTAGATTCGGGGATGATATCCCTGGCATGGAGGGTCTTGGCACAGACATCACAGTAGTCTGCCCATGGGAAGCCTTCGGTGACATGGAGCTCAGCGACCTGGCGAAATATGGAATTGTGTAGCCCCCTTCCTCTGCCTTTACCCCTGCCATTGCCAATGCTTCCCTTTCATTTGTTCCTCTTTTCATGAGGCACTTGAAAAACCCTGTAAATCCTCCTCTGGGTTCCTGAGCGAGATTTCTTTGGCGACGTGAAGCGCAGAGAGAGACCTTGCAGCATACAGGGACGTCTAGAGTTCTCTCCTGTCCCATGCCTTCTCTTTTTATTTCCTACCACTTGTTCCTTGGGCTGTGTGCCCCCCCACACCATTCCCCTCTTCCCCCAATTCTCCCACTTGAATGTATGTTGGCGACACCTAGTCAAATCTGGACGCAATCCTACTTCCTCCTCTCCTCTTCCCTTGAAAATGAAAGGACTATGCAATATTAAGTTTGAATCTTTTCTGAGAGCCGTTTCTGAGAGAGAAAGAATTGAAAGGACAACATCTTTTGAATTCATGTCTTTGGATTTGATTTCCATCATTGTGAAATCTTGCTCTGCTATCCATCTACCTCTTCTCCTTGGAGCCACTCATTATGTATACACTACATGGGTTTTTGTTTGGATAGTAAGACAGATTCTTTTTGTGAATTTGAACGTCAATTTTGCACTTTATTAATTTACAATGATCATTTCCTGTGCACTCTGCCAATAGAAATGGATGTCAATAAATATTATTTTCCCAAGAAAATGTGGTCTTGAATTTACTGTATTATGAATATATCATTTGATACGGAGGGGGGAAACACATTTCATGACATGAGGCAAAGGCAATATGCATTACAATATACATACTGTACACACAGTGATACTAGTAGGTAAACTACCAAAACTAGATAAAACAAATCACAGTGAAGTGAGCGGTGCCTTTTATGGGTTAATTTCAAAGCTTGGCTAATGAGCCAAGTGTGGGATGGACATACATACATACATACAGACAAAGCCAGATGTAGGAGTGGTTAGCACCACTGAAAAATACAATTTACAGGCATTCAGCAGACAATGCTCTTATATCCGAGAGACTTACAGATGCAAAGACAACCAGAAAGGTGCGCTCAGCCAGGAAGCATACCCTCCTTCCATTTTGCCATCATCTTTTGGGTTGGTGCGCATATGAGAAAAGGACTGTCATTAAATCATTACAGTCCAACCAGAGGGAATATAAGATAAATATTTGGATAGTGAGCTCATTGAAATTGGTAGTGTGGCATGTTGTCATCACTAGGACAAACATGTGTGCCAAGGTACATGTAGGAGCCATATGTGACTTAAGCCAAGTCTCGTGTTTTTATTATCATTGAAGTATGGTATACACACTTGACAGATTGGGCACTGCACTGGTATTAGGTGGTGTGTGTGATCACAGGATTTGGGGTACTGCCACACTGATAATTACTCATACTGTGGGAATTTGTATAATACCTCCCCCTGGCCACTGGCCAGCCAGGGCACCTGATGGAGGGGAAAGGAACTGGTTGTCAGGTGATAAGAAGCGCCCTACTAGTATCAGTGTGTATGTATGTACAGTACGTTATATTGTAATTAGGGCTAGGATGCGATTAAAAAAAATAATCGAATTAATTACAGGCTTTGTAATTAATTCATCGCAATTAATCGCATTTTAACTCATACTGTGCCGGGCCACTTGGGGGCGCCAAAGTCTGTTGAGTGGCCAGGGTCCACTCCATAGAGGAGCGTTGCAACATACAGGGACTCACGTAGCAGTGACGTACATGGTCACGTTTGTGCATGTGATGAAAAAGACCCGGATGAAGATGGCTACAGGATTGCTATAGGCTAACACTCATTTGGAAGATTGATTTTCGGTGATTTAGCCGTAAATAAAACTTTCCCGCTACCATAAGAACACAGTTCAGAGAAAATGAGCTCCAAAGATGTGACTTTGCATTGGATTCGGCGGCGCGATGCAGCGGCGTTACCCGATTACGGGCCGATGTAAACAGAATCGCGGCCCTAGGCCTGGATGGAAAATTAGACCGGGGCTTCGTTGAGGCCTCCGATTAATTAATTCATTTTATTAAAAAAGCCGTACTAGATCGGGATCGGCACCCCGGAATACGTTGCGCCGCCGACAGTATAGATTGAGTTTTTCTGGGGGGGCTCTAAACTTTATTCTAAACCATTTTCAATGGAATAAATCGTCGGACCATCTAGACTCGGTCGTTGGGAAGCGTAGGACGAGCCAGGACCACCCACATCTCTACAAGCAGCTCAGGGTAAGTAAAATAGCATAAAAATATTGTATTGTATTGAAAAAAAGCCGGACTTGTTTGGGATAGGCACAAAAAGGGTTAATCACATATTAATATTTGACCTGAGAAGCATTTTTTTCAAGTAACACACATTTTGTTGTATGAGTGAATCAATGAGTGAGTTTTTTTAATCTAAATTTCGCATCCACTGTGTCTGATCGGCTACCTTTGCGTTTGTTGTCTCTTCTTGGTTGGTGCATCGCTATGATCGGTATGCCCGAAACTGAAGGTTCTGTGGTGCAAAAACTAAGTGCAATTAAAATGCGTAAATTTTTTTAATCGTGTTAATTTTCTGTAATTAATTAATCGCAGTCAATCCCAGCCCTAATTGTAATACATTATTACTTTTGCCCCATGTCATGAAATGTGTTTCACCCCTCTGTATCAATGATATATTCATAATACAGTAAATTCAAGACCATATTTTCTTGGGAAAGTAATATTTATTGACATCCACTTCTATTGGCAGAGTGCACAGGAAATGATCATTGTAAATTAATAAAGTGCAAAATTGACATTCAAATTCACAAAAAGAATCTGACTTACTATCCAAACAAAACCCCATGTAGTGTATACATAACAGAGTGGCTCCAAGGAGAAGAGGTAGATGGATAGCAGAGCAACATTTCAGGAAAAATGGAAATCAAATCCAAAGACATGAATTCAAAAGATGTTGTCCTTTCAATTCTTTATCTCTTAGAAACGGCTCTCAGAAACTTAATATTGCATAGTCCTTTCATTTTCAAGGGAAGAGGAGAGGAGGAAGTAGGATTGCGTCCAGATTTGACTAGGTGTCACCAACATACATTCAAGTGGGAAAATTGGGGGAAGAGGGGAATGGTGTGGGGGGGCACACAGCCCAAGGAACAAGTGGTAGGAAATAAAAAGAGAAGGCATGGGACAGGAGAGAACTCTAGACGTCCCTGTATGCTGCAAGGTCTCTCTCTGCGCTTCATGTCGCCAAAGATCTCTCGCTCAGGAACCCAGAGGAGGATTGACAGGGTTTTTCAAGTGCCTCATGAAAAGAGGAACAAATGAAAGGGAAGCATTGGCAATGGCAGGGGTAAAGGCAGAGGAAGGGGGCTACACAATTCCATATTTTGCCAGGTCGCTGAGCTCCATGTCACCGAAGGCTTCCCATGGGCAGACCACTGTGATGTCTGTGCCAAGACCCTCCATGCCAGGGATATCATCCCCGAATCTAATTGGATAAAAGAGGCATCATGAGTAGAAGCAAGCTATGAGTTGCATAAACCAGAGTTTTTGCTGAGCTCTGAGTAAAGTATACACTAAAACCAACTTACCCCTTCTGGCCAGGCTTGGGGGCCTTGCTCTTGAAGGTGCGGGTGGTCCTCTGCTTGAACTTGGGGGGTGCCTTCTTGTCAGCGGGAGTTGCAACATCTGCCATTTTGTTCAGGTACTGACAAAGAAAGAGAAAAAGGTAACCAGATTGTACTGTCACCCTAAAATCAGACTGCGTTTGCCATTGTGCTGGCCACCAAGGCAAATTGGGCACACATTGCAAAATTTGTGTTTAACATCCATACCATATTAAGATTGTATTGAAAATGTCCTGCTTGTTAGCTTTAACAAATTTCGTAGGACTTCTACATCTCTCATACAGCTCAAGTAAAAAATAAAAAGTTAGTGAAAACTGTAGGACCACACAGTATATTCCACCTCCGCTGTGATATTCTATCAAGAGATCACTGTTGTGATTAAACTCTCTGACAAACATCAAATATCAAATAAATCAAGTGAATCAGGCAAAAAAAGAGGTTCATCTCACCTGATTTGCAGTAGTGATACTGTAGATGATTCTGGTTGTGTCTCTCAGACGAGTTGCTTACTTGCATCTTTCTCCTCTGTCAATCTGTCGTCCCTTTATACTCATCCTGCTGATCCCTTAATTTGTTGTTCACTGTCGTTACTTCATCTCATGTCTTTTTAAGTCCCACTCCATCTTTGGTCTTTAAAGGTAAACATGGCACTGACATGTGTGCCTGCGCTTTAGGCTGTCAGTAAGTAGCCTACAGTAAACATAATTTTACCATTACGTGCACAGTTCCTGGATGCTTCTTGCCCTTGACTGCATTAACCATGGTAAACTGTTGGCAAAACTACGAGAGCGAGGGGTTCCTTCCTACTTAATACGTTTCTTACATTTCTTGTACTCCCATCATACCATGCAAGTCAGATGGGGAGCAATTCCTAGTGACAAACAGGGTTAGACACATAAAAACATAATTTTAACACTTTCTGTATACTTTTTTGAACACAATCTTTCTCCAAGTATAATCATAATTCCTGATGATTGATTATGTTGAAGGGGGGAAAAAAATCACGGCACCCAATCTTTAATATGTATATGGCTGAAACTCTCTTAAGTCTTAAAATGTGCAGGACTGCTTATATGGTGGGAGAAAGGCTCCTTAACGATTTACTACGCGGATGACCTTGCCATCATGTCTCCATGCTCTGCTGTCCTACAACATTATTGCTTCAAGTGTGCTCAGAGATTATGGACAGCAGTTTGATATGAAGTTTAACCACAAAAAGTGTAGTCATGATTATGAGAACTAAGGAGGATCAGAAGGCAGCATCCCCCTCTTTTGTTTCTCAATGTTGTAGACAAGGTCAAATATTTGGGTCACATCATTAGGGGATGACACTGTGATGGTGAGGATGTTCAGAGACAGAACGTGTTGACCTTGGCATTCCATTTACAGTAGAGACAGTACTGTAAATTGCTTGCACAAGCCAACATGTTGTGAAGTACATTTTATATGTGTATATGTTTATAATACCGGTATGTGATGTCAAGATCGTCCTTTTTTCAACAAACAAAAATAAAACGTCAAACCACTGTAGAAAACAGAAGAACTCTGCACAAATAAAGAATGCAGCTAAGGATATTGAGTTCAGGTGATCAAAGAGTAGTGTTGTAGTACTCGAGTCAATGACTCGTCTCGAGTCAGGACTCAAGTTCAAATTTTCATTGACTCGGACTCGACTCGGACTCGAACCCCCTAGGACTTGGACTTGACTTGGACTCGCTTTAGGTGTACTCGACTACAACTCTATCAAAGAGATGACCGTTTGCAAATCCCCAAAAAAACTAGTCATAAGAATTTATTGACAACCTACAGTATGCTGCCGTATTTGCTAAAATATATATATATATATATATATATATATATCATATTTTAGTCGCCTAACTTGCTTGTATGGAATACAAAAAGCACCAGTTTTGCATTATATTTGACATATCTTTCTTTTTTTAAGGGACAGTGTACTATAACATATTACACCAGATTTAGATAAAAGTGGTCTCTGGGTGGGAAGTAGCTAGTTTACAGCATAAAAGCAGGTAAAATGATAATTCTTTTTTTAAACATGGTCAATAACACAAATTATAATACTTAAATTAAACTACTTGAACCGTCCATCAGTAAAAACTGCTGTGCATATAGTAGACACTTAAAATATCTATTGACTGAACAGGCAATGCATAATGTTAAAGCTATTGACTGTCTTGTTTTCTCCCCCATCTACAGTACTATAGTACACCACATCATTAATATGTCATACATTTTCAGAAACCAAATCCACTAGTTAGACTTTAGTCTTGTAAAAGCTTTTGCCCTGATTTCATCTTGTATAATTGCCAGAAACACATACTGTATTTGTGTTGTACGGTTAAAGTTATGAATAGGAGACTGCTTTAATTATTCTTGAGGGAATTAGTGACTCAGCGACTACTTAAAGAACTAACCCACTGTTCCTTTCTATTTCAATCTCAGTTCATCCATCAGAACCTACTTAGAGCAGTCCAAGTGACGTGGACAACACTGCAACAACATTTACCTATTTAACTACATTGTTTTTAGTTATAATGTTTCTCCAATATGATGTTATTTGGTGTAAATATTGATTATAGATTTTGACCTGAATTTGGGGACGTATAGGCCTATACTTTATGATAATGAAATAAATTGATAAATCATTTAAAAATAAAAACTTTGAATGCAAAACTTGTGTTGATTGATTGAATACTTTATTAGCATTTTTAAACATACAGTACAACAGGTTAGAAACGGCAAATGGATGAGGCACAAACAATCTCATCAAATATTGGTCCGTGGCTCAAATGTAGAATAAATAATGGACTCTGTGATGCCTTGCCTGATGTACCGTATGTGCGGGGGTGTTTAATAAAACGTGATCCCATTCATTTTATTTCTGTCTTTATAGGTGGTTCTGCAGGTTCTATAAATTAATTGTGAAATATTTACAGTAATTTGTTGATTTGGAAAAATAAGGGATTTACTCTTACTCTTATGCCTACTTTTACTTTAAGTACATTTAAAAGCATGTACTCTTGAATACTTAAGTACATTTAAAAGCAAGTACATGTGGGACGTGACATAAGATGATGTAATGACACCAGTGAACATCTTAAGGGATTAGCAATAGCAGGATGAGTATAAAGGGACCCACAGTTTGACAGAGAGAAGAAAGCAAGAAACTCGTCTGAGAGACACCAGCAGAATCATCTACAGCATCGCTACTGCACATCAGGTGAGATGAAACCACATTATGTTTGCCTGCTTCACTTGATTCATTTGATATTTGAGATCTGTCAGAGAGTTAGACACAGCAGTGATCTCTTGATAGAATATCACAGCGGAGGTGGAATCTACTGTGTCTGTGTGGTCCTGCAGAGAGTTTTGACTGAAAATGATTATGTTTCAAGATTAAGACTTTTCTTTACTTAAGCTTAATTATGGAGTGGAAGAGAGATGTATAAGTAGTAAGTACTAAGACATTTGTTCAAAGCGAACACGCAGGAAGATTTCGATACAAGTTTAATTAGGTAAGCCTATGACAAATGATGAGACATAAACACATTTTGCAATGATGCCCATGCCTTTGTGGCCGGCGCAATGGCAAAAGTAGTCTGACTTTAGGGTGGCAGTACACTCTGGTAGCTTACCTTTTTCTCTTTCTTTGTCAGTACCTCAACAAAATGGCAGATGTCGCAACTCCCGCTGACAAGAAGGCACCCCCCAAGTTCAAGCAGAGGACCACCCGCACCTTCAAGAGCAAGGCCCCCAAGCCTGGCCAGAAGGGGTAAGCTGGTTTTAGAGTATACTTTACTCTCAGCTCAGCAAAAACTCTGTTTTATGCATCTCATTTTAGCTTGCTTCTACTCATGATGCCTCTTTTATCCAATTAGATTCGGGGATGATATCCCTGGCATGGAGGGTCTTGGCACAGACATCACAGTAGTCTGCCCATGGGAAGCCTTCGGTGACATGGAGCTCAGCGACCTGGCGAAATATGGAATTGTGTAGCCCCCTTCCTCTGCCTTTACCCCTGCCATTGCCAATACTTCCCTTTCATTTGTTCCTCTTTTCATGAGGCACTTGAAAAACCCTGTCAATCCTCCTCTGGGTTCCTGAGCGAGATTTCTTTGGCGACGTGAAGCGCAGAGAGAGACCTTGCAGCATACAGGGACGTCTAGAGTTCTCTCCTGTCCCATGCCTTCTCTTTTTTATTTCCTACCACTTGTTGGGCTGTGTGCCCCCCCCACACCATTCCCCTCTTCCCCCAATTCTCCCACTTGAATGTATGTTGGCGACACCTAGTCAAATCTGGACGCAATCCTACTTCCTCCTCTCCTCTTCCCTTGAAAATGAAAGGACTATGCAATATTAAGTTTGAACCTTTTCTGAGAGCCGTTCCTGAGAGAGAAAGAATTGAAAGGACAACATCTTTTGAATTCATGTCTTTGGATTTGATTTCCATCATTGTGAAATCTTGCTCTGCTATCCATCTACCTCTTCTCCTTGGAGCCACTCATTATGTATACACTACATGGGTTTTTGTTTGGATAGTAAGACAGATTCTTTTTGTGAATTTGAACGTCAATTTTGCACTTTATTAATTTACAATGATCATTTCCTGTGCACTCTGCCAATAGAAATGGATGTCAATAAATATTATTTTCCCAAGAAAATGTGGTCTTGAATTTACTGTATTATGAATACTAGCCCTTACCCGTTCAAAGATATGAGCTCTGAAATGATGTGCAGTGTGTGGGTTATGGGGTGTGCACTGTGCACACAGTATATGAGGGATGGAAAGTAACTTTAACTGGTGCTTACATGATAATATGTAGGAGCATCAATGTAAGAAATACCCGTTTCGTTTAATGGCTACAGAGATACTGTGTACCGATCTGCATGATTTTTGGACAACATCTATAACGGGGCCAGACAACCCCCCCACCCGCGTGTGCGCGCACACACACACACACACACACACACACACACACACACACACACACACACACACACACACACACACACACACACACACACACACACACACACACACACAGCTGGTTAAACATGTTGCCTCATGCTAGACGCAGAATAGATAAGCCTCATGCTAGATGCAGAATAGATAGTAGATACACCATAAAAATGCTAATATACAGCATATGATTTGTGAAAGTGACAAACGGGCTTCACAGTTATGTCAGGTGTGTTCATATGCTTATGGTGATGCGATTTCAGATCAATTGCTCCAGCCATTGAGGAGAAACGCTGTGACAGACACTCAGACACTCAGACAGACACTCACTCAGACATTCCGAAAATTATATGTTAGATATAATTTGATACGGAGGGGGGAAACACATTTCATGACATGAGGCAAAGGTAATATGCATTACAATATACATACTGTACACACATTGATACTAGTAGGTAAACTACCAAAACAAAGATAAAACAAATCACAGTGAAGTGAGCGGTGCCTTTTATGGGTTAATTTCATTAAACTTCCCGCAAAGCTTGGCTAATGAGCCAAGTGTGGGATGGACATACATACATACATACATACAGACATACATACATACATACATACATACATACATACATACATACAGACAAAGCCAGATGTAGGAGTGGTTAGCACCACTGAAAAATACAATTTACAGGCATTCAGCAGACAATGCTCTTATATCCGAGAGACTTACAGATGCAAAGACAACCAGAAAGGTGCGCTCAGTAGAGTGCAAATCTGCACCAGGAAGCATACCCTCCTTCCATTTTGCCATCATCTTTGGGTTGGTGCGCATATGAGAAAAGGACTGTCATTAAATCATTACAGTCCAACCAGAGTGAATATATGAAGATAAATATTTGGATAGTGAGCACATTGAAATTGGTAGTGTGGCATGTTGTCATCACTAGGACAAACATGTGTGCCAAGGTACATGTAGGAGCCATATGTGACTTGAGCCAAGTCTCGTGTTTTTATTATCATTGAAGTATGGTATACACACTTGACAGATTGGGCACTGCACTGGCATTATGGTGTGTGTGATCACAGGATTTGGGGTACTGCCACACTGATAATTACTCATACTGTGGGAATTTGTATAATACCTCCCCCTGGCCACTGGCCAGCCAGGGCACCTGATGGAGGGGAAAGGAACTGGTTGTCAGGTGATAAGAAGCGCCCTACTAGTATAAGTGTGTATGTATGTACAGTACCTTATATTGTAATTAGGGCTAGGATGCGATTAAAAAAAATAATCAAATTAATTACAGGCTTTGTAATTAATTCATCGCAATTAATCGCATTTTAACTCATACTGTGCCGGGCCACTTGGGGGCGCCAAAGTCTGTTGAGTGGCCAGGGTCCACTCCATAGAGGAGCGTTGCAACATACAGCGACTCACGTAGCAGTGACGTACATGGTCACGTTTGTGCATGTGATGAAAAAGACCTGGATGAAGATGGCTACAGGATTGCTATAGGCTAACACTCATTTAGAAGGTCGATTTTCGGCGATTTAGCCGTAAATAAAACTTTCCCGCTACCATAAGAACACAGTTCAGAGAAAATGAGCTCCAAAGATGTGACTTTGTATTGGATTCGGCGGCGCGATGCAGCGGCGTTACCCGATTACGGGCCGATGTAAACAGAATCGCGGCCCCGGGCCTGGATGGAAAATTAGACCGGGGCTTCGTTGAGGCCTCCGATTAATTAATTCATTTTATTAAAAAAGCCGTACTAGATCGGGATCGGCACCCCGGAATACGTTGTGCAGCCGACAGTATGGATTGAGTTTTTCTGGGGGGGCTCTAAACTTTATTCTAAACCATTTTCAATGGAATAAATCGGACCATCTAGACTCGGTCGCTGGGAAGCGTAGGACGAGCCAGGACCACCCACATCTCTACAAGCAGCTCAGGGTAAGTAAAATAGCATAAAAATATTGTATTGTATTGAAAAAAAGCCGGACTTGTTCGGGATAGGCACAAAAAGGGTTAATCACATATTAATATTTGACCTGAGAAGCATTTTTTTCAAGTAACACACATTTTGTTGTATGAGAGAATCAACGAGTGAGTTTTTTAAATCTAAATTTCGCATCCACTGAGTCTGATCGGCTACCTTTGCGTTTGTTGTCTCTTCTTGGTTGGTGCATCGCTATGATCGGTATGCCCGAAACTGAAGGTTCTGTGGTGCAAAAACTAAGTGCAATTAAAATGCGTTCTGTAATTAATTAATCGCAATCAATCAGTTAAAGTCCCAGCCCTAATTGTAATACATTATTACTTTTGCCCCATGTCATGAAATGTGTTTCACCCCTCTGTATCAATGATATATTCATAATACAGTAAATTCAAGACCATATTTTCTTGGGAAAGTAATATTTATTGACATCCACTTCTATTGGCAGAGTGCACAGGAAATGATCATTGTAAATTAATAAAGTGCAAAATTGACATTCAAATTCACAAAAAGAATCTGACTTACTATCCAAACAAAACCCCATACATAACAGAGTGGCTCCAAGGAGAAGAGGTAGATGGATAGCAGAGCAACATTTCAGAAAAATGGAAATCAAATCCAAAGACATGAATTCAAAAGATGTTGTCCTTTCAATTCTTTATCTCTTAGAAACGGCTCTCAGAAATGTTTCAAACTTAATATTGCATAGTCCTTTCATTTTCAAGGGAAGAGGAGAGGAGGAAGTAGGATTGCGTCCAGATTTGACTAGGTGTCACCAACATACATTCAAGTGGGAAAATTGGGGGAAGAGGGGAATGGTGTGGGGGGGCACACAGCCCAAGGAACAAGTGGTAGGAAATAAAAAGAGAAGGCATGGGACAGGAGAGAACTCTAGACGTCCCTGTATGCTGCAAGGTCTCTCTCTGCGCTTCATGTCGCCAAAGATCTCTCGCTCAGGAACCCAGAGGAGGATTGACAGGGTTTGTGCCTCATGAAAAGAGGAACAAATGAAAGGGAAGCATTGGCAATGGCAGGGGTAAAGGCAGAGGAAGGGGGCTACACAATTCCATATTTTGCCAGGTCGCTGAGCTCCATGTCACCGAAGGCTTCCCATGGGCAGACCACTGTGATGTCTGTGCCAAGACCCTCCATGCCAGGGATATCATCCCCGAATCTACGTAATTGGATAAAAGAGGCATCATGAGTAGAAGCAAGCTATGAGATGCATAAACCACAGTTTTTGCTGAGCTCTGAGTAAAGTATACACTAAAACCAGCTTACCCCTTCTGGCCAGGCTTGGGGGCCTTGCTCTTGAAGGTGCGGGTGGTCCTCTGCTTGAACTTGGGGGGTGCCTTCTTGTCAGCGGGAGTTGCAACATCTGCCATTTTGTTCAGGTACTGACAAAGAAAGAGAAAAAGGTAACCAGATTGTACTGTCACCCTAAAATCAGACTGTGTTTGCCATTGTGCTGGCCATAAGGCAAATTGGGCACCCATTGCAAAATTCGTGTTTAACATCCATACCATATTAAGATTGTATTGAAAATGTCCTGCTTGTTAGCTTTAAACAAATTTCGTAGGACTTCTACATCTCTCATACAGCTCAAGTAAAAAAAAAAGTTAGTGAAAACTGTAGGACCACACAGTAGATTCCACCTCCGCTGTGATATTCTATCAAGAGATCACTGTTGTGATTAAACTCTCTGACAAACATCAAATATCAAATAAATCAAGTGAATCAGGCAAAAAAAGAGGTTCATCTCACCTGATTTGCAGTAGTGATACTGTAGATGATTCTGGTTGTGTCTCTCAGACGAGTTGCTTACTTGCGTCTTTCTCCTCTGTCAATCTGTCGTCCCTTTATACTCATCCTGCTGATCCCTTAATTTGTTGTTCACTGTCGTTACTTCATCTCATGTCTTTTTAAGTCCCACTCCATCTTTGGTCTTTAAAGGTAAACATGGCACTGACATGTGTGTCTGCGCTTTAGGCTGTCAGTAAGTAGCCTACAGTAAACATAATTTCACCATTACGTGCACAGTTCCTGGATGCTTCTTGCCCTTGACTGCATTAACCATGGTAAACTGTTGGCAAAACTACGAGAGTGAGGGGTTCCTTCCTACTTAATACGTTTCTTACATTTCTTGTACTCCCATCATACCATGCAAGTCAGATGGGGAGCAATTCCTAGTGACAAACAGGGTTAGACACATAAAAACATAATTTTAACACTTTCTGTATACTTTTTTGAACACAATCTTTCTCCAAGTATAATCATAATTCCTGATGATTGATTATGTTGAAGGGGGGAAAAAAATCACGGCACCCAATCTTTAATATGTATATGGCTGAAACTCTCTTAAGTCTTAAAATGTGCAGGACTTCTTATATGGTGGGAGAAAGGCTCCTTAACCATTTACTACGCGGATGACCTTGCCATCATGTCTCCATGCTCTGCTGGCCTACAACAGTATTGCTTCAAGTGTGCTCAGAGATGTTAAAAAAAAAAAAAAAGAAGAAAAGAAAAGAAAATGGGTCAAAATGTCTACAAGGGGACATGACATGTAAAAAGAATATAATATATATATGAACAATGGACAATGAAATTATCATGTTGACTGACTCAATACAGTATAAAAAAAAAAAAGTGTGCTCAGAGATTATGGATAGCAGTTTGATATGAAGTTTAACCACAAAAAGTGTAGTCAAGATTATGAGAACTAAGGAGGATCAGAAGGCAGCATCCCCCTCTTTTGTTTCTCAATGTTGTAGACAAGGTCAAATATTTGGGTCACATCATTAGGGATGACACTGTGATGGTGAGGATGTTCAGAGACAGAACGTGTTGACCGGCATTCCATTTACAGTAGAGACAGTACTGTAAATTGCTTGCACAAGCCAACATGTTGTGAAGTACATTTTATATGTGTACCGGTATATGTTTATAATACCGGTATGTGATGTCAAGATCGTCCTTTTTTCAACAAACAAAAATAAAACGTCAAACCACTGTAGAAAACAGAAGAACTCTGCACAAATAAAGAATGCAGCTAAGGATATTGAGTTCAGGTGATCAAAGAGTAGTGTTGTAGTACTCGAGTCAATGACTCGTCTCGAGTCAGGACTCAAGTCCAAATTTTCATTGACTCGGACTCGACTCGGACTCGAACCCCCTAGGACTTGGACTTGACTTGGACTCGCTTTAGGTGTACTCGACTACAACTCTATCAAAGAGATGACCGTTTGCAAATCCCCAAAAAAACTAGTTATAAGAATTTATTGACAACCTACAGTATGCTGCCGTATTTGCTAAAATATATATATATATATATATATATATATATATATATATATATATATCATATTTTAGTCGCCTATTGCTTGTATGGAATACAAAAAGCACCAGTTTTGCATTATATTTGACATATCTTTCTTTTTTTAAGGGACAGTGTACTATAACATATTACACCAGATTTAGATAAAAGTGGTCTCTGGGTGGGAAGTAGTTTACAGCATAAAAGCAGGTAAAATGATAATTCTTTTTTTAAACATGGTCAATAACACAAATTATAATACTTAAATTAAACTACTTGAACCGTCCATCAGTAAAAACTGCTGTGCATATAGTAGACACTTAAAATATCTATTGACTGAACAGGCAATGCATAATGTTAAAGCTATTGACTGTCTTGTTTTCTCCCCCATCTACAGTACTATAGTACACCACATCATTAATATGTCATACATTTTCAGAAACCAAATCCACTAGTTAGACTTTAGTCTTGTAAAAGCTTTTGCCCTGATTTCATCTTGTATAATTGCCAGAAACACATACTGTATTTGTGTTGTACGGTTAAAGTTATGAATAGGAGACTGCTTTAATTATTCTTGAGGGAATTAGTGACTCAGCGACTACTTAAAGAACTAACCCACTGTTCCTTTCTATTTCAATCTCAGTTCATCCATCAGAACCTACTTAGAGCAGTCCAAGTGACGTGGACAACACTGCAACAACATTTACCTATTTAACTACATTGTTTTTAGTTATAATGTTTCTCCAATATGATGTTATTTGGTGTAAATATTGATTATAGATTTTGACCTGAATTTGGGGACGTATAGGCCTATACTTTATGATAATGAAATAAATTGATAAATCATTTAAAAATAAAAACTTTGAATGCAAAACTTGTGTTGATTGATTGAATACTTTATTAGCATTTTTAAGCATACAGTACAACAGGTTAAAAACGGCAAATGGATGAGGCACAAACAATCTCATCAAATATTGGTCCGTGGCTCAAATGTAGAATAAATAATGGACTCTGTGATGCCTTGCCTGATGTACCGTATGTGCGGGGGTGTTTAATAAAACGTGAGAATGACAATCACTGTACTTTTTTATGATCCCATTCATTTTATTTCTGTCTTTATAGGTGGTTCTGCAGGTTCTATAAATTAATTGTGAAATATTTACAGTAATTTGTTGATTTGGAAAAATAAGGGATTTACTCTTACTCTTATGCCTACTTTTACTTTAAGTACATTTAAAAGCATGTACTCTTGAATACTTAAGTACATTTAAAAGCAAGTACATGTGGGACGTGACATAAGATGATGTAATGACACCAGTGAACATCTTAAGGGATTAGCAATAGCAGGATGAGTATAAAGGGACCCACAGTTTGACAGAGAGAAGAAAGCAAGAAACTCGTCTGAGAGACACCAGCAGAATCATCTACAGCATCGCTACTGCACATCAGGTGAGATGAAACCACATTATGTTTGCCTGCTTCACTTGATTCATTTGATATTTGAGATCTGTCAGAGAGTTAGACACAGCAGTGATCTCTTGATAGAATATCACAGCGGAGGTGGAATCTACTGTGTGGTCCTGCAGAGAGTTTTGACTGAAAATGATTATGTTTCAAGATTAAGACTTTTCTTTACTTAAGCTTAATTATGGAGTGGAAGAGAGATGTATAAGTAGTAAGTACTAAGACATTTGTTCAAAGCGAACAAGCAGGAAGCTTTCGATACAAGTTTAATTAGGTAAGCCTATGACAAATGATGAGACATAAACACATTTTGCAATGATGCCCATGCCTTGGTGGCCGGCGCAATGGCAAAAGTAGTCTGACTTTAGGGTGGCAGTACACTCTGGTAGCTTACCTTTTTCTCTTTCTTTGTCAGTACCTCAACAAAATGGCAGATGTCGCAACTCCCGCTGACAAGAAGGCACCCCCCAAGTTCAAGCAGAGGACCACCCGCACCTTCAAGAGCAAGGCCCCCAAGCCTGGCCAGAAGGGGTAAGCTGGTTTTAGAGTATACTTTACTCTCAGCTCAGCAAAAACTCTGTTTTATGCATCTCATTGTAGCTTGCTTCTACTCATGATGCCTCTTTTATCCAATTAGATTCGGGGATGATATCCCTGGCATGGAGGGTCTTGGCACAGACATCACAGTAGTCTGCCCATGGGAAGCCTTCGGTGACATGGAGCTCAGCGACCTGGCGAAATATGGAATTGTGTAGCCCCCTTCCTCTGCCTTTACCCCTGCCATTGCCAATACTTCCATTTCATTTGTTCCTCTTTTCATGAGGCACTTGAAAAACCCTGTCAATCCTCCTCTGGGTTCCTGGGCGAGATTTCTTTGGCGACGTGAAGCGCAGAGAGAGACCTTGCAGCATACAGGGACGTCTAGAGTTCTCTCCTGTCCCATGCCTTCTCTTTTTATTTCCTACCACTTGTTGGGCTATGTGCCCCACTGCCCCCCCACACCATTCCCCTCTTCCCCCAATTTTCCCCACTTGAATGTATGTTGGCGACACCTAGTCAAATCTGGACGCAATCCTACTTCCTCCTCTCCTCTTCCCTTGAAAATGAAAGGACTATGCAATATTAAGTTTGAACCTTTTCTGAGAGCCGTTTCTGAGAGAGAAAGAATTGAAAGGACAACATTGAATTCATGTCTTTGGATTTGATTTCCATCATTGTGAAATCTTGCTCTGCTATCCATCTACCTCTTCTCCTTGGAGCCACTCATTATGTATACACTACATGGGTTTTTGTTTGGATAGTAAGACAGATTCTTTTTGTGAATTTGAATGTCAATTTTGCACTTTATTAATTTACAATGAACATTTCCTGTGCACTCTGCCAATAGAAATGGATGTCAATAAATATTATTTTCCCGAGAAAATGTGGTCTTGAATTTACTGTATTATGAATATATCATTTGATACGGAGGGGGGAAACACATTTCATGATGAGGCAAAAGTAATATGCATTACAATATACATACTGTACATACACACACAGTGATACTAGTAGGTAAACTACCAAAACAAAGATAAAACAAATCACAGTGAAGTGAGCGGTGCCTTTTATGGGTTAATTTCATTAAACTTCCCGCAAAGCTTGGCTAATGAGCCAAGTGTGGGACGGTCATACATACATACATACAGACAAAGCCAGATGTAGGAGTGGAAAAATACAATTTACAGGAATTCAGCAGACAACTTATATCCGAGAGACTTACAGATGCAAAGACAACCAGAGAAAGGTGAGCTCAGTAGAGTGCAAATCTGCACCAGGAAGCATACCCTCCTTCCATTTTGCCATCATCTTTTGGGTTGGTGCGCATATGAGAAAAGGACTGTCTTTAAATCATTACAGTCCAACCAGAGTGAATATATGAAGATAAATATTTGGATAGTGAGCACATTGAAATTGGTAGTGTGGCATGTTGTCATCACTAGGACAAACATGTGTGCCAAGGGACATGTAGGAGCCATATGTGACTTATGCCAAGTCTCGTGTTTTTATTATCATTGAAGTATGGTATACACACTTGACAGATTGGGCACTGCACTGGTATTAGGTGGTGAGTGTGATCACAGGATTTGGGGCACTGCCACACTGATAGTCAGGTTCACTATGTTAATAAAGGTTTATTCGTTGGATTTCTTTGGAGATTTGTAAAGATTTGCACAGACACCTGCAAAGCCGCCATTTTGGACGTTCAAAATGGCTGACTTAAAATACATAATTTGTGCTATCTTGGTTTCTAGACAACGTAGAAACTTGATTAAACATGCCAATCCTATGTTTTCTGGGTCAAGGAATCGAATGAATGAATGATGGATGTAAAATGTTCTGGACCCCACCCCCTTTCTGGGGGTTATCTATTTTGGGACCTCCCAGAACAGTACACCAGCCAGTTAATGTCCGATTTTCATGATATTAGAGTTGTTTTGTAGGTTTTAAAACATCCTGAGTTCATTTATAAGACTTTTAAAACAGCCAGAATAACCTTTCTGACTTTTGGTTGGGGTCTTTCCTCACCTGGGACCCCCCAGACAGACCCCTGAGCCTACCTCAGTAATCGCTCTGCTCCTGCTCCAGAACAATGTTAAATTAGATCATAGTTGAAGCATAAAAGTTGTTGTAGCTGGGCTCTGAAAACAAAAAATAGTTGTAGCAAATACCAGGGGTCTTCCACT
This sequence comes from Nannobrachium achirus, assembly GCF_963921795.1. Taxonomy (NCBI): domain Eukaryota; kingdom Metazoa; phylum Chordata; class Actinopteri; order Myctophiformes; family Myctophidae; genus Nannobrachium; species Nannobrachium achirus. The sequence continues at coordinate 45,838,838 of NC_137812.1, forward strand.
GCTCTGACATCACTGTGATGTCAGGGGAACTTAATCCCCTTTATGCCCATATATGGAGATCCCTGTGATGTCAGGGGAACCAAATCCCTTTTATGGACAACTAGGTAGTCATCCGGCAACAGCTCACAGCTGTAAAGCCGGGAGGGGTTCAGATTGACAATCAGGTTCACAAGAGGGGAGGGGGCGAGCAAAGTGTGGTAGAACAGGGGAAAGGCAAGGGCCAGACCCAGAATTTGACATAATGAAGGTATTGCAACTTCTCACTTTGAGAAGGTGAGGGTTTTGTCACCCCAAACCCCTCACCCTATGCTCTTAAAAAGCCCATGGTCAATTATGCCCAAAAAGATTCACTACAATGTAGTCATTTCAGACAGGCAGGATCTATTGTCTTCATCATTGTCATCTTCAATGTCCAACCTAATAGTGTTGACACAGTCTCCACCATGGAGTGAAAGGCAGGTTATTTGAGCAGCTGCACCGTCCCTTGCAACTTGCTTTGCAGCCATATTTGATGAGCTCAAGTACTGCCTTTGGAGCAGGGAGGGGAGGAAATTCCATCTATTTTCTTCGATTGGTGGAAGCTCAGGGCAATTTGTCAGGTATGATTTATCCCGCATTGTGACGTAGTTGGCACGGAGGATATGTGGTAGCAGTGCAGCACGAGGTGGAGGTAGCATCTCACCCTCCCAAGTTCTTTGACAGAAATAGTTCCCATCTGAGTAATCGCAGGGTTGTTGGACCTTTTGAACTGTAAACATGGCATGCAAAATCCTCCAATGACTGCAATGTTGATGGAAGCTCAACAATAATAAGCTCAGGAGGAATGGAACCCTTGCTAAGGTCCTTGAAGTGGTTAATGACTTGGTCATCATCTTCAGGCTTGAAGTAGCCATGTCTTTTTGGAGATTCCAACAAATGCTCTTCCCCAGCCAGCACCAGAAAAATTGTGTAGGCCAAGGAACCCTTGACATTTGTGACATCCAATAACTTGAACTTGCTTGAATATATCTATTTACATCTGTGGAGGACATTGGTGTCGGGTGACCAAACACATATGTCTTGCAAAGCACCATAAGCCGCAGAGGCCGATGGTCGATTCATTGACCAACACAGGATTGGCATGTTTAATTAGGTTTCTAGGTTGTCTAGAAGCCAAGATAGCACAAATCATGTATTTTATGTCGGCCATTTTGAACGTCCAAAATGGCGGCTTTGCACGTATCTGTGCAAATGCAAACAAAGATTTTTGGATTCCCCATGCTCTGAAGATTCCAAAAATGTATCCACGAGTTTCCTACGCCCCATAGTGCATTGCGCAAACGTCTGCATCGATCTTCCGCCGCCGATTTACAAGCTCACAACGGGTTGCATCTGCGACGCGACGTGAGCTTGTATGTCTGCTGTTAAACCCGGAAGTTTGGTCCTGATAGTCTCCAGTAAACTCCCGCGGAAACTTGTGGATAGTTTTACTAATCTCCAAAAAAGTCCCAAAAAAATACATAGTGGACCTGATTATGATAATTACTAATTACTATGATTATTAGTCACAAGCGGCCTACTAGTATCAGTGTGTATGTATGTACAGTGTATGTATGTACAGTACCTTATAGTGTAATTATTACTTTTGCCCCATGTCATGAAATGTGTTTCACCCCTCCGTATCAAATGATATATTGATAATACAATATATTCAAGACCACATTTTCTTGGGAAAGTAATATTTATTGACATCCATTTCTATTGGCAGAGTGCACAGGAAATGATCATTGTAAATTAATAAAGTGCAAAATTGACGTTCAAATTCACAAAAAGAATCTGTCTTACTATCCAAAAAAAAAAACATGTAGTGTATACATAATGAGTGGCTCCAAGGAGAAGAGGTAGATGGATAGCAGAGCAAGATTTCACAATGATGGAAATCAAATCCAAAGACATGAATTCAAAAGATGTTGTCCTTTCAATTCTTTCTCTCTCAGAAACGGCTCTCAGAAAAGGTTCAAACGTAATATTGCATAGTCCTTTCATTTTCAAGGGAAGAGGAGAGGAGGAAGTAGGATTGCGTCCAGATTTGACTAGGTGTCGCCAACATACATTCAAGTGGGAGAATTGGGGGAAGAGGGGAATGGTGTGGGGGGGCACACAGCCCAAGGAACAAGTGGTAGGAAATAAAAAGAGAAGGCATGGGACAGGAGAGAACTCTAGACGTCCCTATATGCTGCAAGGTCTCTCTCTGCGCTTCACGTCGCCAAAGATATCTCGCTCAGGAACCCAGAGGAGGATTGACAGAGTTTTTCAAGTGCCTCATGAAAAGAGGAACAAATGAAAGGGAAGCATTGGCAATGGCAGGGGTAAAGGCAGAGGAAGGGGGCTACACAATTCCATATTTCGCCAGGTCGCTGAGCTCCATGTCACCGAAGGCTTCCCATGGGCAGACTACTGTGATGTCTGTGCCAAGACCCTCCATGCCAGGGATATCATCCCCAAATCTAATTGGATAAAAGAGGCATCATGAGTAGAAGCAAGCTACAATGAGATGCATTAAACAGAGTTTTTGCTGAGCTGAGAGTAAAGTATACTCTAAAACCAGCTTACCCCTTCTGGCCAGGCTTGGGGGCCTTGCTCTTGAAGGTGCGGGTGGTCCTCTGCTTGAACTTGGGGGGTGCCTTCTTGTCAGCGGGAGTTGCAACATCTGCCATTTTGTTCAGGTACTGACAAAGAAAGAGAAAATGGTAAGCTACCAGAGTGTACTACCACCCTAAAGTCAGACTACTTTGCCATTGCGCCGGCCAACAAGGCATTGCAAATGTTGTTTTTATCTCATAATTTGCCATACCATATTATAATACTATTGAAAGCTTCCTGCTTCTTAGCTTTGAACAAATGTCTTAGTACTTACTACTTATACCGGTACATCTCTCTTCAACTTCATAATTAAGCTCAAGTAAAGAAAAGAGTTGCTTAACTGACTAGTGTCTACTCTGGAAAAGTTTGTGCTGAAACATAATAATTTTCAGTGAAAACTCTCTGCAGGACCACACAGTAGATTCCACCTCCGCTGTGATATTCTATCAAGAGATCACTGACATGTGTCTTACTCTCTGACAGATCTCAAATATCAAATTAATCAAGTGTAGCAGGCTAAACATAATGTGGTTTCATCTCACCTGATTTGCAGTAGTGATACTGTAGATGATTCTGCTGGTGTCTCTCAGACGAGTTGCTTTCTTGCTTTCTTCTCTCTGTCAACCTGTGGCTCCCTTTATACTCATCCTGTTAATGCTAATCCCTTAAGATGTTCATTGATGTCATAACATCATATCATCTCATCTCATCTCATGTCCCACTCTATCTTTGGTTTCAGCTCACCCACAAATAGACTATAGAGATATCATAAAAGTATTCTTCGTCATCTGGAAATAAAAAGGTACGATCAATCATGTAAAGGGAAACAATGCATAACAATAAACATAAAAATAACGCCATGTGCAAAAACACAGCACAGAATGAAGCAAAAAGGTTGCATCTTGCTGATGAAAGAGATTTCAACAAACATTCTGATTTAGTACACCACATCATTAATATGTCATACATTTTCAGAAACCAAATCCATTGGTTAGACTTTTTAGCCTTGTAAAAGCTTTTGCCATGATTTCATCTTGTATAGTTGCCAGTGTTACATAGTGTTATGAATAGGAGACTGCTTTAATTATTCTTGAGGGAATTAGTGACACAGCGACTACTTAACCCACTGTTCCTTTCTATTTCAATCTCAGTTCATCCATCAGAACCTACTTAGAGCGGTAACGTGGACAATACTGCAACAACATTTACCTATTTAACTACATTGTTTTTAGTTATAATGTTTCTCCAATATGATGTTATTTGGTGTAAATATTGATTATACATTTTGACTTTAAGTTGAACTTTGAATTTCCAGAAACAAAAACATGTTTGTTCAACATTCTGATGGTAGACATGTGTAAACAGTTCAGAAATCTGTTGGTGTGGCCTGGCAGTAGTGGTGTGACCAGATTATGCCTGGGAACGTTGTGTAGTCTACTAGGCTTATACTTTATGATAATAAAATGATAAATCATTTAAAAACTTGTATTGATTGATTGAATGCTTTATTGGCATTTTTAAACATACAGTACAACTGGTTAAAAACGGCAAAAGGATGAGATACAAAAAATCTCATCAAATAGTGGCTCAGATGCAGAATAAATATTAATGGACCTTGTGTGAGGGGGAGTTAGAAGATGCTAATAAATAAATTATGGATCTCTAAATCCATAGTTAAAATAAGAAGAGACGAGCCAAAGGACTATATTTAAATTGCTGTATTGAGGAGAGACAGACAAGGTAGACAGACAGTTCTAAATCTCTCCCCACCCTAACGGTAGGTCGAGCATTCTCTCTCTCTCCCAAAATGGAAGTTTAACATGTATATAAAGAGTACAGTTATGACAGTATAAGATCGTGGGACTTATTCATTGGTTCCCAGATCATAACAAGGAAGTAGTAGGAAGAAAGTGCCACGTAGTGTTTTCCACCACTAGTGACTTATATCAGACAGAGGAAGACAGTGAGTCTGGTGACATACAGTATAAACCAAAACATGATTCTATTCAGGGCATTCAAAGTTATTATGACCTTTAATCAGTTTGCCTGAACCTACAGTATGCGACCAAAATGTGGTCTCTTATATACTGTACGTTCAGTTCATATTATGCCTTTATATGGTCATATGAGACTCATACACCAATAACATAATTATGTATCATAATTTATCCTAACAATCTATCCTTTTCATATTTGTATGAGGTTCATATGACCTCCATATTAAACATTTTATCAGGGTAATAATAATAATAATATTATGAAGACTTTAATAATATTTATAAATTCAAATTTCGAAAAGGACTGTAATATTCTTTTTAAAGGGAACTGGAATAAATCCTTAAAGTTTAAAGAAATGTGACACATCATTCATCGTTTGTACAGATGAATGAAGACAAATAAAGAAAGAAAACAAATAAAAGATGAATTGAAAAGTCGGTGATGACGGTGATGATGATGATGATGATGAGGATGATGATGATGATGATGATGATGACGTGGTGGGGCATTGTAGAGACGTGAGGGAGGAGGACGCAGGATGCAGTTGATGTGGGGTCGTTCTTCTGGGTCTCTCTTCTTTCTTCTCAGGTAGTTCCTATACGGGGGAGAGGACCTGGCCAGTTTACTGTTTCCAAAACAATTTAGTTCATCATGATAGTGTTTGTACTACACATGGCATCACAACAGTGCAACAGGAACTCACCGACCAGGCACGATTTTTACATCGTGCCGCTGCGGTGGATTGGCATGCACTGCTGGCCTGGCCTCAGGTTGTGGTTCGTCTGCAACACCCCATCTCAGTCAGGTGGTTCTCAGTCGACCCGATTCCTCCTTCTTCCCCACACTGCAGTCCTCCTCTCTCCGTCAGCGTCAGCCCATGAAACAGAAATATTTCCAATTAAGTTTCAAATAAATCTTAAATCAATGAAAAACCAAATTAAATAAATTAAAATCAAATCAAAATTAAAATATATTAAACCTTAAACTCCCCCCTTTTTTACAACAAGTTGTAAAAGTTAAATAAAATAATTTAAATTATTTAAATCAATGAAAAGGGCTTTAATTCATGCACTCCGTACAGTACAGTGGGCACAGGGGGACAGCTGCACAGTGTCAGTACAGTGTCAGTGATAAGTAATACGCCTCAGGGGCGAGAAGCGACCTTGTGTCCTTCTCAACAATGGGTTTAATTTGGTTGTTATGGTAACCAGGGACGTGACGTTCCAAAACAGAGATTTCTGGGTAATGAAGTTGTTTCTAAAATGTATTCATAACAAGACAGGATAGAACGTCAACAAATACCTTAGACAGAAAACAATTAGAATGTTGACGAAAAATAGGAGAAAGGAACGTCTAAACAGAGACATGTTCCCAAAACAATTCTCTCACACACAGACCATCTGACCTTGAAGGCTCCAGGTGGTTTCTCACATACACGGTGACACACACGCACACACACAAGTGCACGCACGCACGCACTCTCATACCGGGTCAGAGACACAGAGTTTGGGGGGGGGGGGGGGGGGGGGGGGGGTTGACAAGATGAGGGAGGGGGGGGCGGCATGCCCGCACACGCACTTCCCCAAAATTCGTGCACACCCTCACACATACAGTAGCCTACGGCAAACTCATTCTCACAGAATCCATTCATCACATAAATGAAATTATTGTATAATACACAGCCAGAAGCCTCTAGCAGGTTTTAAATCTTAACGTTACAACAGTTTAAATGAATTTAGGCTAGTTCCTGACTCCCCCACCTGTGTCGACTACAGCGAGGGAGTGAGGGACAGATAAGAGTAAACAGGAATTATCAATACTGTAAACGACCATAATCCTATGGAGGGCTCTAAAATCTTAAAGTTACAACAGTTTAAATTAATTTAGGCATCAATAATTTGAGTTAGTTATTCTTAGTCTTAAATCTTAACTTTAATTTCTCAGAGACATTTTAAAACGTCTTAAAAGTACTTAATATTACAGAAAACAGAACTGGTCCATAAAAACGGTCTTAAAGATAAACATATTGCTTCTGAATCCCCCACTCTGCTTCGCGAGGGCAAGCGAGGGAGTGAGAGGCGTAGAGTAAACACAGTATTATCGGTACAGTGAACATAACAGTAATAAACTGACAAATACTGACCATTCATAGGGTCCAGACATAACAAGCTATAACCACAAACTGACTATGAGCACGGTTTTAATCAGGCTGACTAGAAAGCACACGCCCTAGGTTATAAGCCAAACAAATAATGACCATTCATAGGGTCCAAACAAACTGACAAAACAAAAACGACTGTACCGAAAAAAAGTTAAAGTCTGAAAATCAGTATTGTGTCTGCCTCCTCATCACAATGAGAGAGCGAGACCAAACCAGAGAAATAGTTAAAAATAGATTAGGGAGTTACGTACCACCCTTAAACTTTGTAAGATGAAACAAAGAAATTTACGACCATCTGTATCTATAGCAGATAAGGGTTAATTTACGACGCGTGTCAAACCAAAACATTATTTAGGAGCTTTCCGACTCCTCCGACGGAGGGAGAACACATAATTCACAATCATCTTAATTATCATTACATTAACATCGTTAATTCAAAATTCAAAGACACGACACGTTAGGGGACTAAGTAAATATGTACTTATCTTAATCAACTTAGGAATTTGCCAGGCGTGGAGATCCCATAGCACCGCACACGTCGAGCGTCGGTGGAGATATCCAACCCTTCGTCACACGGTCCGGTGCTGATGGATGTCCACGCGGGTCCACATTAATCCAAAACTCAGATTACACTGTTGTCCAATAAAAACCTTTGTCTGAAAATACAGCAATGTAGAGATAAATTCCAATTTTGGCTGGTTCCAGATACGTGTTGAACATTGTTCCACCGGGGGAGAGAAAGTGAACTTTAAATGGCTAACAGCCTGAACACTTTATCCGTCCCTCAGTCGGCCAATGTTGACAAACAGTATCCGTCGCTCGAAGGACCAATTAATAAATAAATTATGGATCTCTAAATCCATAGTTAAAATAAGAAGAGACGAGCCAAAGGACTATATTTAAATTGCTGTATTGAGGAGAGACAGACAAGGTAGACAGACAGTTCTAAATCTCTCCCCACCCTAACGGTAGGTCGAGCATTCTCTCTCTCTCCCAAAATGGAAGTTTAACATGTATATAAAGAGTACAGTTATGACAGTATAAGATCGTGGGACTTATTCATTGGTTCCCAGATCATAACAAGGAAGTAGTAGGAAGAAAGTGCCACGTAGTGTTTTCCACCACTAGTGACTTATATCAGACAGAGGAAGACAGTGAGTCTGGTGACATACAGTATAAACCAAAACATGATTCTATTCAGGGCATTCAAAGTTATTATGACCTTTAATCAGTTTGCCTGAACCTACAGTATGCGACCAAAATGTGGTCTCTTATATACTGTACGTTCAGTTCATATTATGCCTTTATATGGTCATATGAGACTCATACACCAATAACATAATTATGTATCATAATTTATCCTAACAGATGCCTTAATTGATGTGTGTGCGGGGGTGTTTAATAAAACGTGAGAATGACAATCACTGTACTTTTTTATGATCCCTTTGATTTTATTTCTGTCTTTATGGTGGTTCTACAGGTCCTATAATTCAATTGTGAAATATTTACAGTAATTCATTGGTGTGGAAAAATAAGGAATTTACTCTTACTCTTACTTTTACTTTTACTTTAAGTACTTTTTTTTAATTTAAAAGCATGTACTCTTGAATACTTAAGTACATTTAAAAGCAAGTACATGTGGGACGTGACATGAGATGATGTAATGACACCAGTGAACATCTTAAGAGATTAGCATTAGCAGGATGAGTATAAAGTGACCCACAGTTTGACAGAGAGAAGAAAGCAAGCATCTCGTCTGAAAGACACCAACCAGAATCATCTATTCTACAGTATCACTACTGCATATCAGGTGAGATGAAATCACATTATGTTTGCCTGCTTCACTTGATTCATTTGATATTTGAGATCTGTCAGAGAGTTAGACACAGCAGTGATCTCTTGATAGAATATCACAGCGGAGGTGGAATCTACTGTGTGGTCCTGCAGAGAGTTTTGACTGAAAATGATAAATGTTTCAAGATTAGACAGTTGTTATAATACCAGTCAGTTAAGCAACTATTTTCTTTACTTGAGCTTAATTATGGAGTGGAAGAGAGATGTATAAGTAGTAAGTACTAAGACATTTGTTCAAAGCTAACAAGCAGGAAGCTTTCAATACAAATTTAATTAGGTTAGCCTATGACAAATTATGAGATATACCGGTAAACAAATTTTGCAATGATGCCCATGCCTTTGTGGCCGGCGCAATGGCAAAAGTAGTCTGACTTTAGGGTGGCAGTACACTCTGGTAGCTTACCTTTTTTTCTTTCTTTGTCAGTACCTGAACAAAATGGCAGATGTCGCAACTCCCGCTGACAAGAAGGCACCCCCCAAGTTCAAGCAGAGGACCACCCGCACCTTCAAGAGCAAGGCCCCCAAGCCTGGCCAGAAGGGGTAAGCTGGTTTTAGAGTATACTTTACTCTGAGCTCTGGTTTATGCATCTCATTGTAGCTTGCTTCTACTCATGATGCCTCTTTTCTCCAATCAGATTCGGGGATGATATCCCTGGCATGGAGGGTCTCGGCACAGACATCACAGTGGTCTGCCCATGGGAAGCCTTCGGTGACATGGAGCTGAGTGACCTGGCGAAATATGGAATTGTGTAGCCCTCTGCCTTTACCCCTGCCATTGCCAATGCTTCCCTTTCATTTGTTCCTCTTTTCATGAGGCACTTGAAAAACCCTGTCAATCCTCCTCTGGGTTCCTGGGCGAGATTTCTTTGGCGACATGAAGCGCAGAGAGAGACCTTGCAGCATACAGGGACGTCTAGAGTTCTCTCCTGTCCCATGCCTTCTCTTTTTATTTCCTATCACTTGTTCCTTGGGCTGTGTGCCATTCCCCCCATTCCCCTCTTCCCCCAATTTTCCCACTTGAATGTATGTTGGCGACACCTAGTCAAATCTGGACGCAATCCTACTTCCTCCTCTCCTCTTCCCTTGAAAATGAAAGGACTATGCAATATTAAGTTTGAACCTTTTCTGAGAGAGAAACAATTGAAAGGACAACATCTTTTGAATTCATGTCTTTGGATTTGATTTCCATCATTGTGAAATCTTGCTCTGCTATCCATCTACCTCTTCTCCTTGGATTTTTGTTTGGATAATAAGTCAGATTCTTTTTGTGAATTTGAACATCAATTTTGTACTTTATTAATTTACAATGATCATTTCATGTACACTCTGCCAAATGGATGTCAATAAATATTACTTCCCCAAGAAAATGTGGTCATGAATATAATGTATTATAAATATATCATTTGATACGGAGGGGGGAAACACATGTCATGACATGAGGCAAAAGTAATAGGTACTACAATATAAGGTACTGTATACACACACAGGTGCTATTAGGTAAACTACCAAAACAAAGATAAAACAAATCACAGTAAAGTGAGTGGGTTAATATCATTTCATTAAACGTCCCGCAAAGCTTGGCCAATGATCCAAGTCTGGGATGGACATACATACATACAGACAGACAGACAGACAGACAGACAGACAGACAGACAGACAGACAGACAGACAGACAAAGCCAGATGTACCGTAGGAGTGGTTAGCACTGCTCAAAAATTCAGCAGAAAATACTCTTATATCCAGAGAGACTAACAGCTGCAAAGACAACCAGAAAGGTGCGCTCAGTAGAGTGCAAATCTGCACCAGGAAGCATACCCTCCTTCCATTTTGACATCTGTCTGGGGTATATGATTTTTTGGGGGTGGTGCGCATATGAGAAAAGGACTGTCATCAAATCATTACAGTCCAACCAGAGTGAATGGTTGTACTGTATGAAGACACATCTTTGGACAGTGAGCACATCGAAATTGGTAGTGTGGTATGTTGTCATCGCTATAGATAAATATAGTATGTGTGCCAAGGCACAGTACATGTGGGAGTCATATGAGACTTATGCCAAGTCTCGCGTTTTTATTATCATTGTGGGCTCGCCTGGAAGGCGAGCACACGTATGTTATCTTCATTATTTATAGTCAGTCAGTCAGTCAGTATCTCCTCAAAACTTTGGCGCGATTCATCTCCTAAACGCTTACACCTTTAAACACCATTCAAATTTTTATGTGTTCAACTTACTGAGTACACGTGTGCTTGTACTTTTGGTTTTGAAATGTTTTGTAGTTTAATTATAAAAAAATAAAAATGTTTAACTTTAAGCACCCAATGCATTTTCAATGGGTTTAGTGAGTGGAGACAGAGTGAGACATAGGAAAGGGACCCATGTTTATATTAAGTCGCTGTGGCTGCAATATTCACACTTCAGATATGCTATTTATATCAATGCGTTCACACAGGTCTGCTGTCTGATTTGATCCAAATGTCTAAGCTGTGTGATGTATAAAACTATAGTTATAGTTAAAACTATAAATAAATGTCCCTCTACACTCTACTGATTGACACAGCTGTGATTAAAGGCTTGGCTGTCATTGGCTGTTCTGTGGTGATGTAGCCTTACATAAGTGGACCCTGCAGTGACAATGCGAAAGTCTCGGCAGAGACGTCTTAATGTAAGGCTAGTGGTGCTGCAAAGTAACCAAGTACATTTACTCAAGTATATACAAACATGTAGATCTAGAACACATAGAATATGTACAGTAAGGTTCAGTAGAGTACAGTAAAAGTACAGTAAGGTTCAGTAGAGTACAGTAAAGTACAGTAAGGTACAGAAAGGTACAGTACAGTAAGGTACAGTAGAGTACAGTACAGTAAGGTACAGTAAAGTTCAATACAGTACAGTACGGTACAGCAGAGTACAGTACAGTAAGGTACAGTAGTGTACATTAAAGTACAGTACAGTAAGGTGCAGTAGAGTACATTAAAGTACAGTACAGTAAGGTATAGTAAGGTACAGTAGAGTACATTAAAGTACAGTACAGTAAGGTACAGTAAAGTACAGTACAGTACAGCACAGTAAGGTACAGTAGAGTGCAGTAGAGTACAGTACAGTAAGTTACAGTACAGTAAGGTACAGTAGTGTACAGTCAAGTACAGTACAGTAAGGTACAGTAGAGTACAGCGAAGTACAGTACAGTAAGGTACAGTAAGGTACAGTACTGTACATACATACACAGGGTATAGCTGCTCAGATTCACCGCTCCACTTCGAACAGGCCGGACTGGGCCCGTCAGTAAAATGAAAGAGAGCATCGCCTGGGCCCGTCAGTAAAATGAAAGAGAGCATTGCCTGGGAACTTGACACTTTTACTATTATTGTTTTGGGTTGGAAGCGAGCCCACACTGTTTCGAAGGAACAGTTTTTCTAGTTGAAGTATGGTATACGCACTTGATTGATGGAGGGGAAAGGAACTGGTTGTCAGGTGATGAGAAGTGGCCCGCTCACTCCTCATGCACTGAAGGAAGCATGAGCTCAGTTCAGGGCCCTCCCCAGGTTGGCAGAGGGAGAGCAGTGCCCAGGATTACAGCTTAGGCAATTGGCACTGGGTGAAAAATGGGTCACAAAATTGCGTGTTACGGGTTGCATCGCGTCGCATTGTGAGCAGCTATTTTCAAATTGCCAAAATATATTTTGGGCTGAAGTGGTTAATGTATATTTTGTAATAATAATTGAAATCTACAAAACTAGTAACTAAAGTTTTCACATGTAGTGGAATAAAAGTACAATATTTGGCTCCGATATGTAGTGGAGTAGAAGTAAAATGATTGAAAATTGGAAGTGCTCAAGTAAAGTATATTACCTCAAAATTGTACTTAAGTACAGTAGGCTACTTAAGTAAATGTATTATTTACTTTACACCACTGCAGTCTGCAGCGCTTTTGTGGTCGAGGACGGTGCAGTGTCCATGATACTGCAGGCCTATCCTGATTTCAGATTCAGCTCAGTCCACTCTGAGAGTGGGTGGGGTCTATGGGCTGGCAGGCTACTGCAGGCCATAAGGATGCTCTTGATGGTGTTTTGTATAACTAGAGGTTTGGGACACCTATGTTGCACCGGCACCGCCGATCCGACATGTCTGAGTCATAGTGTCGAGGGCTTTATGAGAGTACCCGCTGTACTCCTTCCTTTTGTGGCAATATATGTAGATGTCTGTTTCTGCCTGTCTACCTGGGTCCCCTCTATGTCCATATATGGACATCTTTGCATCTGATCTGTCAGGAGCTAAACATGAGAGTCAAAATATTATGCTGCACAAAGAATTCAGGTCCACTCCAATCCATGCGTTTGCTCATTTAGTCTTCACCACACGTAAAATTCAACAGTTCCAAGCGTGGATGTTAAGTTATACCGGTATGTGTGCGTTAGTTGCTCACTCCCTCTCTATCCGAATTCCCACAGTATGAGTACTTATCAGCGTGACAGCGATCCAGCTCCGGTGATCACCACCTAATACCAGTGCAGTGCCCAATCTGTCAATCAAGTGTGTATACCATACTACTTCAATGATAATAAAAACACGAGACTTGGCATAAGTCACATAGGGCTCCTACATCTACCTTGGCACACATACTACATGTGTAGACTATGAATTGACCTTTAGTCAATAATACAATATACATACAATATTATTGTAACATCATGTTTGTCCATGTTTGCCACACTACATTTTGATGTGCTCACTGTCCAAAGATGTGTATTCATACAACCATTCACTCTGGTTGACCTATAATGATTTGATGACGTCCTTTCCTCATATGCGCACTTCACTGTGATTTATTTATCTTTTTTTTGTATTTTACCTATTATAGTATCAGTGTGTGTGTGTGTGTGTGTGTGTGTGTGTGTGTGTGTGTGTGTGTGTGTGTGTGTGTGTGTGTATGTACAGTACCTTATATTGTAATACATTATTACTTTTGCCCCATGTCATGAAATGTGTTTCCCCCCTCCGTATCAAATGATATATTGATAATACAATATATTCAAGACCACATTTTCTTGGGAAAATAATATTTATTGACATCCATTTCTATTGGCAGAGTGCACAGGAAATGATCATTGTAAATTAATAAAGTGCAAAATTGACGTTCAAATTCACAAAAAGAATCTGTCTTACTATCCAAACAAAAACCCATGTAGTGTATACATAATGAGTGGCTCCAAGGAGAAGAGGTAGATGGATAGCAGAGCAAGATTTCACAATGATGGAAATCAAATCCAAAGACATGAATTCAAAAGATGTTGTCCTTTCAATTCTTTCTCTCTCAGAAACGGCTCTCAGAAAAGGTTCAAACTTAATATTGCATAGTCCTTTCATTTTCAAGGGAAGAGGAGAGGAGGAAGTAGGATTGCGTCCAGATTTTACTAGGTGTCACCAACATACATTCAAGTGGGAGAATTGGGGGAAGAGGGGGATGGTGTGGGGGGGCACACAGCCCAAGGAACAAGTGGTAGGAAATAAAAAGAGAAGGCATGGGACAGGAGAGAACTCTAGACGTCCCTGTATGCTGCAAGGTCTCTCTCTGCGCTTCACGTCGCCAAAGAAATCTCGCTCAGGAACCCAGAGGAGGATTGACAGGGTTTTTCAAGTGCCTCGTGAAAAGAGGAACAAATGAAAGGGAAGCATTGGCAATGGCAGGGGTAAAGGCAGAGGAAGGGGGTTACACAATTCCATATTTCGCCAGGTCGCTGAGCTCCATGTCACCGAAGGCTTCCCATGGGCAGACTACTGTGATGTCTGTGCCGAGACCCTCCATGCCAGGGATATCATCCCCGAATCTAATTGGATAAAAGAGGCATCATGAGTAGAAGCAAGCTACAATGAGATGCATAAAACAGAGTTTTTGCTGAGCTGAGAGTAAAGTATACTCTAAAACCAGCTTACCCCTTCTGGCCAGGCTTGGGGGCCTTGCTCTTGAAGGTGCGGGTGGTCCTCTGCTTGAACTTGGGGGGTGCCTTCTTGTCAGCGGGAGTTGCAACATCTGCCATTTTGTTCAGGTACTGACAAAGAAAGAGAAAAGGGTAAGCTACCAGAGAGTACTACCACCCTAAAGTCAGACTACTTTGCCATTGCGCCATATCTCATAATTTGCCATACCATATTAAAATAGTATTGAAAGCTTGCTTGTTAGCTTTGAACAAATGTCTTGTACTTACTACTTATACATCTCTCTTCAACTCCATAATTAAGCTCAAGTAAAGAGAAGAGTTGCTTAACTGACTAGTGTCTAATCTGGAAAGGTTTGTGCTGAAACATAATCAATTTCAGTCAAAACTCTCTGCAGGACCACACAGTAGATTCCACCTCCGCTGTGATATTCTATCAAGAGATCACTGCTGTGTCTAACTCTCTGACAGATCTCAAATATCAAATGAATCAAGTGTAGCAGGCTAAACATAATGTGGTTTCATCTCACCTGATTTGCAGTAGTGATACTGTAGATGATTCTGCTGGTGTCTCTCAGACGAGTTGCTTTCTTGCTTTCTTCTCTCTGTCAACCTGTGGCTCCCTTTATACTCATCCCGCTAATGCTAATCCCTTAAGATGTTCATTGATGTCATTACATCATCTCATGTTACGTCCCACTCTATCTTTGGTTTCAGCTCACCCACAAATAGACTAGAGATACCATAAAAGTATTCTTTGTCATCTGGAAATAAAAAGGTACAATCAATCATGTAAAGGGAAACAATACATAACAATAAACATCAAAATAACGCCACGTGCAAAATACTGTAGAAAACAGCAGAACACAGCACAGAATGAAGCAAAAAGGTTGCATCCTGCTGATGAAATACATTTCAACAAATACAGTATGCTACCATATTTGCCCCACATTTACCTTCTCATAACTCATCAAAATGGCACATTTGAGTATCTCAACATGTTTATATTTGAGTAGCCCAACATATTTACATTTGAGTATCCCAAAATGTGAGTAGCCCAACATATTTACATTTGAGTATCCCAACATGTTTATATTTGAGTATCCTAACATATTTACATTTGAGTATCCCAACATGTTTATATTTGAGTATCCTAACATATTTACATTTGAGTATCCTAACATATTTACATTTGAGTATCCCAACATGTTTATATTTGAGTATCCTAACATATTTACATTTGAGTATCCTAACATATTTACATTTGAGTAGCCCAACATATTTACACTTGGTTGAGTACAAGAAGCATCAAGCCTAAGTTGACTTTTTTGTGTCTCATCCATTTGCCGTTTTAACCTGTTGTACTGCTAATGTTTAAAAATGCCAAAAAAAAAAAAAAGATTCATCAATTAATTGTATTATTTGAAGCCTGCAATAATGAATTGAGTTATTCACTGTTTTAGGCAATGCAAGGTTTAAGTTGTTTCCTTCTCCCTTGTCTACTATAGTAGACCACATCGGTATTGCATTTTTTATACTGTACATTATTCAGCTATGTCCTCAACTGTCAGAAACCAAAACTAGTTAGATTTTAGCCTTGTCAAAAGTTTGGCCCTCATTTCTTCTTGTATAGTTAGTTGCCAGAAACACTATTTCTGTTGTAAGGTTAAAGTCAAAGTTATGAATAGAGGACTGTGTTAATTATCCTTGAGGGAATTAGTTACTCAGTGATTACTTTAAGAACAACCCACTGTTCCTTTCTATTTCAGTCCCCCAGTTCATCCATCAGAACCTATTTAGAGTGGAACGAAGAAGATTACATAAGAACAACACGGCACCAATATTTAACTAGTTAAACCACTGAATGTTAATTGGTATAAAATATGAATAATACATTTTGACTTTAAATGTAAATTAAACTTTGAACTTTCAGAAACAAAAAAGGCAAATGTTTGTTTAACCAAGGGTCTAAGGAGAACTATAACAGTAACGAATTAAGTGATATAGCTAGTTTACTGGTTAATGCACAGGAAGAGTTGAATTAACACATTCAAGAAGATTCTCATAATTTATGAAAAGTGGAAATCTAAAGCATATAGCTGAATGCAAATATTTCCGGGTAATGGAAGGCTCTACTGTATAATTCAAAGATATACGCGTATATAAACGTGCTGAATTAACCAAGAAACTCAGATTGTACCAAAAGTCATTATAAAGTCCTTACATAATACAGTACTTAATTTTCATGATTTGATAGCAGTTAAAGTTGTTTAATATTACAACTGGTCTGGATGGGAAACCTAACCTGTTCACTGTTAGATGTTACCAGTAAAATTTTCTGTGTGTGTATCCATACATATGCCCACACCTATGTGTACAGATCCATCTAAAATTAAAAAAATATTATTGTGTTAAAAAAAGAAGAAGAAGAAAAGCAGCAGATGCCATAGCACGCCAAATCATCACTGACTGCGGAACTTTGACTTCAAAATTTGACATTTCTGAATTATAAATCCTTGTTTTGGGTTGTCTCATGTAATAGTGTAATATTTTGAGATATGGATTTATCTAGAATATATGAAAGTTTCAAATTTTGAATTATATTACAGAAGAATATCAACTTTTACACACAATATTCTATCTGTATATCTGACTGTATATATCCATTGTATACTTTTGATGTATTAATAGACTGATGGACACTAGCTTATATTTGACCTGCTGTATATTTTAGATTACTTAAATTCCCAAACAATGGGTCGGGACCCATAAGTGGGTCACGGAAAAGAAATCACGGGTCGTGAGTGATTACCCTAACCTTAACCCTTTATTTTTTATTTACAATTTCTTTTTACATTATTATTATTTCAAAAGATTTTCAATTAATTCCCAGCAAAATGTTCAATTTCTTCACAAGTTAAAAGCAAATTCAAACGTGTTATTCAAAAGAATTCCATTAAAAACATCCATGATTTTTTTTTTTTACAATAATAATTAGATCTTTTATTTTGGGTCTAAAAAGTGTGGGAACCACTGCTGTACAGTATACTTAATACATTTGATGTATATTTCTCAACTATTTTATTTTTTTAAATTTAACATTGCAACTACAGTTGTTGGAAGCTTGCGCAAACAATTTCACCCACCGCTTTATACTTTGTAAAACTTTGTGACATACTAGTATCATGTCCAGTGGTACATCAATCTGCTTCATAGCCTATAAGGGAACAGGAGACAGGCCTATGGGACACATGACGTGGTAAACGTGGGTTCCCATGGCTACTTAATGGCCAGCTTATTTTAAACTGTGATGTTAAAATAAAGTTGAACCTTGAAAAGTCACCACAGAGCCTGTGATTGTAACTAAAGGTAACCCAGTTACCACATAAATGTAGTAGACTAAAATCCATCAACACGTTTGAAAAAGGTTGTCAAATAATAGCAGATTCTTTTGTACAGTTCAGGCAAAACTAATTTGTTTATCTGTCCAAGCGGTCATAGTGAAAGATAGTGTTATGTAAGGTAGCCAAGTAAAGCCAACAGCCCCTCCTAACAGAATGTCTCTTCTGTTTTTATCCTTAAAATTAGGCTGCTTTACCTGAAGTACGTGTTACACGTTGTCACCTTTTGATCCCTGACTTAATCTGGAGGCCAGAGGGAGCGTGTGAATGCGATCAGCATGTCAGAGGGATTAACAAGAGGAGTATAAAAGGGGACAGTTGGACAGAGAAGAAAGATACAAGCAAGCAAGCCCGAGACCAACCACAAGAATCTATTGCTACTGCAAGTGCAGGTAAGTTGAAACAACAACTGCTACCCAGGTTGGAGTTTTGGCTGATTAATTAGCTAATCAATCACTTGCTTTGTCAAAGGATGTTGAATATTGAGTTTCAGAGAGAAGGAGCAAAGGATGGCTTTATATTCAAAAGTAACTGGCTTCATACAAGTAGGCCTAGCCTAATATGAAATAATGGGTGTTTCAATAACAGTATTATTACATCATTGAAACAATATAATTGCATTTCTAGTGTTGGTTTCATTATGGAGGAATATAACCCTGTGAGATTAGCTTTGTTCATGGAATTGATCATCTTAATTGTTCAGTGATGTGAAGTCAGACATTAGCAGGATGGTTTATAATTTACTGTTCTGACACAAAATGAATATGTTGAGGAGATCATCAGAATGTTTTCATGATCACTGTCTCATTTCATTTGTCTTTATCTGATCATCTATTTTCAACAAATGAAACATTATTACATACATTATATATTATGTTTTAATATTTTATAATATATATATAGGCCATATCAATTGTTTGTAATCACTCTGCCTATATTGAATGAAATTCTAAAAAGTCTTATGAATGTAAAGATGTTGAGCTTCATTATAACCAACTAAGTTGCAATAGCATATCTGCTTATAATTGGTGCTCTTAGGCTTGTCCATTGGACAGTACTGTATATGTAGGATAAGGTTGCAATAGGAGTTATTTTGGGGATTATGTTGTTAGTGGTTGACATCAAGGCAGAAACTAATACAGTATAATACATACAGTATAGATCCAAGTTCACAGATAGGCTTAAATTAAAGCCTTATATATGTTTGTTTGCCCAGGGTAGCAACATGTTCTGGAGAATCTGGATCAATAGCTATGAGTTAATAAGGATTTTTTGTCAAGACCCCAGTCAACAGTTTACCAGAGCTCTCCTGTGTTGTAGTCAAGGGAGGTCAAAAAGGGATAAGATTAAAAGCAGACTGAAAATGAACTGTGTAGTGAAAACTCTTTGACACAAGCTAAACGAAGGAATTAGGTGGAATGGTTGCAAGATGTACCCTCTGCCAAGACTAATCTTTAAGCTAAGGTGCAAAAATAGACAGAGATTAGGCTAATTTTACAATTGGAGTGGTTTGCGTAACAGGTGCTTATGGAGTTATGTAACAGCTTTAGTCATTAATTTCAACTAATCTGAAGATTACAGAGATTATTGCTGTGGTATTAGGCCAGCAAACAACTTAAGGTGGGGTGGTTGGATAAACATAAATATAAGATAAACACGAGAAGAAGAAAAGAAAGAATAGATGAAAGAAAGAAAGAAAGAAATTGAATGGCTTTTGTCTTTCTTTCCTATAGCAACTGAAAAGAAATGGCAGACGCAGGTGTTGCAGCTCCCGCCGACAAGAAGGCACCTCCCAAGTTCAAGCAGAGGACCACCCGCACCTTCAAGAGCAAGGCCCCCAAGCCTGGCCAGAAGGGGTAAGCTGGACTTTAAGTACCACTTTAATTTAGCTCAGCAAAAACTCTTAATTTATAGTGTTTCACATCGTTGCCTGCTTATTTTTATGATGCCTCGTTTGTTGGATACAACAAATAAAAAATAAAAAAGCACCTCCCAACGAAGCTTAAGTAACTGAATACGTTAGAGATGTCATGATATTATTGGTTTAAATTGGTTGGGTCATGATTGGATTTCTTTTATATATATCAAAATACAAAGAAAAGAAAGATACAATTCTGGGAAATTGCAAGTGAGATTTCCTATAGTATGGATAGCCAAATGTCATGTGAAGCTTGACCAATAATCAAGCTTGCACCACTCCTCCATTGAACTCAATGGACTTTGGGGGTTTCTTTGAGAACAATAGTGTGTTGCCCTACAGGCAACCAGCCAACCACACTAATTACAAAACATGTGTACATGGTATGACAGAAGATGGGACCTAAAAGGCTGAAAACACACTGACTTTAAGTGGAATTTATTTCATACTCTATTAAGACTCTGATACCCTTTTTCTAGCAATTCATGAGGTCTCCTTTGTCTTATCAATCAGATTCGGTGATGATATCCCTGGCATGGAGGGTCTTGGCACAGACATCACAGTGGTCTGCCCATGGGAAGCCTTCGGTGACATGGAGCTCAGCGACCTGGCAAAATATGGAATTGTGTAGAATCCCTACAGCCTCTCGACTACTGCAACACCCCTGCATTCATCTTCCATAACTCCTCAGTCCCCTCCAGGGCTGGACACACTCTGAAGGACGTTACATCATGACACCATATCGCACAAGGCACCGTTTTGGTGCACACATGGATGTTGTTGGGACACAATTGACCTCCATTTGGATTCAATAGCCACACTGAAAATGTAAAGCTGCTTATTTTTCTATGAGTATGAGTATGGCTGTTCCCCTTTCCTCTCCTGCCTTTTCCTTACCCCACCCCCATCCCTGAAATTTATTTTTTATGATCGGTGAATGTAAATTTTGAAAGAAATTAGATCTGTCAATAAATGTTCCTATATTTTCCCAAGAAACATTGAGGTCTTCTTTCCTGATTATATCAAATGCAAGCTTACACGTAGTGGATATTTTTGATTTAGAGAAATAATAAAATCGATTGTCATTTCCATAGACTACATGACACTGACATCACAGAGTTCCATTTAAAATAGACTGCCAGACTATCAAACCAAACATAGCACACCGTATTTCAACAAAATAGATTACCCAAATGACAACAAACTCAGCGCATTTTCACAACAAAACATTTTATATAAAAGATTTTATATGGACATTCAATAACAAAATTAACATAATGGCAGTCAAGGGATATAGACATGACAGAGGGGAAGAAGATTAGTCATTGGGTTCCGTAGCAACTATGAAGAACAACCACATTGCTAATATAATACAATGAGGAGAACTGTGACAGGAAACTATCTACCTACCCCATGGTCTTTGGGGAGGCCATTTGCTGTCAGGAGGCCCTTTTACTAACCAGCACTGTGCTCTTCAGAACAGGGACATGCTGGGCCCCTGATTCAGCCCGGGAAAAAGAGTTGGAGAGGCTCATTGCGCGCTATAGAGAGAGATCTCTCTCTATAGCGCTCCTGCTATACTCAAAGATTTGCCATTTCAGATCATGACAAGTGACAAGCCAGTGGGCCAATTACATGAATTAGGCCTATATTTCGTTGTTGTTGGGTGGAAACCTTGTATGTCCAAAACCGTTTGTTTTGTATTTATCATTTTAAAAATGATTTAAACTATTGAAAACAGCCGATCTACAAGCACACGCCTCGCGGTGCGAGGCGTTGTGTGCTTGTAGATCTGCTGTTTTCACTACTTTTGTGCGACGGCCTTGTACGATGAAGCAAGGCTTTGCGAAAGAAATGTACAAATTTGAAACTTGGAGATACAAGGTTTCTGCCCAACAGTGACGATTTACTTTGTTGACTGCCCAGCCCCCAAAATGGAATGAAGGCTGACATTTTATTTTTAAATATTTCCTAATGAACCGGCCGTTCGGGAGTTGTCCCGCTTTTCCCAATGGCCAGCACGTCCCTGTACCTACCCCATGGTCTTTGGGGAGGCCATTTGCTGACAGCAGGCCCTTTTACTAACCAGCACTGTGCTCTTCAGAATTATAGCTAGCATTTAGCATGATGAAATAGCTAGCTGCCTATCATTCTCTGTGGGGTTCAGTGGTAAAGAAGGAAAAAAATGCAACTGGGTGCTGCTCAAAAAGTCAAATCTGAAAGACACAAGATCATGCAAAACAAATGTCAAACTACAAGTATCACTCATGCTGGTTGTCCATGCCTTCAATGGCTCAAGAGTCCATCTTTGTATATTTTGTGTAGCACTTCTCAAGTGGGGAACCGGAACGTATAGGGAGACAAATTGCTTCTTTGTTACTCATTTTTTTTTCTCCATGTTTCAGATCACATTCAACTGTAACACACAAATATTAAAGAGTCAAAAGTAACTAGTTTAACAAACCCCAGCAGCACATTTACTTACTTAAAATACCTCTTTGACTGTCTTTGAAGTGGTAAACACGTAGGCAGCAATGAGTCGAGAGTAAATCAGAAAATTGAGAAAACACAACGTTGTAATCATTGATTCTTGGTACTCATACCATGCTGAAATATTAACCGTCGTAGGAGTGATAAGATAACACTTTCAGAAGTTGTAAATCTGCTTCAAAATGAGGCTACCTTCCAAAAACCTGGAGTGACAACACTGTCTGAGCCAACAAAATGCACTATTGAAATGTAAGGAGTCATTAAAAGAAAAAGAAAAGAAATATATATAAATATATATTAATAACTAGAGGAAAAACAATAAAAAGTAACTGGCTTCAGCCTTGAGAAGTGCCACAGGCCTGTGCTCGTTCATGCTGAAGAAGGGCTCAGTCAACTGTAAACTTGGAATAAGAATAAAATGATAAGGACCAATGTATCCATCCATTTGTGCATACATTATGTTGATAATTCAACCTCAATGCCAGCCACCCTCAATGACCAAAAACTAAACCAAAACAAGTGGTGGGGGGTAAAAAAAAAAAGTCTCTGGATTGACTGAATTTTTGGCTGAGTAAAAAGTAGTGTAGTGTCAACATGCATTTCATGTTTTCTTCCTGTTTAACTATGAATGTGTTCCCTCTGCCTTAGAACACCAAAATAAAAAGGTTATTCTTGATGAATGAAACATTATTAGGAAGGAACAACTCTTAGTTAGAAAAATAGAACATGAAACTTAAGGGGGGGGGGAAACAGCAATAGGATCATCAGGGATCATGATAATAACCACAATAACAAAGATAACATACTTATACACAAGCAGAAAAATGTGCTTTCTACAAATCTTTGGAACCAAAAACAAAACAAAAGGCAAAAAACAACCACATTCGGAAATAGAGTATAAGGATATAGAAATATGCACAATAGTATCATGTTTTGCATTTAAATATTTTCTACTGACTCATATCGATGGAATCTCTTGTTCAGTACTTGTACTTGCTGACAGCATGTCAACTATAATAATCAACTATTTTTGTTTTTCAGGAAGACTCTTTTTTTATGTTTTACTTGCTCTATAAAAGATGGAGCAGGTGGGTTAATCCAAACAATAAATCTCAAAATTAAATTAAATAACTCAAGGAACAGCAAAGAATACTTAAACCCAAACGGTAATGGTAATGATCTGGTGATGGTGCTGGTATGACTGAGTCTAAGCCTAACATCAGCTAAGCAATGACACACTAGTAATATTCTGTAGTGTTTGTCACGTGTGACGTGCTCTGTGGCGATTACACATGGGGTTTTTGTGCATGGAAATTAGAACGGAGAAGACATGATAATATAGTAATGGTCATGGCGATGTATTAATCATAATCACATGGAGGCCATGTGATTATGGCCCATGAATGATGGAGAGGGCTTATTGTAGCATGATATCCCCAAGACTCCCCAGGCAACAGAATTGAAATGTTGGTGTACTAAGAGACCCACAACAGCAAAGTGAATGCTGAGTACTTGAGTCAATAATCATAGTAATAATAACGATAACTGTGGCATAACAATTTGGTAACTTTTCGACTCTAAACTAATTATCTTTGCATATTGTAACAATTTTAATTTTAAAGGTTCACCATTCCCACAAAGAAAACTTGAGGTAAGGAACAGCACTAATATCCTTTCCTCCTTCAGTCTTCTGTAGTGATTTATACTATTATAAATCATCACACCACCTTCTCAAGACACGTCTTCACCTCAGTCTCCCTATGTCAGAGCATTACACGAACGGAATTCCTGTCATCATCAACCGCCCAAAGGGGAATTGTAAAATCCACCCGTGGACATTTGAGCATTTTAAAAGTCTGTGTCTTGCCATTCTGATGTCGTTCAAATGCTGTAGGCTGCTCCTTTGACGTCGTCTCTCTCTCTCTCTCCCTCTCAAGTTTTGTTGAGAGAAATGCCAAAATTATTTCTCTGTTACTTGACCTCCATTTTCTTTATGTCATGTTTGTGCAGTCCACACATAACTTGGCTCACTCTTGTACACGGGTGATGGCTGTTTTAGTGTCTGTGGTCCATGCACCAGTTACAGCTACTGGAAGAACATCTGGGCATCCATCCCGTGTCTTGTGCTGCCGAGTGTCGAGGGTATAACGAGGGCAGGGAGGGGACGGGACTATAATACAGCCGTGCAATAGATTTAAGTTAAAATGTTCTTCTTTTTTTATATGTTGAGCCCATCTGTACGTCTTTAAAACAGCATTCCTTTATTTTTGTAGTAGTGTATGTAAGAAAAAGTAGGACTGCAGTAGGGTGGGATCTGAAATATCTTGATTGCAGTTGACTCCATAACCCATAAACAGGGTGTAGTCCACCGTCAGGACAACAGAGGGGGCTCTTTCAGAGTATTTCAATGGAAGTGAGAGGAACTCCTGGAAAGGTAACGTCTTTAGTAGGGGGCAAATCTACTGTAGCCGCCCCTGTACAGTGTGGCCTAGAAAAGAAAGAAAAGGACAACCATGAAATGCATACCGTATATAAATAATAGTTGCATGCTCATCACATTTAAGCCCATTATGAGTGCAGTCGTACCATGGCTCCAACACCGTAGGCAGCAGCTGTAGCTGGGTTTAATGCAGCGTGGTAGGGGTCTGTCGTATACACCCGTCCATAGCTAGGGGAAAAATAGGCACAATGGAAAACATCAAACCTCCAACAATTCAACAAGATCTTAATCGTTATATGATTCTGTTAATGTGAAATGTTGTTTTGTCACTCAACAGTAAACAAACTAACCCAACGATTAAGTGTATAGGGGTATCTGCACATTTCTAAAGTTACAATTTAAGGACTTTGTAATACCTCTAAAATGACAAATTAAACATTGGTCAAATGCTCAAATATTAGAGGCAGAAATTGTGAAAATAGCAGATCTACATGCTCACAACACCTTGCAAATATTAGAGGTAGAAATTGTGAAAAATAGCCGAAAAATAGCAGATCTACATACTCACAGGCGTTGTGAGCATGTAGATCTGCTATTTTCACAATATAACCGTGTTATATAAAATGTAATTCCTCAACTCATAGTGCTTGTCCCCAGTTAAAATATGATTATTTTGGGGGTTAGGGCCTGAAAAGGTTGAGAACCCCAGCTTTACACCGCTGCATCCAGCCACGGTGTTCTCATTCTCACTCACCTGTCACTGTAAGCTTGTGCTGCGGCGGCCGCTGCTGCTTGGGGAGTTGCTACAGCAGTGGGCTGGGCATAGCGATAAGCTGCATAGCCACCCTGAAGCATCAGAGAAAGAAAGAGGACAGTGAGTGATGGTGGTGGTGGTGGATTGGGGGGACATGGCAGAAAGAAAATAGTAAAATTCTTATTAGTGATGGTCTATCATGTCACTATAAAACACTGAACAGTGGTTAATCTAAAGGGTTATTATAGAGAAAGAGAGGAAACTGCTGAGAAGAGAGCTAGTGATTAAAAAGCAGACTGCAACATTTGGCTAATCTGGTGCATTATGGCATTCACAAGGCTGTAGCTCAGGCTCTGTGTCAATCTCTCCTTCCATGATGCATCTGAAATCATTTATTTTTGGTTGCATTTAAAAACACACTAAAATCTGTACAAATATGTTACTGTGTGTGCATGCATAAAGTGTACTACAAGTAGCATAATGAATTTAGTTTACTTTTTCTTTTCTTTTCTTAACATGATGGAAGAGTGTTCATAACCTTAGCAGTGACCCTCACCACCACCCCCCACCCTTCCGACAACATTAACACACAGGAGAATAATTGGGGAAGGCAAGGCAAGGTGATTGTGTGATTATTTATGCGGCTGATGAACCAACAAACACACAAACTACAGATGTGAGGAAGAAGAAAGTCAGCCAATCTGAATAAAGGAAAACACACTCACACACAAGCACACATCCAGCAACCGATCACTGAACAAACAGCATGCATTACCAAACGCAGAATGTATAGACTAGAGTATTACGCCAAACATCCCTAGATGCATAACCGCCCACATTCTCACACTCAAACCACTGCATTCTACCATATAGGATCAGTCATGATCAAGTCGAGGCATTCAGAACCAAACACTTGCTGCCATGTGAGGAGGAGGGGAGGGAAGGGAAGGGCAGAGAAAGGACTGAAATAAATGTGAAGGTAATTATAAGATATACTGTAAGGGGAGCTAAAAAGAAAGTCAATGTGAAACATAACATAAGGAGGAAGAAGAGCAGAGGGATGTAAAAAGAGAAGATACACAATGGGGGGGATTCACAGGAGGAAAATAAGGTGGTGGGAGGGAGGGAGGAAGGGCAGGAGGAAAGTTTGAAAGTCAGTATGCCAGCATGCCGACATTGATTCAGTTAGCATGCCACAGGTGAACTAGGTAGGGAGATTCCGAGAAGGGGTCTGAATCAACTACTGTTGAGTGGATGAATTACCTTATACCGTCTTAAATTACTTATTTTTTATTGTATTCAATCTAAGTCTTACTGCTCAGTTTTCAGTGAACATATCAAGTGTGAAAGAACTTAGTTCATATACTGGCAGTGGCATCATTTTGCCAGAAGCGTTTTGAGTCACAGTATACAGCATGCGAGGCTTGACGTCAGGAATGGCCTCAACAAAAATAAACTAAGTGGGGTGACCGCCACGTCCTGGTGTGAGAAATGTTATGTTAATATGGCCTGCTTTTTCAACACGTTTACCAAAATTGCCCCAGTTTTGGAGACTTCCATCATTGTTCAGTGTCATGGATTTAGAAGGCAGATTTCCAATGACTTCTTTATCCATGACATTGAAATCTGAGCATACGGTGTGAGGAAGAGTGTGCAAAATCTAGTCGCCTTAATACTACCCCAAACTATGACTGAGCAACTTCAGCCGTACTTTATAGTGTCGATGTTTTCCAAAATAGCAAAAATAGCTGATCTGCAAGCATTGTGACGTGTTGTGGAGCTTCACTGGCTATTTTCAGTGTTTTAGAATTTATTTAAAAATGTGTTTGAAAAGCTTTGGCTATAATGACATTCCCAAAAATAGTGTTAACACTTTTAAAGGACAACTTTGTTTCTTTACAAAAAGCGTTCATATTTTAGAAAAGAAAAGATGAGTGTTAAAATGTTTTAATTTACTACTTTCTATCGTTTTAGCGATTTTAAGGATTTTGATTTCAGTGTTTGGGGGCATGTGTACTGTAAACAGTAATAAAGAAATCACCAGCTTATTGTGTCTAAAAAGACATTTAGCCACTTGTACACATGCCCCCACCCACTGAAATCAAAATCATTACAATTGCTAAAACGATAGAAAGCAGTAAATGAAAACATGTTATCACTCTTATCTTTTCTTTTCTCTGATTACAATCTAAAATATGAACCCTAAAAAAAGTTGTCCTTTAAAGCGGTGACTTGGATACTCACTACATATACTGTAATATGTATTATATTGGGTGCACAGACCTTCCGCAACTCCACCAATATCAGATACCAGTGAGTTAGTAGATAAAAGACAGAGGGGGAAAAAGGCATTTCAATCTCAGATGGTCAATAATGTCTAGTGGCACACAGTCATCGGAGACGAAGAGGAAGATGTAGCACACTGGCTCTCACACACGGTGAGTCAACCCTACCTGGGGCAATCTGCCACTAATGTCCTGAAACACTAGTCTACAGAGAGAACAGAAACAGCTATTGTCAACCCGGTCTTACACTCTTCAGTGAACACCCGCTCCCCCCCCCCCCCCCCCCACACACACACACAAAAACACACACACACTCATAATCACGTTGGTGCACACCCACACATGCATGCATGGAGACAAAACCATAGAGCAGTCGATTCAGTGAGGTTTGTGCACTAGACATGATGTGGGATATTGCTTATTTCCAAATAGCTCAGGTCCCCTATGTGTGGGGCAGTCTGAACTTGCTTTTTCTGAAGATAGTGTACTGTATGTACACAGTAAACACCTTAAGAGTTAATTGAACTCTTGAGTGTGTAACATGGAACTAATGGACCCTCGCGGGTCCATTTGGTTCCATTATGTACACAATCAGGTGACAAAATGGATTAACAGAGGATGTTACTGTGTTTGCTTGATAATTTAGAAGAGCCCTCTAATAAATAACATTTATTCACAAATACGTATCCTTTGTAAAATACCCACAGCTCTACTCCAACTCTATGGGTTTGTCGATCCATGCCGTCTCACACTGGAATGCTTGCAGACCAAAGGGGAGACAGAGGGAATGAGTGAGAGTGTGGGGGACAGAGAGAGAGAGAGAGAGAGAGAAAGTATACTTACATAGAGTTCAGCAGCACCATAAAAGCCCTCCTGATATGCCATCATACTGAGTGGGAGAAGAGGAAGAGGAGGAAGGAACAAAAAGGGGGTGGTGGTGGTGGTGGTGGAATGTAGTAAAAGAAGGGGGGGGGGGGGAATGGAGAGATACGCCATCATGTGGCCATTGAGGGAAGAACAGAGTGAGGAGGGGGTGGGAAAACGGTGCCAAAAAAGGTTGTGAAGAAAGAAGAGAAAGGCAGGTGAGATTATTACACACCGTGCAACATGCAAGACTAAATACCACTTCTTTGTTTAGGAAAACACTTGGGGTCTTACTTATACATATTTTGGTTAAATTGAGTGTTTAATAGCTCTAAATATCTATAGCTCTGATTGCTAATATAGCAATGATTACCATCGAAATATAGAGCCATTTCATTTAATTATTTTAACCAAAAACACTATAGTATAGTATAGATTGTTTATTCAGTAACAGGGGTCTAACTGGAACACTACACATTTTAAGGTGATTAATTGTCTTGGGGTTCTCTCTCCTGATTGGATGAAATTGGTATCCCAAACTGAAAATGAATTGACTAAAGAGCTACTTTCCAGTTAATAATAGTACAGTAATAATAATACAAGGAAATGGTATTTCAATTCAGCATACAATCAATGGCATTAATTCAAAAATATTTATTTTATATTAAAACACACACCACCATGCACAATTCTACAATCCTAGTCTGAGGTAGGTGAAGGCATGCATTTGAGAAGGACGTCTGAATGCATAAGATATGTTTCTGAGTTTGCTTGTGTGGGCACGTGCATGTATTGTATTGTATGTATATGTCATTACTTTCCATTTTAACGTGTGTGTGTGTGTGTGTGTATGTGTGTGTGTGTGTGTGTGTGTGTGTGTGTGTGTGTGTACTTACCCAGGGTAGGTGGGGATGGCCTGTTGGGGTACAGCTGCTCTGACAGCGCTGTACACTGGTCGCCCACGACCGCGGAGGTGAGCTCCTCGAAAGGTGGCAGCATTGGAGGCAGCAGCAGCTGCTGCAGCTGCTGGGTATGAAAACCCCGGGACTACACCAGAGATGGAGGGAGAGAACTTAGAACAATCTCATGTTTTATACATCGTTGCCGTCGGGCAAAGATCTCTTATCTCCATATTGTTCATATGGTATGAAATGAATGCCCTAATTCATCACATTACAGAGTCAGACAAAAGTATCAAAAACAGCAGATCTGCCAGCTCGAAACGCAGCTCAAAGCGACACTTTTTGAGCTTGTAGATCTGCTAATTTTGAATTTGAACACTGAAAAGTTAATGTTTTGGACCCGACAGATATACAGTATATATATTTACATTTATGCATTGCATGCACAATATAAAACTGAATAGCATGTGCATTTTTACCAGTGTAGAGCTCAGGACTGTACATGGCTCCCATGGCTCCCATGGCTCCAACCATGGGACTCAGTTTCCATCCAGCTATGAGCAAAAAGACAATAAAACTTCCAACATTAATTACGGTACCAAGATGGAATTACAATCACAGCAATATCTTGGTTGGTAAGTATCATTCTTTTTCCTGTTTCAACCTATTTGTTTGTTCATCCAAACTGATCTCTAGCATATATTTTAATGTGTAAATATTTGCACTTAAATGCAAGGCAAACTTGAGTGTGTCTCAGTGGATGTGCGCTTCATTCTCAGTGCGTCTGAGCAAAGCTTCACAGTAAGTAAAATCCTGTTAATTTAACCGAATTGACCCTTTGTACAATCTCAGAGCCAAGTTAAAAGAGGATTTTACTGTGTATGAACTATGAAAAATGATTTTAAGAATGTCATTCCATACATAGAGCATTCCCATATGGTAGCGTTGCGAGCCCCTCTCCATTGGAGAACGGGGTGGTCATCTTCTTGTTGGTCATCACTCTGGCTGTGGCATTGTTGACCTGGACACCAGAACAAAACAAAGAGTCAACGCAAGTTCAATTCCCATCGAAGTGAACAACGATGCAGGCAGGGATATAAATCAATCACTACATAAAGGCCTGTGTTTTATGCTTTCTACATGCTGTCTGTCTGAAACATAACGGACACATCGTGCGTATTAAAGGTTTTCCTTTTTGAATCAATTCTACGGTACGTAATAATGAGATATGTCATTTGTCTAAGTCTTCGTTATTAGAGGTTAACCACATGAACCCTAGCGTCGCTTTTCTGGGAATGTCATAATACATGAACATTCAGAGAAATGGCCGATCTACAAGCTCACAATGCGTTGCGAGTCTCGCGACACACGCTGTGATTTTGGAGATCGGCTGGTTTCAGCGAAGAGATCTGGTGTAGAGGGGAAAAAAACGGAGGGGGACAAAGAATAGACCCCCGGGGGACCACGGTCGACAAAATATAAAGGGTTTAAGTGGTTAAATATGTCGATGAGAAGAAAATGGTACTGAAGACGCATGCACTTCTTTAGAGGGAAAAAGAGACGTTTAAAACAAGGATCCTGTGAGTAAATCAGGCAGTGTTGCACACATATAACATAACAATTGACATACGGAACAAAAAAACAACAAGAACAATAAACAACAAAAACATTTCAGATCATAGGCATTCAAAAATAAATCCAAGACCATTCCATTGCTACCTTCAAAAAAAGAGGGAAGAGAGAGGGTGAAGTATAAGCAGCAGATTCATCATTGAACACAATGCAACATCAATTTAAAAGGAGTTCATAAGACAAAATTACACACAGCCAATCAAAGAGCGCATTGCATGACCAGAGGTGAGCAAAACTAGCCAATCAGCAAGCATCAGATGCAGCAAAGAGACCAATCAAAACAAGTTTGCAGCCCTCCCAATTAAATACACGTCATACAGAAAAAAGGGGGGACAGACAGACAGACAGACACAGACAGACAGACAGACAGACAGACAGACAGACAGACAGACAGACAGAAAGAGAAGGGGATGCAGGAGGAAGATGAGCCAGTCCACATTGAGAGACGAGGGGAACACATACATGGTGGCAGGAGGGGAGAGAGAGAGTGAGATAGAGAGAGATAGAGAGAGAGAGGGAGAGGGAGATATAGAGATATAGAGAGAGATAGTGTAAGAGAGAGAGAACGTGAACAATCCATCCAAATGTGCAATTCCTCTAATGAAACGAAAATGAACATCAAGATGCGATACAAAACACACAAAATACATCTGGCCATTTGCCTAATTTGGATCTATTCATACATGAGCGAGAACAGAGTGATGGATGAATGAGCCAGAATGATGAAGAGAGACAGAGACAGAGAGAGAGAGAGAGAGAGAGAGAGAGAGAGAGGCGAGCTAGAGAGGATGGAGGATGCAAGTATCATTCCTCAAAATCAAATGAAAACCATGGTTGTGAAACACTGCCTTCATTCTACATCAGTGTCACACTAGAAAGAGAACTAGAAGCATACACCCGACACACCATCCAAAACCAAACTTGACTCATCCAAAAGAAAAGCACTTAAAAGAATTAATAAAATGAAAAGAAAAGACATCTGCCCATAAGAGATCAAGAGTGCTTCCGAGGACTTCCAACTTAAAAAGACGGTAAAAGGTCTTATTTGGGATGTTCCTTTTAGGTAGGGTGATTTAACTGTACTTGTAGTGCTGTACTACATTTCTATTGTATTGACTATACATGTACTGTTCTCCATTTTTGTCTAATAAAATCATCAATCAATCAAAAAAGTGCAAATCTGATGTTTTAGGTGCTGCTAATATTGTTTTATTAATAATAGCTTCATTTCTTGCTACTCTCAGATGCTTATTTCACTTTACATGTCAATAGAACATCAGCTTTGAGATATGATTATATGTGTATGTCCTGTACAGTAGGCCTACTACTCTATGACATGTCCACTCGGGCATGTTTTAGACAGCCATTGCTCTACAACTGTCCACAGTCTTATCAATCAGCACGACAACAGTACACCATTACAAAAGACAAAATATTATTGTCCTCTCTCCGTTAAAGCTAACAAAGCATTCATGCTTAAGCATGCTGTCCCACTAAAAAAGTGCACAAATGCAACTACTGACTAACACATTAAACAGAGAGATGACATAAGACTATATGACGTCATACAAATGACGAGAAAGAGAATAAACCATGCAGGATACAGCTCTGGAATTATATGCTTAATAATGCAGTTAGAGAAGGTGATTGGAATGAATGCATAAGTGGTAGTCACAGTTGTTGCACTTGCAGATAGATAGATGCCGTACATTCAGTTATATAAGTGGCCTTGATAATGCCATGCGGTCAATGGCTAATCTCGTAATCACCGTTACATTCACCACCTCCCCCAATCAATCACAGGATTAGCCAATCAGATCCGTTCCAATCAATCAATCAATCAAGCCCCCCCCCCCCCCCCCGGCAGTCCAGTGTTGGGTGAATTGTATTTTTATACTTGGGCGAATGGGGTGGGGTGGGGGGGGGGGGGGGAGGGGAAGGGGGGAGTCATTCAAAGATGATGCCATGTGTACACAACTTACCGTTGCTGGGGAAACGGCGTGAGGACACGCGAGCAGTTACCGTGGAGACTGACAACAACAACAACAACATACAAAAATCATCAGGGAAATAGAGAAAATATATGTAAGAAAAGAAAAAGGTGAACCGAAAAAAAAAACTAAAAGAAAACAAAACAAAACCAAAAAGAAACGAGGTAATGAAAAGCAACCCCCACCCTGAGGTAGAGACAGGAAGTGATGTCACAGACAGGTCACGTGTCAACAGACACCTACTCGTATCAAACAATCTGACCACTACTGGTTTAAACTCACTACGTACACATGGAGAAGAGGGGAGAGTCGATAAAGGAAACAAACAAACAAAGGAATCGGATAATGTCAAGACACTTAGGGGAGTGTAACGTGGGGAAAACACTACCTAACATTGCCTAAAATCATCATGTTCAAATAATTTACCAAATGAACACTATCAACACTGTGGCCAATAAATGTCCTACTTCAGTGGACAGAAGACAGCGGAATGGACAGAGAGAGAGATAGAGACAGAGAGAGAGAGAGAGAGAGAGAAGAGTATTGACAGTCAAGGTGGTTCACAAATGCATGTATATGGGGGGACGGAGACGGACACACACAAACAAACAGGGAGAGACAGACAGACTGGCATGGAGGGAATGAGTGGACAGAAATGGAGAGGAACCAAAAAGAAAGGAAAAGGAGAGGGAGAGGTAGACGACGCCGTCGACATTCTTTTCACTCGTTCTTTCTCTCCCTCTCTTTCCTCCCTCCTGTATTTCTCGGACGCAGCCACGCGTGACGTGTACATTCCCACAGACACACAAGAGAAGAGTGCAACACTTTTGAAGAGCATGCATGCAGAGGAGCTGAGTAGCAATATAAAGAGCAGAATTCAAAGCAAATGTGTTTTTTGGTTGTTTTTTTTTTTTAACCTTCAAGGCCAGTTGGAACTGAAATCTGAGGTCATGCTGACAAATAAAACATCACAACAAAAATGCACCTCCGTGAAGCCTAAAATTACTCAGTCGCATGATGGTGTCGGCTCCCTGAAAATTAGCGATTTTCAAGTGAAGAACGTGACACTTATTTTTGACCGTGTCGCGTTGTTAGCTTGAAAATCATTTATTCTGGGTGACCGACGCAGTCCCCACGACAGGGTAATAAATTAGGCTTGAGAGTTTGATGTTTCTTTTCAAGAGCGATGGATGCAGGTGATGTGAGAGCAATTAATCATCCATACAGCACATCTGAAATTAAACAACCCAGTCTACAAAGCATCAAAGATGACACCACACACTTCTCAGGGCAGTCTCATTAACAAATCTGCCTGGAAATACCTTGGTCATGCAGTCTCTGAACATATCAAACACTGACATTCTACCCCCAATGGCAAACCCTAAATATTCAAGGCAAACAGTGAATTCCAAGACATCATCCGACCTAGGTCTCATGAAACATCCATGCAAAAAAATCCTCTTATAAAACACCAGCAAGCATGACTTGTCAGAAGAAAATAAAACAGGCTAGTGTTTCCTATAGTGAATACAACCATAAACCAAAGTTCATCTTGATCATGGAAGAGGTGGTGGTGATAATGGAAAGAGTGCAGGTAAGAGATAAAAATGACAGATCCTACATGCCGTGATGTAAGCGGATATACCATCAGCAACCGTGTCAAAGCTCTTTCACATGTCGGCCATGCCCCGTTTCGTATAGCCACACCACCCAGCATGCTTTGCAAACCAGACCCACAAAGCTAGAGATCAAGGTGCAATGGACAGCCCATAGCGACGACATAACGACATAAACATCAACAGGAAGTGGCATCAAACCAGACATCTCTGTGTGAGGTACCACTGCACCATGCTATAGTGAAGCCAGGGAGGGGAAGGGGGGGGTTAGAATTGAACACACACAGCCGCCCCGGGAACCTTCTCACAGGCAGAATCAACCGGAACAAAACTCATTCTCACTGTTGGATATGGAGGAAAACAGAGGAAAATGGCCACCGTTTAGAGAAGGGGGAGGGTGGTGAATTACCTCGACTTTACGTCCCTCCACCAGGGTGCCATGAAGCTTCTCTCTGGCCCGCTCAGCGTCGTCACTCGTTTCGAATGTGACAAAGCCAAAGCCCTGGTACGAGAGGAGAGACAAACAACACGTACAAAAGAACGAGGGGTGAGCAAGGGTTGAAAATAGCAACAAAGCCATTGCAGTGCGGGATAATTAATAATTCATTAGCTGTGGAGATGCATAAATCAATCGATACGTTAATACGTTGATACTGTTAATTATATTTAGGGATTTACAAGGATGTCCTACCTTAGATCCCCTCTCGTTGAAAATGATCTCCACATCGAGAATCTTCCCATATTGCTGCATGGAAAAGAGAAAAAACAGGAACTTTAACAAATGGGTATATTTATACCATATCTCTCCACAGGGTGTCAGTATTGTACATCACGTATAATCTGGCACTGATACAGCACTGTTCTTCTATTCCACCATGTCTATGCTGCCTCTGCACCGCAGTGCAACAGCACAGGTATTCTCCTGAAAATTACAGTGCTTTTTGGAACCATACAAATCCAACAGTGTACGGCTCAGACGCATTGAAATTGCTCGAACAACCGTCATTTCATTGCATTTATTTTATCAAAGATTTTATTCAATTCTATGTAAAATAAGAGTAAAACCTGATTCCTTCCTGGTAATTTAACCCATTTAGGCCTGAACACATTATGACGCAATATTTTATGCTTTAAATATTGAAAAACAGCAGATATACAAGCTCACAGCGCGGCACCGAGTGCCGCGCTGCGAGCTTGTAGATCTGCTATTTTTTTTAAATCGTGAAAATTAGAATTTTGACCCGATTCTATAAGTGTCTTTTGAATCCTTCTAAGATTTTTGGAAAAAACCTATGTTTCCATGTCAGCAATCTGGCCGGCCATCGTCAAAGAAAAGGTCCTTTTCACACAAGCAAACCAAATTCTTTCAGATGTTGGCCCTGTGGGTAAGGATAACTATGCATCCCTAAGCAGAACACTGAGATCCAGTGCTGAGGCCACAAAAGGGAGGCTGGTAAGTGGGGCCTAAGACTTGTCGAAAATAATCTCCAATGACATGATCTGATCTAATGCCGCTTTCCTCCGGGGAGAAAGTGTATGTGGAAGCAGTGGTGGAAAAAGTACTCACATATTTTACTTAAGTAAAAGTATCAATACTGCAATGTAGAATTAGGGTGCCCTCACACCAAAATACCTATGAGAGTGGAATCTGCGTTCCGCCAATGCATTTCAATGATAAGGGAGCGTTTTTTGCAGAACCGCTTCACTCTCATTGAAATGCATTGGCGGAACGCGGATTCCACTCTCATAGGTACTTTGGTGTGAGGGCACCCTTACACAGAAGTAAAAGTCTGGAATCTACTATGTACTTGAGTAAAAGTATGACAGTATTGGATTGCATCTTAAAGTAAAAGTAAGAAATGTTTGAAAATAGCAGAGCTTATAGATCGGCTATTTTCAAATATCCATGGTATAAATTAGGGCTAAAGTTGTTTATGTATGTTTTATAATGTCATAATTCATATCTGCAAAGTAACAAGTAACTTAAGTTTTCAAATAAATGTAGTGGAGTAAAAGTACAATATTCAGAACCGAGATATAGTGGAGTAGAAGTAAAAGTACTGAAAACTGGAAATACTCAAGTAAAGTACAAATAGCTCAAAAGTGGGCCACTTCACCTCTGGGACAACCCGATCTTATTTTATTGTTGTTTGGGACACGATCAACACAATCCTGAGTTGCATTTTGCATCATCAGTGATGCGTTTTGCATCACTAGTACATGCTGAAATACTAAAATATCTAAAAAAACAGATTGAACACAAAAAATAACTCAGAGTTGTGTTGATCGTGTCCCAAACAACAATAAAATAAGATCGGTTGTCCCAAAGGTGAAGTGGACCTTTAAGTAAATCTACTTGGTTACTTTACAACGCTGATGTGGAAGTAGGCGGGAACTGCGTTACAAACCCCAAACATCTGCCGTAGGTCGGGGTCCCTGAAGCGGAAGGGGATGTTGGAGACGTGGAGACGTTTTGGGGTCCCTTTTTCATCGTCCCCGATGCTCCCTCCGCCGCCTCCTACTGAAACCACCACTGACTGGCCGTCGATCTGGGAAGAGCCATCCGACTGCTGTGATGAGGAGGAGGAAGAAAGGGCAAAGAGAGAAGGGGGATGGCGGGCAGAGATTGAGAGGGGGAAGGGGGATAAACGTCCAAACAGTGAGCGAAACAAAAGAGAATTTGGAGTCTAGAACACCTCAAATTCTTTCCAAACCCGACCATACCCGAATCTGACATTTAGGCAGGGGTTAAAGCCAAAAAAAATCCCACTGAAATGTATTTTTAGACCATGTCCCAATATGTGATTTTAGAAACATGGCACACGCAGCGCGCACCAATATTTGGTGTGTTTCCCTGAAGTTCTGAACTGCCTTCACTGAATGTGTGTGTGCCAATTCATGCTTCATTTTATAGAAGTATCTTCTGAAGTTCTGTTGTATTCTATTGCTAGTCTGGCCATTTCAAATACTCATATTGAAATTATAACTGCTTTTTAGTTTGGAGATAACTTGACTAGCGTTTCATTCACACCGCAGTCATCACTACACCTCCCCCTTATTTATTTTGCGGATCTGCACTGATCTCAGAAATAGCCCCTCTTGAATCCTCAAGACTGAAATCAGTCCCCAGGACTGAGAACTTTAACCCCTGCATTTAGGGTAGGGTAGGGCCTAAAATGTATGCTAACTAGTCGGGCCGGGTGGGGCCTCGGGCTGGCCCAGTCAGGGCCGGGCCTTAATTTTCAGGCCCGTTGAGAACTGTAGTTGCACAAGGGGTTCTCAAAAGTGTGACCATAACCCTGAAGGGGTTCCAGGCAGTAGGTTCCAAGCTAAATTAGTTAACAATCAGTTTAACCACTTATAACCCCATTTTATTTTTCAGCCATTCAAAAAGAGCTGATCTAAGGTGAAAATGTTTGAAAAGTCTTTAAAGAATGAAGAATAATTTCGAAATGAAGTTCTCTTCTGGAGGTCCCTGAAGAGAACAAAAAGGGGGGTTGTGGCCTAATACATATAAAATTGGGGGTCCCTGACATGAAAATCTTTGATAACAACTGTATATTACAAACACACACACACACACACACACACACACACACACACACACACACACACACACACACACACACACACACACACACACACACACACACACATACACAGGCAAACAGAAAGAACCAATGTGGTGGGCTGCACATAAACACAGCACTCACTTGGGCACCGAGGCTGTTGGGGACGTTGGCGGAGACGTTAGCAGACCCCCCGGCCTCCAGGGGTCCTTGAACGGCCCCTGCTGCGTACAGGCTGCCCCCGTACTCCAGGGCCAGGCCGTTCTGGGGGGGCGGCGGGGGAGGAGGGGGGAAGGTGGAGAACGGTGGGGGGACAAGACCCTCCTGGCCACCAGCGCTATCCTGAGAGCCCTGGAAGAGCAGAGAGAGAGCGACAGACAGACAGACAGACAGACAGAGAGAAAGAATGGGTGGTAAGTGACTGGTTGGCGATATTCCACAGTCTCATTTACTGAGCATCACTAGGCCACACAGAGACCACTTTCTCAAGAGTTTCAGTCTTAACGTCTTACAGGCATGGATATAAAATTTCCATTCCTCTCAGTGTGTGTGTGTGTGTGTGTGTGTGTGTGTGTCTCGTCTCCCATTAAATATTCACTACAGCCACATCTATTATTGAGGGTCAGAAACCTACATGCATTGTACAATAGTGAACACTTCTGACGGCGCGCTGCATACACACACACATTCACAAACACCTCTGACACGCCAACGCCGCTCATATGATCGGCCTGCAAAAAAACAAAACAAAAACTATGACGACCGAGCGATAAAGGCCTGCCCAAGCAATATATACATACACAAAATGACCCCCTGGAAATTCTTCTGAGAGTACAATACATTGAAGAGTCCAGAAGAACAATGGCAAGTGTCACACAATCACACTAATACACTCACGTGCACGTGTGCACATTCCTTGCCTGCTGGCAGAGGGGGCATTGCTACCCTAAATGGTAATAGTTAGGAGGGCTGAGAGTGTGAAGACAGACAGGCAGGAGAAAGGGGGGTAGAGACAGAAAGGGGTGATGACTGAGAGAAGAGGCATTGGCTTGATCCACAGTCTAAACTAGATACCAGTTTTTCCACGCATAATTAACATGAAATGGCTGCTCGGAATGTAACCGATAAACTGTAATAGTAATGATCAATATGATAAAACTGTTGTGCTCTTTGAACAACACACTTCACTGTACATAATGTGTGTGTGTGTGTGTGTGTGTGTGTGTGTGTGTGTGTGTGTGTGTGTGTGTGTGTGTCTGTGTGTGTGTGTGTGTTTAAAGAGGTGAGCGAATGATGATCTGCATTGAACAATAGATCTCTGTCCCTTTGGGAGTGTTACAAGTGCATGGGTTGTTGGGAGTGTGTGTGTGTGCGTGCGTGCGTGTGTGTGTGTGTGCATGTGCGTACACCATCTGTCTCCCAGCTTCTGACCTTTTTCAGCCTTGCATCTGTGACACAGTAGCCAGGTCCCTCAACTGTAGGTGATAAACTAGGGGACGTGGACATGGGGTGAGTTGGATAAATATGCAGTAACGGGGAAAGGCTAAGGGGATGTAGATGGGGTGAGTTGGATTCATATCTAGCAACAGTACAGATTATTACGATTTTTGAAAAATCTTGAAAGTTCAGAATAATTTTTAATTACGAAAAGGTTTGAGAACTACTGATTTAGAAGGCATTTGTAGAATCGGCCTCAGGTCTTAATTAAGACGATATTGTCAATCTTATACAACTTTCCATATCAGTGAGTAATTTTAAATATCACACTGTGCCGGAAGCATCAACATGCACAACTTCCAAACAGGTTTATTTCATGTTTTTGCATTACTAGAACAATCACATTTCGCTGTTTTGCATGTGGAGATTTTGGACTGGCACGACAAATGACCGTCGGGAGGAATGACTAATACTTGCTGCGTGGTGGAGGCTAAAAATGTATTGAGAACAGATTGGGCTTCTTTTTAGAGAGCGTAATGGTAAGCACAAAGTTATTGATGCACAAAGAACAATAGTTTCTACTGTGCTATAAATGTGCTCCTATTTAACAGTCAGATCAGAAAATAGAACATTGATATTGAAACATTTACATCATTACCAGATCCCTCAAAAGTCAAGTTGTAGGCAGTGGTGTAAAGTAACTAAGTACATTTAATTTTGAGGTATTTGTACTTTACTTGAGTATTTCCAATTTCCAATACTTTTACTTCTACTCCACTAGATCTCAGATCCAAATATTCTACTTTTACTCCACTACATATTTGAAAACTTTAGTTACTAGTTACTTTGCCGATATAAATTATAATATTATATAAACACATTAACCACTTCTTTAGCCTTATTTTATACCATGGTTATTTGAAAATAGACGATCTACAAGCTCACAACGCATCACGCTTTGTAGATCAGCTATTTTCAAACATTTTTGTACTTTTACTTTCTTTTTTTTTATTACTTTAAGTACATTTTGATCCAACACTTTCATACTTTTACTCAAGTACATTCTGAATTCCGGACTTTTACTTAAGTAAAACATCTGAGTACTTTTTCCACCACTGCTTGTACAGTGAATGCTGCAAGAGGACTTTTACAGGTTCTCCACTAAAGAGTAGGCAGAAATATACAGCATAGCATGAGAGGGATTGTGCTATATGGAACAAATAATTAACAATGATCATAATACTGCAGTCTACCTGCATTCTACTAAAAGTGATTGAAAGCACTGATGATGACTCCTGTGGTTTCATCAGTGTGATGCGCTTTGTTATACCAGCCATGCCTTTTGCCTGATCTGTACTTGGCTGAACATCATGTAGCGCAACATAATAATAGCCAATCTACACTTGTAGATCTGCTATTTTTGCTGTTCAAATCAAGCCATACTCTTCACTGCATATTCCAACGACGTAACACTCAATAAGACCTGCATGATGTTGAACATTAGGATATCATTCACAACACTTATGACATAGTGGGGAGATTATGGATGCACAATTTTGAGTTAAATTATTACAATTACTTTTAACACTTAAACCCTTTATATTTCGGTTGATCGGAGTCCCCTCTTTTTTCTTTTACCTCTTTGACGAAATAACCAATCTGGTAGGTCTGCTAATTTCACTGAATGTTTGGCTATTTTGTAAAATAATATGCCAATTATAACATGTCCAGAATAGGGAACAAGGGTTCATGTGGCTAAACGATTTGGGGAAGAAATTCATTCCATACTAGGGCATTCACCAACTATTCCATATATTCAAATATTCGAATATCAAAGTCACTATTCAACGTTGTTCACCTAAGTCGAATATTTGCTTATTTTTTTTTATTGTTTTCTCTTTAAAAGATATATAGTTTATAAAGCTTGGCTAGATAGGAAGTCATAAGAATGAGTTGTCAAAACGTTTTAGGTTGTGACCCCCAAAATAAATATATTTGAACTGGGGACCCCCACCCTGACAAACACTTGGAATTGTAGGTATTACATTTAATGTGAATTGGTTCCGCAGATAAATATTGTGAAAATAGCAGCTCTACATGCTGACAACGCCTCGCGTGAGCATGTAGATCGGCTATTTTCACAGTGTTCGCCTCTTGCTTACTTAATATTTGACAGTTTGGCCAGTCCTGTCGAATATTCGACTATTCGAATACTTTGAGGTCGAATAATTAGAATACTAAAAATCACTATTTGTGAATGCCCTATTCCATACTACTCATTTTCATGGCTGATCCTCTATCCTGCCAACAGTGTGCTCTCTGATTATCTTTTTCCCCCCCATTATGCCTCTGAATGTCTGAAATTACTTTTATTTAGGCATGTTTATTCTTGCCTCTTCTGACCTTTAATGCTGTTACACGGGTATAATAACACATGGGCAACACCTGTAACAACACACCCTGAATACATGGTGTTTACTCTCTTATGTGCAGAGCGGGAAAAGGAAGAGTACAAAGTGGACTGGTTAGATAGGGCTCTGTGGACTACATGTGACAAAAATGATGATAAATGATACTTGTGATAACCTTGCCTTGCAGTGACCCATCCTGAATTAACTGTATTTGTTCGCTATGTGGAGGTGAAAATGATAGTGGGCGGAGCTAGTCATACTGGGTCACCAGGTAAACGCTAACCTGGACTAGATTCCTAAATAGAGAGAGGAGACGCATCATGCCTGTGTTGTTTCTGGAAAAGGAAAGTCCATCGCCTAACTTATGGCATTATAGAAAAGGGAGATTATCAGTAAAGTAATTATAAAAAGGTGAGGATATGTGAGCAAGATTTTGAGGCAAGGTGGATGGGAAATATTCACTTCATGCGGGACAAGGATTAGGTATGAATGCAGATAGTAACCCTGGTTACAAAATAAAAAGTAATGAAAAGAATACCCTTATAGGTACACAGAAGCAGGGGAGTGACAAGCCAGGACAGATCAACCCCGAGATACAGAAAGTCAATTTGCTCGCTCAACCTCTCCACGTTGGG
The DNA here is from genome assembly GCF_963921795.1 of Nannobrachium achirus. NCBI lineage: Eukaryota > Metazoa > Chordata > Actinopteri > Myctophiformes > Myctophidae > Nannobrachium > Nannobrachium achirus. Next base: position 45,881,752 of record NC_137812.1, read on the forward strand.
TCAAAACAAAGGTCATTTTAAACACTTGAGCCCTACTAAAAAACATTTTATGTGGTTAATGTAATTTATATTCCGTCCTACGACTGTTGTCGCGTGCCGAAAATAACTGATTTGCACATCACTTTCAAAATTATGTGAATAGTAGCGGCCTTGTCCTTTCATCAGAGTAGATTCAGTAGACACATCTCCTGAATAGGTACAGTACATACAGAAAACATGTGAGAGGACATTCTTTGTTGCCCTGTACACCACGTACACTGTAGATACGTTGTACTTTCTGTGTGATGACTGCGTGTGCGTGCGTGCGTGCATGCGTGTGTGTGTGTGCAGGGACGTGCAGAGAATGTTAGAGAGGCAGGGGCTGACATTTCTAAAAGGGCCTTTTGGTGAAAATATCGAAAATAGCAGACCTCCAAGCTCACAGAGGTTGGCTATTCTCGATGCTTGATTTCCACACAGAGGGGGCAATTATTTCAACATAAGCCGCTGCATTCAAGTTCAGGATTTGCATTTCTTTCACCATAGTAAAAACTGCCTTCATGGTCTGTTGAGGGCACTTTTTACAGACAGATTAAAGGGCAGGGGCTCAAGCCCCCTTTGATGTCTATGTGTGCACGTGCCGTGTGTGTGTGTGTGTGTGTGTGTGTGTGTGTGTGTGTGTGTGTGTGTGTGTGTGTGTGCTGTACAGTCATGTGCACATGTTAAAGGGTTGTGTAAGTAGTGTGTGCACTGGTTAGGCAATGACTCAGAGCAGTAGCTGTAGCTAGTTTACTTTCGGGTCAGTTAGCAGCAGCTAAAGTCTGAGGAGGATGTTATAAAATGCACTCGTCTGCTGCAGTGTCACTCTGTTATGGAGAGGAGGAGGAGGAGAGAACTAGAAGGAGAAGGAAAAGGAGAGGAGAGAGAGAACATGGCTAAGAGCGTTAACTAGGACAGCACTGGGCCATTTCACATGAATAATGACTTTTCACAATCTTCTTTTCCAGGCTTAAAGCCATTAGTCTACAGCCTAATTCAACAAACTTGAGGATGGAAAATGTGACTCGTATTGTTAGCAGCAAACTAGCAATTCATATTTTTGGCCCAATAAGCATATCGTTGCTGTCAGGCAGAAAACCTTGCATCTCCATATTTCATCCTTTTGTTTTCCTACGAATAAATGCCCTATATGCTTTTGTCGTATGACGGGGTCGCGCAAATGCAACGCTATTTTTCAAAAGATGACATGAAATGAGGATGCTAGGTTCAAAAGTCTTTCTGTGTGTTTTATAAATAATTATCCAATGAAAAGTATTAACAAGAGCTTATAGCTAAATACTAACTACACTGGATCTATTGGAACAAAGGCTATTTTTTTTAAATGGAATGGTTTTTGGACACGCAAGATTTCCGGCCAACAGTGGCGATAACTGAGCGAGTTGTACACCAATTCAGAGGCAGGCTTTTGACATTGCGTTGTTGTTGGTTCGTGACCAGAGCCGCAAAACAGCTGGAGAAACATTGTACAATGTGTCTGCGGCATACCGATGAGCTAGGAGACCCCCCTCCTTGATAAATTATTCCATCCCAATTCCACCCACCCTTATTTCCCCCTCCCCCATCACTCCTTTCCTCCTCCCCCTCTCTCTCTTCTCCTCCGGTGCTGCTGCTGTTCTCTCTTCCTCTCACTCTCCCTGCTTTGCTTTTTTACGCTTCATAAAATCCAGACGGGACCCTTGCATCTGTCCCGCCCCCCGCATGTGTCAATCAGGCCTGCTGCTTCATAGCAACGGGTCCTCCGTTGGGCCCAAGCGCCGCCTCCCATCATGTTCCTCATCTCCTTATAGGGTAGCGGTATCTGCTCGTCAATAAATCTCCGCCCCCTCCCACTCCACCCCCATCCATTTCCTTGTAGGGTCTTGTCTGTGCTCCAAATCCCCACCGCTACAAAACTCTTGCCAAACCCCCCCCCCCTCCTTCCACACGCGTGTACGCACGCACGCACACGCACGCACACACACACACACACACACACACCACCTGTGCGCAAGTATGAACATACACACACCCGCCTCTCTAGTACTGACTTTCCCTGTCATCCTCTGAATAGCAGTATGAATTGTTCGCTAGGCTCCAGCGAAGCATTTTATGAAAAGTACACAACCCACACAAAGACGGCTGACATTATCTGTCGATATACACGCATATATATTTCTCATTAAACCAACACAATGGCCCCGACAAGCACTATAAGCAGGTGAACAAACAAAATACAGAGAGACATGTATTTACTCATCACTTACACTCCTCCACCCATACATTCAGTACCACCATCATGGAACTAGTTAATCTTGTTTAGAGTGGAGTGAAGGCTCAGTAGCAAAAACAAATGCACTCGGGTAGATGTCCTATGCGGTGCAGAGGTACACACAAAACCACCTGGAATTACAGTGTTGTCATTGTCCATAGCCACCGTCCAAAGACAGGGAGAGGGGAAAGCCCTCTCCGTTTCAAAGACAGGCTCTTTTGAAAGCCACACAAGCATGTCCTAACAGGTGCAGGACTCATATAGACATTAAATCTGATCGCTAATGTGAACAATTTAGTAACAGCTTTCCTGCAGTAAACAGAGCTATTATTTTTAGAAGTACAGAGTAATGTCAGAGGTGTTGTTTCCAAACGGCTGTGTAGTCTACTCACACCTTACCTTTCCCATGGCACCTATACACACACACCCACCACAAATGATAAAAGAACCTTATCAATGAATGAGTCATGCACGTCGTCATAGTAACAGGGCTCGGTGTGATCATTCAGCCGCTGTTGTTTACTGTATACAAAAATCGATAGGGAGCCGGTGCAGAAAGGAAAGTCTCGGCCTGGCAGCTGAACTTCCTTTGCGGCACGGCTTGATATAACTTGGTGCACGCGTGGCAGTGTGTGCATATGTGCATGCTTCTCACACCAGGTAGGCGTCTCAGCCTCAGGGCACATGCTAAGGTGGGGCTCAGCAAATATGTCAGCTTTTTGCTCACTTTCTTTCACTCTTATCATTAGAGCGAGTGCAAAAAGGAAAATCAGAAAAGCAAGAAGAACAGATAAGACTGTAAGTGTGCAAAGTGCACTATAAGCGAGCACATAAATCACAGGCTATAATTTATTCAGTGCTGTGCTTGCCTGCAGAGATCTCTCATTATTGCCATCATAAAACAACTCTGAATGCATACACTCTGCCAAGTCAGCATTACAGTCCGGCATTGCGTCACCGGGCAAACTAGCTCTCCTGCTAACCTACAAATAGGATATCGACTCATTCCAATATCGTATCTCTGTGCGACTCTCTCCAGATATCTATGAGCCGTATCTCTCAATCTGTCCATCTCCACATAATCTCGGCTCCTTACGACATCTCTGGGGTTTCCTGGTAAATGAGGGTGGCCTGTCACCTTTTAAAATCAATTTCCATTCTCCTGTTCTCATTCTCCTTTTTCTCCCCCCCTCCCCCTTCCAGGGGCTCTTAAAGGAAAACATTGAGATAACAGCTGCCAGGGCCCCAGGGAGGAGAGGGAGAGAGAGAGAGAGAGAGAGAGAGAGAGAGAAAGAAAAGAGGTCAAACAGTAAAGAGAGCAGGATTCCAAGGTACAGCTGAAAGAGAAGACACGCAACGCAAACGCAGGCAGGAAGAGACAGTGGCAGAACTCACACCCAGGACCACCGACTCCCCCACATCCACCCATTGAAATGTAATGATATGAACGTGACACTTCACTCACTAACCCTGCTGCTCAGCATGCTTGAAATGGTTGTTTTTGAGTGTGTGCATACAGTACAGTATGTATATGTGAGCAAGTGTGAGATACAGAGATTACAGGAGTGGTTAGAAAGAAAGAGAGAGAGAGAGAGAGAGAGAAAGAAAGAAAGAAAGAAGGGGGAAAGAAAAGAACAACTGTTCTGTCGACACCTGTCCTTTTCGCTCACAGGCTGAGGGACATGCAGGGACAGCTGCAGGGGCAATAAAGGCCCATTCCCTCTCACTCACCATATTGCCTACAGAGTTAGAATATACTGTACATACTAACAGTTAGTAGCGTAGGATACAGCGAGACGTTAGGCCCCTACTTGGTCATCGTCAACAACAAGGGAACAGTAATTGTACTGCATAGCAAACAATTAAAAATACACTCTCCGGTACATAATACATGACAGAGTACAGTTTCTGGCAGTGGCAGCTTTAATGTTCAGAAAGTGTGCGTAACTAGCCTCAGGCAGGGTAACAGATGCCGTGACAATGGCGCACAATACAGCGCTGCTCCTGTTATTTCAGAATAACAAAATCATAATTTGCAGCCGAGCATCAAAAAGCTAAATCCGAAGCCTGTATCTTACGGTCATCAATAGGCAAGCCCCACACCATTCATTTCACTGTTTTTGTTTCTATCCCAGCCACAGAGGCACTGACCGACGACTGACTAGACCACTCTGTGTAAAAAGGGGGTCAAGTAGAGTCCTCGTCCGTTAGTGCTGAATTAACATTTCATGCTCAATGACAGCCCTGTCCGCTTTAATGTCATTTAATGTACAGCCGAGTGCTTCTGATGGGGAAGGAGGCTACAGCGAGGAGAGCCTGTCCCTTCCCCAGGACGAAATGAAAAGATGTGAAGACAAGCAACTCACCGATAACATGGAAGGATAGTACAGCCCCATCATCGTATTCTGTGCAAAAACACAAATCGGCGTTTCTCCTCCAGTCCTCTCTCTCTCTCCTTTTGCTCCTCTCGCTCTCTCTCTCTTCAGAGTCTGTGTCCCCTCTCTCCAGCTCTCTCTGCTGTCTGTGTCTGTCTCCCAGATTCAAAATCTCCCTCTCTCTTCCCCCGCTCGCTCAGTCTGTCCTCCCAATCCCCCCCCCTCCCCACCTCTTCTGCTGGCCTCTGTCCCTGTCACTCTCGCTCGCTCGCTCCTTTCCTCTTGTGTAGCTCAAGCTCTCTCGCTCCGTTCCTTCCCTCTACTACCCCCAGCCTTCTGTTTCACTGCTATGCCCTTGCCTGCTCATCTCTCTCTCTCTCTCTCTCTCTCTCTCTCTCTCTCTCGCTCTCTCTCTCTCAGCTTGTGTCTTTTCTCTCACCCTCCTCTCCTCCACCCCTCTCACCCAGATAGCCTGACGCTTCTCCCTCCTACTTCTCTCCCTCTCTGTCACACCTGCAAACTTTCCCCTCCCATGTCGCAGTCTCTCTCTCTCTCTCCCTCTCCCTGACTCTCTCTCTCTGCTCTTCTGTTCTCTTTCTACATGTAGGTGAGTTAACTGGGGCTGCTGGCACCACTGGGATAGAAAAAGAAGATTTTCCTTCGGTCTCTCTCTCTCTCTCTCTCTCTCTCTCAGTGTGTGTGTGTGTGTGTGTGTGTGTGTGTGTGTGTGTGTGTGTGTGTGTGTGTGTGTGTGTGTGTGTGTGTGTGTGTGTGTGTATTACTGTATAGGCTCTTCCCTCCAGCAGCCTTTGATCACATCAGTCTCACACTCCTGTTGACAGTTTAGCACCTCAGTGCTGAGGGAGTCTTCCCTGCATACAACATATGTCTTCTGTATCTTTTCTTTCCTATCCGTTTCCCCCTTTCCTTTATTGCTCGTGGGAGATCACTTCAAACACCTCAAGCTGACAGTGAGATCACACTTATTTGCCTATATTCAATTAAAAGGTTACAAACATTGATATAATGGCGGACGACAAAGTAGCAAACAGATAGGGCACTGGGGATAAACATTAAAAGCTACAATCTGGGACCGACAAGAACATCTGCAGCGGTTGGATCTGCGGTCTGCCTACTATTCCTCAAGTCTTCTGAGTGGGCGAAAGTCCTCCAGCTGGGCGGAAGAAATGTGCGACTTGTGCATCAGGATTGCAGCCAGTCCGTTTACATTATGCAGCTAGTTAGCTCGGGTTAGCTTAGCTACCAAGCTTCAAGCGCATGAGCTGTCAAGCAGACAAGCGCTATGTGCAATTGTGAAATAGATGATGACTGATTCCTACCCTGTCTGTATGCAACTTGGCTGGCATTGAGTCAACAGTGCAGCTATCGCACTGCTCAGTGTAACGTACAGAATCCTCTGAAGACTACTGCATGGCTACAGCTGAAGGATACCTAGACCAGGGGTTCCCAGACTTTTTTGTCTCAGGGCACCCCATGAATATTTTATTAATCCGAGGCACCCCTACATTATAATTCTCAAAATCTGCTGTTTTCACTAGTTTTGTGCGACAGTCTTGTATGATGCTTTGCTTTACCAAAAGATGTACACATTTGAAACTTGGAGATACGAGGTTTCTGCCCGACAGTGACGATATTTTAGTGATTGTGTTGCGAGGAAAACATTGAGATAATAGCCATTTTGGTTAGAACTGACTGAAAATAACTTTGTACTTCAAGTTTAAAATGATACTAAATATTTTTGTATCCAAATAAATTCCAAATATTATCAAATTATCTCGCGGCACCCCTGGACTGCCGTCACGGCAAACCACAACAGACAAATCCTACCTACTGGTTATACTTGTAGACCTTACCCGTTCGAATATATGTGCTGCAAAATATGTGCAGAGTGTGGGTTATGGGGAAAGTAACTGTAACTGCATGGTGTGTGCGTGAGAATATGTCGGAGCATCATAATGTAAGGAGCAGCCCATGGAGGAGTGTATATTTATGATGGATACAAATAATTTAACAGCTAAATTAGGTGAATAGAAGTATGAGGATGTATTTGCTCCACATAATTTTTCTATACCCGTTGGAAGATGAGACACACATCACCCGTTGCATGCGTGACCCATGCAGAGAGAGAGAGAGAGAGAGAGAGAGAGAGAGAGAGAGAGAGAGAGAGAGAGAGAGAGAGAGAGAGAGAGAGAGAGAGAGAGAGAGAGAGACTGCAACATTCCTACGTAACCCTGACAACAGGCTGTAGAGCTGTAGAGTGAAGAAACGCTAATAAATAGCTATAATTTTGGGAAAAATGAAATTCGGGCTCCGTCACCGTGTGTATAATGCTAATGGCCAATGCCATGTTAAATTTGAGATCAGTCGCTGAAGCGAGTGAATAGATAATGCATTTTGTGACCTACTGACTGACTGACTGACTGACTGACCTCTCTCCCTAATTAGTATATGGATGTACAATTACTAGGATCAACCTCCTACATTAGGGTCATTAGAACACTGTAGTCAGCAGTGAAGGCCCAACATTGGCAAAGTGAAAATAAATCAACAAGCTTTGCCAACAGATGCCATGGAAAGCAAGGTTTGAGGGGATTATGGGCCAAACGTGAGAGGATGAGTGGATGAATGAAGGATAATCTAAAGATTAACCACTTAAACTGAACCATCAGCAGGCTAATACAATGGTTCTCAACCTGTGGGCTGGGACCCTGAATTATTTTGGGGGGTCCCCACCCAGATGATTAACTTAATGTCCAACATTGTTTTCTCACTCAACAGTGAACAAACCAACGTAACGTTTAATTGTATAGATGGTTTATGCACATTTCTGAAGTGACAATTTAAGGACTTTTAAACCTCTAAAATGATAAACTAAACATTAGCCAAATTGTCAAATATTAGAGGCAGAAATTGTGAAAATAGCAGATCTACATGCTCACAACGCCTCGAGTTGCGAGGTGTGAGCATGTAGAATCGTGTTATACAAAATGTAATGCCTCAACTCTTAGTCAAGGTAGCTGAAAAATGCAGATAGAATGTTTCTGCCCGACAGCAGTGATATGATCTTTTATAGATACTGTAAATACAGAATGTCTAATGTGAGATTGTGGTCTTACCTGACTGTGAGGAGGGTAACCATGGTAACTGAGGGTCAGGGGGTCGTTGTTCTGAAAGAGAGGAAAGCAGATGTTTTGATACAGGAACAATAACCTTAATGGGTGAGGCAACTACACAGGTCACATGTCACAGGTCAGGTCGCTTCGGGTAACATTAGGTTCACTTGTTCAGTTGATGACTGACAATAAGGTTGAAAGTGATATTAGTCTCCCTTCATGGCACAGCCCAAACCTAGGATGTGTGTAATTCAAGTTGTTCAAGGTTTCTCCCCCCCCACACACACACACACTAGAGCCTGATCGATCTTTGGGTCCAATGTCGATCCCGACTTTGGAGAGTGTTGGACTATCTATGATTACCAATGTATTGAATATCTTGTCAAAAATGTTAAATCAGTGATTGAAGTTCTTAAACTTTTGAAAATTTCAACCCATGACGACATGCCCAAAATAGTGATGCCAGTTTTAAAGATGCTTGATGTATACATTACTGATTAATTGGAACGCGTATTTTTCTCTATACACAGCAAAAAGTGTCATTTACTCATTCATAACTCTGAGAATCAGTGGATAAATGGACATTCGCACACTCTCAGAGTTAACACAGAGGATTTTATTGTGTACCTGCCCAGTCAATCATCCCCCGCCGAGTTTTCACCCCACTGACCCGCTGTCTGTCTATTAAATTCATCCCACCAGAGCCGGGAGTTCAAGCGCACAGTGAGGAGCAAGAAATAAAGCGAGATAGAGTGTGTCACGTTGGCCGTTAAATCATAAAATAGGTCAGCGGTGTCAGTGAATATGTCGCCTATTGGCATGACATGGCGTCATCGGCCCTGATGCAATCGCCTACACATTCTTGTCATTTTCTCTGGCTGTGAAAAGCACAGTGGCGTAAGGGAGACATCAAACATTTTGGTGAGTAATTGCGCTAAAAGAGAAATTCGAGAAAAACACTTCGTTCTCTCCGTTGAAGCAATTGCAAATCATGTCACTACGACCTAAAAATAGGGAGTGTAGCACATTTTTTCGCGCGTAGGTTAACACTGTATTCCGGCGTTTATGCAAATATGGTTCATAAAAATATGGTTCATAAAAATAAATAGAAAGTGTGTGTGTGTGAGAGAGTTTATATTATATTATATATATATAATATATATATACGGTATATATAAAACATACACAATTATTATTATATATATATTTTTTAACAGCAATTACCATGTGCTTTGAGGAGGGGGGAATCTTATCTGCCTCTCTGGCTTCATACTGTTAAATTAGAAAAACATCATCTCGTCCCACATTTATCTTCTTTTCATCTGGATACCAATGTCCGTCTGCAGTGTCCCCAAGGGGAACACTTTGCTCTGCGTGCATCACAGCTTGAATCCTCTTGATTAATACTGTAGCCTTCTACCTCCAAACCCCATGGGGGCCTGTTTTACTAAAGCACACACTCACTAATATGAGTCTCCTAAGTAGATGCCTGGTCGAGGAGAGGGGGGGGGAAGAAAAAGGACAAAAAGGACAATTTGTGCATGGTTCTAATGCCTAATTTACTGTAGGCTCTGCAATACGATGGATGGCAGCAATCCGGCAAGCGCCGAAAATAGCAGATCTACATAATGCTCACATCCGCGGCACATTGTGAGCTTGTAGATCCGCTATTTCCAGTGCGTGACACCACCGTCAAGTATGTATCAAGCAAGGTTTTTTCCTCAGAGCCAAAAATGGACTTAATGTACCGGCTTTGGGAGGTAGAACCTGTAAATAATGCATCCCCTTTTAGAGGTTTGACTGTCATGAATAAAGTATTAACTGTGCCTATTTTACAACAAGGTCCAATTCTTTCTGTGAACAAGATGCAACTGAAAGGCATGCGACCTGGAGGAAGTAGCCTATTAGGGCTGCATCTGTCTATATTTTTCTTAGTGGTTATTCTTATCGATTACTTTTCTGAGTAATCGAATATTTGAGGAGCAGTGAGCACGTTTACGTCCCTGCTGGCTAATACAACTTTGGTGCAGGTTTGTATGGGTGGGAACTACCCTATGTGAAGTTAACTAGCATCTGGAATATATATTGGCGGGGGAATGGGGGATGTGGAAATGGAAATGGACGAGGGGTGGAGTGAGAGACTGAGGGAGGAACCAGGGCTAGACGAATAGAAGGGGAGGAGAAGGGAAACGGGGGAAAAAAACACAGCAAAGGGAGGAAGGGAGGAAAGACAATGACTCATACATGAGCAGAGTCATGTGCTTAATTTCCTTGAGGAGCTAGGAAGGAGGGAACACAGTCATACACACTCAAATATGCTACAGGGTGAAACTGCTGCGATAATTCTCCGCAACCATTGTATGGTGGTGTCACGCGCAGGAAATAGCAGATCTACAAGCTCACAACACTTGAAGATCTGCCACTTCCTGCCATTTCCGTACAAAGTATTTAGAGCTTAATATGGTTTCGTCTGGTCTTGAATGTTTGGTCTGAAGTGGATTTATTACAACTGTTGGCAAAGCCTACATAGAATAGAGTAACACATTCATAGCAGCTGTGGGCTGAGAGAATGTTTTTTTTTTTGCTGGTGTCGATGCATCAGACACGGCGGGAAGCATTAAAAAGAGGAGGACTGAACCGCAGGGGAAAGACAGTGTGAGCAATCAGGAGAAAGTAACAAGATGACTGGAAGTAAACAGATGGTGAATAAGAGAGGAGGTGGAAGAGGGGGGGAGGAGGATGGGAGGAAGGATAGAAAAGGCTTGGAGGGGTAGGGAACTGGATAGGGCTTAATGGAGGTGGAAGAGAAATCTCCAACGAGCATAAGATGAGTGCAAAAGTGTGTGTTACGTGTGTGTGTGTGTGTGTGTGTGTGTGTGTGTGTGTGTGTGTGTGCAACCATGCGTATGTGTGTATGACTGCTTGGATTTGTGTGTACACATACTGTATGTGAGTGTGTACATGCAAAGCTGAATATCTCAAATCATTTATATTCACAACAATTCACTGGGTTGCAGTTAGCAAGAACAGTGTAAAATCCTCAATGCTGATTTAACTCTGAGACAGTAAATGTAACCAAAAGCACCCTCACTCTCAAGAGTTACACATAATAGTATTATTTTTACTGTGCAGTCAGTGGCTCTCCATAACACTTGCTGACATCTGAGATACAAATTGTCCCCTTCAGGTCCTGGTTTACCTCTAGGTCATACATGGGCAACTGGCGGCCCGGGGCCACATGCCACATGCGGCCCTATTGGATTAATAATAATACTGATAGAGGCCTATTATTGATTTCAGCTGAGTTACAATTACAAACATGCAAACATGACCCTCTTTAATTACTTCACTCTATATTAGTAACGCCATGACTAGTATTTTATGTCCAATGTTTTTGTATTTAAGTTCATGAAGTTAACATAAGTATAACTAAATGCATTTGAAATGAATTAAAAATGAAAATGTTCAGGATTCCAATTAAAAAAATGCAAAAATAACAGATCTACAATCTGCTATTTTTGCTATACTTTTGTCTGACATAGAATGACGAAGTATGGCATTGATTTACATTAAGATACGGAGATAAGAGTATTAATTTGAATATTATGTAAAAGTACCTTTTTCTTGCCACTTTCATATATTTCTTGAAACTTTCATATATTCTTGATACATTGGACATTCAGTGAATTATTCCCAAACTTTTATGGCATACAGCTCATGAATATCAAAAGTCCAAGTTCAAAATATTACAATATTAAACGAGACCACTCAAAACAAGGATTTATAATAGAGAAATGTCAACCTTCTGAAGTCAGAGTTGCTTGAAGTCCAGTGGGAAGTTTCCTCAGTCAGTTTTGATTTGTGGTGCTATGGCATCTGCAATTTTTTTTTTACACAATATTCCATTTTTTTAGAAGGATCTGTATATGCAGTGTGGCCCTCTGGAGTGAGTGTGAAAATATAGTGGCCCTCTCCATCATTAAAGTTGCCCACCCCTGCTCAAGGGTAATTTCTCATTTTGCCCAAAATGAGAAATAGAGGCAAAAGAAACTTGGTGGTATGTGTTTAGATTTAGAATATGATTGCCTTTCAGCTTTAGACATCTTTTTTTCTCGTTACAAAACACCTTGCAATGTACTCTTGATTAACGCTTAAAAGTAGAAAGTTGAGCATTATGTTCTATCTATACAAGCAGAGGTAACCAACCGGTCGATCTTTAAAACCGCCACAAACAATGTGTTTGTAAGCATGTATATTATGAAGTCCCTAATTCTACTGTATGCATGTCGCTTCTTTGCTACTGTACCTCTCATCCTGCAATAGGACGGCTATTCAGAAGGAACCACATATAGGGATGGGACGATACACGATAGAGACACATGGAGACACATGCTCACAACGTGAGCTTGTAGATATGCTATTTTTTGGCAAATGTTCCGCCCCAGGATAATGGATTTTGATCATGGCGATAATATCGTAAATCGCGATCTCTTTTGTCACAATAATCGTGATATGAAATGTTCATATCGTCCCATCCCTAACCACATGTCATTGCTATGGAAGTCATATTACCCAACTGTAAAGCAGGGCACACCGTGCACTCAAGAGGATGTGAATCCGTTTCATCCGCTGAGCACTTATGTGCTAAGCCTGCAACCAGTCAGCCAGAAGACCCGCCGTTTATTTTCTCTCAGTACAGTTCACATTCTCCTGGCTCTCCACAGTAAACTTACACTTGTTTTTTCAAGGACCCGCTGCCTGGAGTACAAGTGGATTTGGGGAGCTTGTTTAGCAGTTAGGTAAATAAATTTGAACTAGTTACTGGTGTGTAAACATTAGTCTAGAAGGCCATCTTTTTCTTTTCTTTTTTTTTGCATAGGCTGCTCTCAACAGCCAATTGTATATAACTCATTACACTGAAGGGAAAGTACTTGTCATGCTTGGAAAAAGCCAACATATGAAATCCTTGCCAACACCAGAAATGAGTGTAACAAATGATCCTCTTTCTTGATACATTGCATTACTTAAGGTATGGCAAACGAACACTTAACCTCCACGAGAGTAGACTGTGCCCAAAGTCTCCCTTCCCGGTCTCTATCATAATTCAGTCAACAGAGCGCAGCCAGTGATCCTTCAAAGGGAAGCAGGGACCCAAAAAAAAAACTAAATAAATATTCTCAACGTGCAGCAGGAGTACATTTTTCTTGCTGACGTTTTCATTCTATTTCAGTGCCATGGCTGAGATGAAAGTACGTACATGGGGGTGATTCACCTACATTAATGCTCTAGTCAAGTCATCTATCCTTAGCTCTGTCATCCCAGGCAAGACCTTATTAGGTTAGAGGAGCTGGAGTTCCAATACAGTGACAACACAACGTGGGCCACTCCGCACACAGGATGGAAATTGAAGCAGACAACCCTCCTCTCAACATCCTCCCAAAATCTCACTTGGGCTGGAGACACAGTGTGCCGGTTATGAATGCCTGTCAGCCTGAAAAAATGCAAGGCTTTCTGGATGCTGCAAGGTATTGGGATTGGTGGCATGTTGCTTGTTCATTACTGTGTTAGAATCATCCAATTCTCTTATCCAAAGAAATAAGGTGTTCATTTACAGGATGTTAATTAAAATTGTATAATTTAGCATTAAGTAAAAGAGAGCGAGAGTGGGAGATTATTGGCACTGGTGTGTGCACTGCCGTCACACATCTGCGCTTCAGCATTTGCTGATCCAGCCTACATGTGGTGTATGGATCTGTGTGCTACACCATGATCTCATCTCATATCCAGTTTACCTTAACAATAACGAAAAATGTGTGTGTGTGTGTGTGTGTGTGTGTGTGTGTGTGAGTGAGTGAGATATCACTTTTAAATCAGAGCCAGTGAAATTCCACAACTAACATAAATAGAAGAATATTAATACAATGAATTAAAGCCAAGACAATAAAATATAACAGATATAAAAACCCAATAAGCAACAGCCCTGCCGTTTGTTAATCATCTAGTCAGTAGTGCATCACATTTACTAATGCATTATTGCTCAACTGAAAGTGCATAATCATGAAAACAGCAATATGAACATGTGGGAAATGCCATCATTGGTCTGTGGTTTCACAAATGGATTGTTCCTTACTATAAAACCACACCCCACTGGCCTTAGAGACAGGGCAGAGTTCAATGCTGCTATGATGTCTGCCATAAAGAAAATGGTTCTGAACAGTGATGGATGGCGGAGCGATAGAGGGAGAGAGCTATAAATCACAAAGTACTTTAAGAGGGACATGATTCCATTTACTGCAATATTTTCCATTTTTCACTTTCCCCACCCAGACAAACAGCTTCTACAGAAGTGCATGTGTGTGTGCACATTACAACGTTGTTTCTTGGAAAGCTAAGCGGCGTCGTTTTTTAAAGTAGGAAAATTGAACTTCGCTCAGCCTAATTTACTGCTGTAATATTAATGGTGTCAATGGGTCAGAGAGGAATGAAAATACGTCAGTGTTATTTTTATTCAATCCAGGATGGGAGGTTTATACCGTGTGTGTATGAATCACAGAGCAAGGTAGAACAACTGCTTACTGAAATACACTTAGGAGGTCCATGTCTGGCCAAGATTATAGCCAATATGGTCCTCATAAACCATAATCACATTAAGTTGTGTTGATATGTGTGTGTGTGCGTGTATTGGATTAATCCTCTCTCTTTAGATAAGGATCTCAGGGATCAGTTTGGTTATAATGCCCCCTCCAGTACAAGCAGTGATCCTGTTGGATCAAAACAAAGCCTCTTTACTGCCAGTGATAGGGCAAATCTGTTCCTGCACTCACTTAAAGAGTGGGGCCCCCTCCACTCCCCTCCCCTCGCTTTTTCATTTCCGGACTGCCCTGCCAGCTGACGCTCAATACTTTTTAGGGGCTGAAGCTATTGATCCATACCTCACATGGATAGACACACAAACACAAGCAAACACACACAGACGTTCCCTTTTCCACTCTTGTCTTGTTTTTTAAGTGCATTACCCCTCTAAGCCTGTCTTTCAGCACTCCTCGACAGCAGCAATGTAAAGTAGCTGGCCATTAGTTTCCCAATACCAGAGAGCAGAGAGCTGCAAACCGACCACTTCACCTCCATTACCGCTGCTTGCAATGGCAGAGAAATAGCTTTCTATCTTCCCATGATGCTCTTAACCCAGTGTAACGCAATATAATGATGTCTAGTGCATCTGCCCAGCCCACTGTAATGCTCTATGAAGAAAATGATCTGCCGTTTATAAATTACGCTACTTGAGGAAAGGAAAAAGAAGTTTCATTTGATTTTGTTGACTTGGGAGAGAAAAGCCTTTGACTGTCACTAATTGAAATGGAATGTGATATCATACAACACAAATCTGAACATAGATACTTTGTGCTTGAGTTCAGAAGCACATTATGTAGAATGTTAAGTTGCTTACACCTCATAGAATGGTTGGTCATTGTTCTACCTCAAACACCTTTGCCAACCTATAGCTTCTCCACAAAGATCACACATGCAAACATTGACATATACATTCACATTCTAAACCAAATGTTATCCACGCCATTGCTCCACATGACAGAGGGTGTTTTAGCATTACAAAAGGTCAGGTTTGTTTACATTCCCTGCTGCTTCTATGCATCTATCAACGCTTACAAATAACCATAGGCGTCTGCCTACTGTAGGCCACGTAGCAGTAGCAGACGTGAATAAATGTAATGTATGCATGATCTACAGCTGCCAGAGTTCTACTGTTTCGTTTCCACTTTCCTAGCAGCAAATAATGTTTGCAATTGACTGAGCAGAATACATGGGAGCAATGCATGTGGCTCGTATTGGTAGCAATGGCATCACGGGTCAACCCGCATTATCATCCTTTGCTTCTTGACCCCTTGGGGCCAATTAATTAGTTCAGGGAATAGATTACAATGCACGAGCCATATAGGCTAACTAGAGAACATTTTCATTCTTAATGCTGTTTATGAGATTATAGCAGTGGCTCTCAACAGTGGATTCCAGGGAATCGGTTATTTTAGGAGGGGTCTAAATGAACCCTTACAAGTCTGTAATTATACAAATTGGAACTAAATCATTTGGTTTCATTTGTATACTATCAGAGTTAAGGGAATACCTTGACATTTAAAAGATTGAGAACCACTGGATTATAGGATTTTCAAGAATGTTATCACACACATAGCACACACTCACTCACAGGCAGGCCCAAAAAGTCACGACCAAGGCAACGCACTGAAAGCAGCACCATGTTTTACACAGCAATGGTGTGTTTTGGCTCAAGTTGGTGACGGTGTACACAACATTTAGGTCATGATAAATCCTCACCTGGCCAACCTCGCCGATTCCAGAGCCGTCGATTCGGGGACGCTTGCACTCTGCCCCGGCCGACTCGATGAGAGCTGCCGCTGTCTGAGCATCGGGCTCCGGATCTCCTCGCTTCATCCCTCGGACGGAACCAGGAGCGCCGATCGGGTTGGGATGGACTCCAGCCATTGCTTCCAGCTCTCGATCCCGGTCCATTAGACCCCGGGACACGGGAAGCATGATTGATGCTACGTCGGTCGACATTAACATTTAAAATCTTCTGATGTCCGCCTGTCTCTTTCTAAAAAATGGGAATAACTGTCACCTATTCTTGGCCACCTCTGTGCTATGTATGGCCTGTGTTAAGACTCCTCTCTGCAGTGGAAAATAGCCAAACTGAAACGAGGTTTTAAGCTTTAACTGTGGTAATGTTTGCCTGTGCAATGTTTCGATAAGGCCTTTGAATGACCCCACAAGGAGTTGGAAGGATTCGGAACTGTTTTGATTATGCGAGCAGGCTATTTAAGGACCGCTTGTTTTAAAACACACGGACGAAATAGCCAATTAGCACCACTTGTCCGGCAGAAAACACGGCGGTCCCAAATTCACAAGATACAAAACATGCCTGTCGGCTGAATTCCCATCTATATTACAGTCCTGCGGTTGCTGATCGTGCATCTACAGTAGGCTACCCAAGGCCCAAGCTATATCAGATCATAACAAACAAATTAAACACTGATTAAAAACAATGGGTCAAGAACATACCGCCAATTACTATTACACTCTTTATTGCGCAAGAGAGAGGTTTCAAAACCATCCTACTACTGCAACCTCAAGACTAGAATCCCATAACATGTCTTCCCTATCGCTTTGCCTTTTCCTCTACAACAGCGAGACTTTTACCACAAAGGTTACTGAGAGGCAATCGTCGTCAGGAGCAGCTCTCCTCCCCCATCTTATAGTCCTCTATTCTGCGTAAAGTGTCTCCCCAAAACAAAGACAAACAGGGTTGCGGTGTTTCCTTCTGCCTCTTCCCTTATGTTTTTTTTGTCTGGATCCCGGTGTATGTTCTTGTGGCGTGTGCGCTACAGAAAGGAAATCGTCTTCCCTCCCCCTCTTCGTGTAGTCTTTCCCCTTCCCTCCCTCGTCTCCCTTCGTGCACCCTCCTCCTCCCCTCCTCCTATCTTCCGCTCTCCCTTTGAACGTTCAGCCAGGCAGCCATCAAATAAACGCAGTGTGCCGCAGTGCTTACATCCACTTCTATGGGAGCCTTGCGAAGCTGCTGCCATGCGTCCCCTCAACATTTGACGTATTGTTTCGTTCCGTTAGGCGACTGGTGTACCATTTCTGCCAAATTAAGTCTATATTAAAACATAATATATAGCCTATAATACTATTTTAAGCTGACAAGTTTAGGAGCTTGAGCATGTGAAATAAAAGGGGGCTCTGCATTAAATCAAGTTGGCTTTTCACTGGGTGCTGTTGGTAAAAAAAGAAGAAGGAAAAAGCATTCCTAAATCATTACACAACAGTTAAACCAATACACACAGGCCGCCAAGGTCTTTGGAGACCTGCAGTGAGTCATGGAGCATGTTTCCCTAGCATTTTTATAGCTTGGATGACACCCAGTGGTCAAACTCAAAAACAACAAACGAGCACTTGTACAAGTACAACTACCATATGTGGTCAAGCTTTGTCATTCATTGTCACAACATTAAAGTAATAACTAGCTTTAAGCGGGCATTCTGACTTGCTATTAATTAATGTACAAGGGGGAAACCCAGGAAGTCCTTTTGGGCCAGAGTGTTTGGAACATATGGAGGCTTAATAACAAACAATGCTGGTGGAGCACTTTTTTTTTTGACAGAGTGACACTTCCTGCTATAAAACCTAATGGCTGCTAGCTAGGGAGCAGAAATACACAACACACACACACAGCTTCCTTTGAGGATTTTATTGACAGCGAACAAGTGATGCCTTTGGCCTGGAAAGAAGAGTAGAGATACGTGCAATTCACAATAGCGTACCTCTGCTACATCTTTCTCTGAGAAGAATTCGTTGTTGGGTATGAGTCAGGAGCTTATCAAAATCATCGACAGACTGGTCTCCCCACATCTGAAAAACAGGAAACAGATCAGTGTTAAATAATTCAAACCACTCATTACTAATCCATAAACCTGCTGTTATATTGGACTATGGCCAGTCTTCACTCTTGTGCTCTTTCTAGTGAATTGTCTGATGGGACTCAGATGGGCGTTATTCATGCATTCTTTCAGAGTTCAAAATGGGTGTGGTGGGTGATTCAAAACAGAACAGCGTACCGTCTTTTTTGCCTTATCGTCATTGACCAAAGCATCCCTCGACACATGGGCCATCAAGCGGAGAGCAAACTTCAGTTGAACACATGAAGTAGATCTGAGAAGAGGGTAAGAAAAAGGAATAAATGCATTCTCCAATCTCAAAACATTGTAATATTGTACAGCGGCACACATGGAACAAATCAGCTCTTAATAAGCAACAGCTGTCTGTTGTTGTTTTTTTTCCTTTAAGGTTATGATTTTCACTTGTGCCTGTTCAGAAATTTTAAGTTTAGAGCTTGCTCCCAGAGCGTCTGAACAACTACATGCAGGGCCAACATTTCAAGTTCACCATGAGGGTTGAAAACAATGCAAATATGTCAATCATTTTAAATGAGTTCATGCAAAAACACAATAAAATAAAATATCACAATGTGGATAGGGCTAGCTATTTTTGTAATCCATTTTGATACCCTTATCAATCATTCCTTATCGATCACACGAGTGATCCTTTTCTATCATTGGTAATTGTTGCTGGCAAATTTGGCAAATTTTAACATATTATGGCCTATCATTAACACTTCCGATGCCAATTACGTCCAGGAACGTGATAGGAATTACCGCTGTGCGACACCACGGCCCCGTTATCACGTCCAGGGACGCGTTACCAGGTTACCATGGTTACCATGGTTAACAGGTGTGCTGGCGCGGCTGCTGGTGAGCGAAAAAAAATGTCAAATATCATGATGCAACTCGGCCGCCATCATCAGGAAGTGTGTAATCTCCATAGGCTCCTATTCATTGCTGCAGCAAAGAAGAGAAAACGGCGACACTGGGCCACGGCGGTCGGCCGCATTAGAATTTTTGATTTCCGTGTGAAAGTAAACACCCGGTCTACATCCCGATTTAGTGAATTTCCACAACATGGACACGATCGTGGCTTCCGGGGCTCTTCAAAATAAAGCGCAGTGAATGGCGGCACTCTGTATCCAAATCATTACAAAAACAATGGCATCCCAAGTGTTAGTTCTTGCAGACAAGGCAATGTATGTACCGTCACAAGCCTAATTTAGACTTTGCCACACGATTGTGTCACACACTAGAAATAGCCTAGATCTACAAGCTCACAACGCGTCACACCTTGTTGTGAGCTTGTGGATCTGCCATTTGCTCTTTACTGTACTCTGTTCTTGTTTTTCTTTTACCGTATCTTTTTCTTACTTCTCTGTAACTTTGTAAATAACCTTATACTGCTGTGCTGCCTCTGGGCAACTGATTTTCCCCCTAGGGATAATAAAGGTATCTATCTATTTTCATGGGGGAAGGGGGGTTATTTACATGACACCACAGCCACTGGTGAGTTGGTTCAGACACCACAGTAGCCTACCTCCGCTGAGATATAGGACGATGATCGCATCTTTTATGATGCCAATTAATGTTTCCAGACAACTACAACAAGTGATAACATTCCTGCCTGGCTCAGGCAGGAACAGTGTTGCCAAGTCTGCTTATTTACTGCAACTTTTGGCAAGTTTTTTCCCCAGAGTTGTGTGAAATGCTGTGTCGTGGGTTGCGTTTTTGGGGGCATGTTTTGAAAACACGATGGCTTCTTTGGCAAATCTAACATGCCAAAATATCTTTGATGCATCTACTATAATTACCCATAGGTTTTGTGGAGGAGTGTGAATCACATTGACTGACAGAATCTGTCTGGTGTCTACTTTCGAGGTGTGAAGTGGCTTATCTCTCTAGCAAGACTTGGCTTGTTTTGGGAGGTCGGTTGGCTTATTTCTGTCACAAGACTTGGCAACACTGCTAACAAAACAAACATTAAGATTATGATGCTCGCTAGTCGTCGCCCGACCAGTTAAATTCAGCACAGCAGAAACAAACAGCAAACAAATGTATTAGTTTGGACAGCAGCCTGTGGGGGCCCCTAGCAATTCCCGGGACCCTAAGCGGCCACGTTGTTCGTGTATCGGGCGGGCTGGGACAAACTACATGTGTAGGAACAGCTGCATTCTTTCCCTCAACATTTTTTAACCACTTAAACTCTATACATTTCTAATCTATACACTTGGTCCCCTCCTGTTTTCACTTTACACCAACTCTTTGCAGAAAATACAAGCCTACAAATACAATTTGCTGAATGTTCGCCTACGGATGCTATGGTTCATGTGATTAAGTACGTTCGTGTGTGTAAGGTTGAAACCCATTTTCAATTAAAAAAAAAGAGCCTCCGTCAATTACCTCCTCCTGCTCAGCAGTCTTGCCGCTGTTAAGGAACTGGAAGGTGCTGATGGTGAATCTGCGTATTTGCTTTTGCGGAGAGGGTGGTGATGGAGGAGGGAGGACAGCCTGCTGGGGGGCTGGATCCAAGGGGTTAGGACATCTAAAAGTAGAAGACGTAAACACTTAAAAACTAAATATTGAATATCAAAAACATTTACAACACTAGAAAAGTTCGCTCCTCAGAGCGCAGGTCTCCGCCAGGCCGGGTTGCCTACCCAGAATTTGGAAGGCAGTCATAGCCAATTGGAATGGAATCCGAAAAGTCTGACAGATACGTCTTGATCACGTGACCACAGACAACTACACATGACTTTGGCAGCATTATGATGTCACTATGACATCAGTCCTGCCCAAATACGGAAGTTCATGACTGGCCCTAGTATTCTGCAGGCAATATTGGCAGACAACCACAACAACCTGATAAACAAACATATCAGGTAAACACAGTAATGTTATCAACAAATGTTTTAATGTTATTGTTGCCTGTTTCTCTGTGTTCATCAATATGAGCTGTCCTGATCATATAAACAAAAAAAAACAAAAAAAAAGTACAACGAAAAATAGAAAGAGGGGGAAAAAATAGGAGAAAAAAAACTATATCAACAGCTAGAAAACTATAGTGGGTGGGACTTGAAAAACAAGAGGTAGGAAAGAAGAGATAAAATGAGGCATTCACTGTCCATGATGCAGTTTTAGATATGACAATTTGTTACATTATGTATCTTTCTTAATATTCTCTTGAAACGAACTGAGGGCCAACCTACCCGTTGTAAAGTATCACCCATGCAGCATTTCCTGAGTGGGGGTAGGCCACACAATAATGCACCAACAGCACCAGTCTGGGGTCTGGGGGGTTGAGCATCCGCAGCTCCAGGTAGAGCGGTTCCCGCAGCAGCTTTTGCAGGGGCCGGTGTAAATCAGGGTAATAACTCTTGTAATGGGGGTCTGGCAGAAGAAATGGTGTTAGGGTTAGGGTTAGGAAGTGTTCACTTGAGCCAAGATGTTGCTTTTTCAAGAGCTGAACATGGCCAACTGGACAACAGAAGTATTCATATGGTGTTGTCGTTTGTACTATTTAGTACTATAAACAGTACAATAATTAAGTCAGATTAAAATACATTTCTTTTTGAGCGGTGCAAACCGCTCCTACATTTCACTTTGTGTGTATTAGTACAGATCTCCATGTATGGATAGCAAAAATGTATTAGCCAAAATGTATTAGTATGGATCTCCATGCATGGAGATCTGCGCTGACGTCACGGACAGAACAGCCCATACAAGGAGATATGCACGTGTGTCGTGTTTGCACCGCTCACTTCACACTGTTTACTCACAAAGTATGTAGTGGTATAAATTATGACCATTTACCTTTGGCAATCCTGAGCTGTACTCCAAATATCCCCTGGGATTGAATTGGGGAACCCAGAGTAGGGCTTTTGACCATGTAACCCACACTGACCACAGTGCCTGGCAGATACCTGCATTCTACCAATAATCTAGACAGGGAGGGACACAATCAGAGGTGTGCAATTCTAAAACAGTAAAAGATACTCAATGGATCTCTCACGACGGCAATAATCAATTACATTCATATCCACATAGTTTCTATGTGATTCTCGGAACAAATTACTTGATCTTGCACACTGTCTCGAGCTTGCAGCTACAACTTTTAATTCAAACTAGATGTTCAGGCTGCTATGCGGTATGCGCCCTTCACATAATCCACGTGGGGCCCCTCTAAAATGTATGCTAATTAGTCAGGTCGGGCCGGGCCTTGAGCTCAATGAAAAATATTTTTAAATAATTGTGTTACTTTTACTCTGTGATAGAGTTCTCAAATTCTTCCGGCGACGCGCTGTGAGCTTGCAGATCGTCTATTTTTCAGACTGAGAAACTTGCAGAATGAGTGTGCTGTGCAGCGAGTCACTAGTCAGACCAGATGTGCAGCGCAGCGCACGTTACTATATTATATTATTTAATAATCAACATACTATTTAAAACACTTTCACAAGTCACAATGTGGCTTAATAATATTCATATTAAGGGTAAAACGCAGGCAAGCTGCATGCTCTGAACATGAGAATACGTTTGCTAGACTATAGTTATTGTAATCCGCGGCTTCCTCAAAGAAAAAGGAGGGGAAAAAGCGGTGGCAAATACACGGGTCGTACACATTTTAATGATTAAGCTTGATCGCAGCTCTAGTGGTGACCCAGCTGAAGTTAGCCACACCCACAGTGTTGAGTGTATGGTAAAAGGGGAGGGGATAATTTTATGACGTCATTAAATCAGTGTTTTTTTTACTCGGGAGGCTTTCAGCTTTCAAGAAGAAACCAAAAATACACAACAGAAAAAGTACAAAACTATGACACCACCTCTTTGAGAACCCCTGGCCTACAACACAATTTGGGCAAGACAAGTGATCATTATGAGGTCAGAGATCCACACTGTTTTTAAACCCCTTTCAACCAGGCGTAACAAACGTTTAAAAAATGAAGTAAATAAACAGAGCTTGTCGATTTTTGCTATTTGTATTGGGCTGAGTGGTTAACAAAACGGTGGCCCAAAAGACGAAGAAAAATAAAATGACAATGATTCTGACCTAACAGGAGTGTCTCTGGTGATGGTTCCATAGTTGAGGGTTATTGCGTGGATGACGCTGGTAATTTCCACCATATAGATCACCGTCTTACCCACCTCCTGTAAAGACAGGGTAGAAGAAATGATCAAGACTTCTGCACAGCACTAAAAAAAACACCACCAAAACATGATGGCTTTGGTGAGCCAAATGTGCGGTTCATATACTCAAAATACTATGTTTCTGAGATATGACCACTGACTGTTAAAGCTCACCAGTCTCACAGCCCCACAGCCATCCATTGGAATCTTGAAGAGGGCATAGTCGCGCGTCACCTTCACAGGGGTGCAGGAGGAGTTGCCAGCAGCAAACAGCGAGGCAGGGGACAGAAGGCGCTCGTTGAGGGACGACGGGACAGAGAAGACAAAGTGACGGTCCATAGTGCACTCTGACAGCGGAGGGACACACAGGAACGATCAGATACACAAAAATCCCAAACTCAGGGGTAATTGATAATGTGACCCAAGGTGTGTCATTGCCAGCATGACTATATGCCTTTTCACACATCTAGCAACAACAACTTGAACTTGATCCAGCTGAATAGCATGAAAATGCCTTTGGCAACAGAAGCACAGCTCACCATCCATTGGATAGTAGCAGGCAGGGGGGGACTTGCTGAAGCAGCAGCCCACAGAGAGGCACTGTTTCTGGGATGAAGAGATGGATCCACAGGGGAGACGCTGGTCAATGGGAAGGTTGCACTCTGTGCGACAGCATGACAAATGTCAGTCAGTTAACATTAAACTGACTGAATAAAAGCAATCATTAGCATAGCAAGCATTGGATCTCAATATTTAATCTTTTTCATAAATGAATGCCCCATTCCATACTTTATCATATGCAGGGTTGTGCTAAAGTTCTACAAGGTCACAATTGTGAGCTTTCAGATTTAGCATTTTCACCATTTTAAGATTTCACATCATTTTCATGACACGCAAGGTTGAAAGTGGGCAAGTCTGTGCCTTTTATAAATATGAATGAAAACTATTAACAAGAGTTTGTCACCAAATCGAATTAGAATCATATGGATCTCGGGATACACAAGGAATGGTGTGGCTTCAATGCAGATATCAGACTTCAATGGCCAACCTGTGACGTCAATCACAGAGCCCCTTTGACTTCCATTATAAAATGTATAAAAAGTTAAATAAAAACATTCCATTACCTGAAAAGTAAAAGATTTCAGTAAAATGTTCTGTCCTGACAGCAATCAAATAATTTCTGAATATGTCTACCTGTGTGAGACACTGGAATAGAAACTGGACAGGACAATTGAGCCTCTCTTCTTCCAAGCAGTGTTGTGTAGACAACATTGATGAGGTGATCCTTTCCCTTTAAAAAAAGAAAATGTGCATGGATCAAATATTCAAATAATACAGGGCTCCGTTTGAAATATGGGTTTCAATACTTTACTGTAGACTAGGTTTTGATACTTGCCTGTAAACTCATATGACAGTCTGAATTGAGGGGGAGTTTTAGAATTATTCTGCCATCTTTTTCCTTGCTGGCAGAATAACCACAATGCTTAGGGGCATCCTGAAGTTTCATCTGGTTCCCTTTGTCATCTAAAAATGTAAGGAAATGCAGTGAAGTCTGAGTTAATAACCAAAAATTAACCATGTACAAATGGAGACAGAAGTTGTTTCAATTTAGATCCAAAAACACGAAGGTGCAAGAAAATGACTGCATCCAAAACATTAAAGCACCATGGTTAGTATAGACTCACAAAACTAAACTAAACAACTATTCCCACCTCCACTCATCTCAGTATGCACCAGTGCTTGGAAAGTCAGAACCACAAACCATGTTGCAATTCAACTCATGCAGAGATGATGACAACCATATGCACCTGAAAAACAGACTATACGATACACACAAGCAAAACACACCCTTAACAACAATTCCAGCGATGAGACCAGGGGGGAGTTCTACAGTCATACGGTGAGCTGAACAGTACACTTTAGGCCTGGGGATAATGGAAGGGGTGCTCGGGTTCAGAGTG
Organism: Nannobrachium achirus; assembly: GCF_963921795.1. NCBI lineage: Eukaryota > Metazoa > Chordata > Actinopteri > Myctophiformes > Myctophidae > Nannobrachium > Nannobrachium achirus. Next base: position 45,907,105 of record NC_137812.1, read on the forward strand.
CTGCTTGGTTGAGAAGGCAAGCTGGTGGGCGACACTGGGGATTCAGTAGGAGGTTGGTATGGAGATGGACATTGCACCTCCAGGGTCCTATTCTTTGCCAGGGCCAGGTCCCAAAAGCTCACAAAAAGGATAGTGCTAGCCTATGTGGAGAAGATAGGAAACTGATCAGCAAGATCCAAAATCCTTCCAAAACAAAAATGGTTGTGTAAGTGGAAATGTACAATATGTCAGAACACAGAATTAATAAATACTAAATACCATATACCATTACAGATGCATTTGGAAGTGAGGCAGGGAACATTTTGCCCGGGGCTGGAGGTGACTGGATGGGGCATGCAGGATGTGGAGAGTGGAGAGTCACTCCAAGGCCTTGTGTGTACTCCAACATGTATTTGCAATGTGGTAGCACACTCCAGTGTGGTTGCCATGTCTTCACTGCATCAACGTCAGAAATAATATGTTAGATGGCACCGTTTCTGCCAACTAGAATACAGAAAATGTTCTAGATCTGTTCCAAATAACAGAACAATCCAAAAGGCACACGTTGTGTGTCATAAGCTGTGACTAGCTCTTTGTTTGCGCTCGAAAAGGTTTTTTACCAACCAACAGAGTGGATTATACTAGCTGCGTGTTTGCACTGCAGCACAAAAAAATATAGTTTAGTCATTATTCAAATAATTGACATGCATGTATTCACACAAGGCTGGAAATGTGATATAATGCATTAACACCCCACAGACATACAGTACCACCTCCACCGCCCATGTAGCGTCATCTTAAGGTTCAGGATATACAGTACATGATTTTGCCGCTACTGTTCTGGCCCGCTTAGACAACTACAATATGCAATTTTCCACATCTGGCCTTAAAGAAACAAATGTGAAGCCTGCACTGAGGGATGCTCGGCAGTCGGCAGTCCCTTTATTCTATATTTGGCTCTCTGTGAAGAGGTGAAGAGCCACATTTCTGGCGAGTGAAACTAGACAGACAATGTTGACATTAAAATCTCCCCACTGACCTTGAACCCGGATGGAGTCTGGGTCAGCAGAAGGCAACGAAACACTCATCCTCCCTGCCAGACACTGGAGGGAAGGGGAAAGCTGAAGGGGTTGAGTGACGGTGGTGGGAGGAAAAGTGGGGATAGTTGTTGATTCAGTCTCTGGGATAGCAGGAGATTCAGTCACTGAGATAGTAAAAGATTCAGTCTCTGGGGTAGTAGGAGATTCAGTCACTGGGGTAGCAGGAGCTTCAGTCTCTGGGATGGCAGGAGGAATGGCAGTGGTTGGATAAGGATGCTGGGGCACAGCGTATTGGGGTGGATAGAAAGCATGGTAGGGATAGTAGCTACAGAGGGCATGAGCATTTGGAGGGCAGATGGGTCGTGCATAAGGTTGCGTAGGTTGAACAACGGGCACTGCTGTGTCAATTGGACCCGAGGGTTGTTCCTGAGAAACATGAGGTGGCCCCTTGGCAGGTGGAGACATGGTTACATAAATGTGCCCATAGGGGTAATAGGGGTCAAATGAACTAGGTGGATAATATTCACCAGAGGAATAGGGGGGAGCATGGGGTTCTTCTGGAGGAGGGGTGGGCGGTATTTGCGGCTGTGGATAGTGCATTGGATAAAAGGGGTTATAATATCCAGGTGGATAGAACGGACCAACTGGATGCTGTGGGTATTGTGGACCCAAAGGTTGCCTCGGAAATTGGGGAGCAGATGTAGGTGGAAGAGGAAGTGGTCCCTGGAAATGTGGTTCTGTAGTCGTGGGTGAGGGGTAGTAGTGTGGAGGAGGAGAATACTGACCCATAGGTAGTTTGGGGGGCTGGGTAGTTGAAGGGAGGTCTGGAATAAAGGGCTGGGAAGGGGAATTTGGGTTGATTCCAGGAGAATAGGGAAACTGGCCAGGCCATAAGGGGTGCTGGGGCTGGGAAGACTGCGGTCCTGGGGGACTGCCTGGTGTAGGCCGTGGGAGATGCGTAGTAGAAAGTTGATAGTCAATGTAAAGTTGTTGAGTTGGTGGTTGAGGAGGAGGTTCGCTTGGAGCTTCAGTAGTCTTGGGGTCTGGGGAATAAGGATACTCAGGGTCACCAGGAAATGGGGGTTGCGAGTATGGAGGAGATGGGAATTGGGGGAATAGATGAGGGTAGACTGGACAGGAGAGATTAAATTCCTGTCTGTTCAAAAGCAGTTTGAGATGTACTCCATCCTGGAAAAAGAAAGATTCATACATAAATATGCCCTGGTCACATGCCAGTTGCTGAGAATGACAATAAATCAAACTGTATAACCAAAACTTACGCCAACAGTAACACAGGGAGCACTGAGGGGAATGAAGAAAAGACATTGACCAGGTTGGGAGTCTATAAGGTAAGCACACGCTGTTGATGCAAAAGGATCCCACTCATCATTCACTGAGAACAAAGGATAGAAAGACATGCCTTTAGGATTCCAATTCACTGCTTGTATAAAATGTACCTTGATGGCTCAGCCAGTAAGAAATGTGCAGCATCTTGGCCAGGGACCATTGCTTTCTCTCACATTCCTGATCCATTTGAATAAATACATTAAATGGCCTAAAAAATAAACTATTAAAAGACTTACCTTAAAGTGGCACTAATTAAGTTTTATAATACATTTGATCCAATCTGTATGACAAGAGTATGTTAATACAATATAACTTGTACAATTGGGGTGGTTGTATTTTGTCTCCCTGCTCTTCTATTGAGACAGATTGTGTCAAAGCAAGGTAAAGCTATGTTTCACCTAGACAAGATCTGACACAAATTGTGGGACTCACTCCCGCCGTAAGACTCCACCGTAACCCATAACATTTACCGTAGAACTTGACTACCCTCAATGACCATACATGTAATTTAGATAGCATTTTTTATGTTTTTAGTTTTTTACTGTTTTTACTGAATTTTTTCTTAGATGACTATTGCGATGCATTTGATGTATTGATGTATTACCTTGCTTATTGTAAGTCGCTCTGGAGCGTCTGCTAAATGCCTAAATTGTAAATTGATTACTAGACAAACAAACCAGCACAGGATCCTCCAACTTACCCTTGACCCAAGCTGCAGAGCAACCCCCCTCCTCCCCATAGAGATGGACAACCATGCCATAAGGGGAACAGAGGACCAGGGGTGATGGAGGAGAAGCAGGACAGGAGAGCTTCAGTGAGGCTCCCAACCACAGCATGGGTAAAACATAACTGCCATTCTAACAGAGGAAGAAGGGGGACAGATACCACATGAGGAGATGAGAGATTATTAATGTTTTAATGTCACAGCAGTGACACATTTTTCTTGGACCATCTTGAATGGTCTTTTTGTTTGCTGTTAAAAAAAAGGTAAAAAAAAACATCTAAGGAAGTAGGCAAGAAAACGTGTCCTATAAATGTGTCCTATATTAATATTGGTGATGGAAGGTTGTCACTCCATATACTCCTGAATAAGCCCTTTTTGTGTATAGTATACAGGTGTGACTGATTGTGTGCCTAAACTCCTAATAAAAATCAAACCCAAGTTTGAAGTGAGCGGTGGTGTGTGTGTGTGTGTGTGTGTGTGTGTGTGTGTGTGTGTGTGTGTGTGTGTGTGTGTGTGTGCGCGTGCGTGTGCGTGCGTGCCACCACTGCTATTGCAGTTGATGCTCAGGGCAGGCTAGACTCAACAGCACCTCTCTGGTCACCCAGGGGTACTGAGGCTACACCAGAGGCTACATACAGACACACATACATACATACATACATACATACATACACGGATACACACACAGCCACGCTATGGAGACGGTGTGACCACCGCTCAAAAAGGAAGTCATTTCAACTACCCTTGAATTCCATTCTACACTTTCAGAATTAAATGAACACTACAGATGTTATTGTGTACATACAGTAGCTGTGACACAATGAATAATAAAAGAACACGACAGACAGCAAACAGTACTGTAAAAGGCATTCTCAACAGAAATCAAGACCTGCGTAGCCCTGCATGAGAGCTACAAGCCCCCAAAGTCCTGACTCTACCTCCTGTGTGATGTAACATCCATCATAAGGTGCTGTCATCACAAGGTCTCTCCGTGATGTCCTCACCGAGTAACCACAGTCTGATGGCAACTGGAACGGGGAGATGGGAGTGCCATCCTCTGTAACAGAAATTGTGAGTAGAGTGCAGTGGTTTTCAAGTCAAGGACCCCCAAATGAATGAATATGGCCACTGACCCTGATTTTGTGCCAGTACTCCATGCAATATTTGTGTTTTTGTGTTTGATGTTACAAAATAAGGATTTTCAAGATGTTTTGAAGTGATGCATTGTGCTATTTTAAAACAGTCAATATAGGGTTAATATAAAATGGTTAAACTGAATTTGATGGTATATTAAGTAGCTGGGACCCCCTGGACCTCACTTTGAGAACCACTAATTTCTTGAACAAACAGCGTGTTAAATGAGGCATACTGTGGAAATTATTAACCACTTGAACCCCAGTGTCCATTCGGTTGTAGTTTTCATATTCATGGATGACATCACTGGAGTAAACCTTTTGGCACAACTGTGGCAAGTTTTATGGCTGCTAATGGAACATTAGCCCTACAACAAACAACGCTAATATTCCCCCAATAATGTCCCTTTAAGCAATGGGCAGTGGTTTACAAGACTTTTGGGGACCAAGATTTCCAAATGAATTGCTCACATAACCCAAAATAAAATTTAACAGCCATCACGTGGGCAGCTAAACAAAGAACAATAATTTATATAATTATTTCACAAAATGCATTGGCCAGGGATTTTGAAGTGCATACAGTAATGAAGCCTTCAGAAGAAAAAGAACATTCCACTCAAAACGCTGATTTCATCAGGATTATCCGTTTCGATACATATAAATCCAAGCCCAGTATAAAGCTCTCCTTTGGAAGAATCCTGCACATTGTGCACAAGCAACATCCTGTACTAGCCTTACATTAATCTTCTCCTGTAGTAGCTTCTGCTTTGATGACGTCTATGGCTACAGGAGAGTCTTAACGCTTTGACAGACAGGTCGGGAGTATGGTCTGCAAAACTGCTACTGTGGCTCTACACATGCATACATGCGAGACATATCTTCCGTACAAGTTCTGCAAGGTGTAGGCGACTTGTACGGTAGCCTTGTTTAATGTATTAGTCCGTATTTTTAAATAACATTAGTTTTTACCAAGTGTACAGCTTTTCCTCGTTTGCTACAATGTTAGCTGCAACAGCGCCCGTTGGTGGCTGGAAGCATTATTCCGTACATACGTCATGTCCTTGTATGAACGAATGGGGGAATGGATGAACGTCACGTGATAAGTGCAGCCATCTTTAACCAGACCAGAGCTGCTCGATTTGGAAAAGACACACACTTGGTAAAAACTCATTTTATTTAACAATACGGACTTATACATTAAACAAGGCTACCGTACAAGTCGCATACACCTTGCAGAACTTGTACGGAAGATGTGTCTCGCATGTATGCATGTGTAGAGCCGCAGTAGCAGTTTTGCAGACCATACTCCCGACCTGTCTGTCAAAGCGTTAAGACTCTCCTGTAGCCATAGACGTCATCAAAGCAGAAGCTACTACAGGAGAGGATTAATGTAAGGCTAATCCTGTACCATATCTGACAATAAGAGAGGATTGTGGAAGTCCAAACTTTTATATGGGTGTTTTATACCTGCCACATCCTATATAGGATGAACTCTCATACCCACTCACCTCTTTGTACAAGTAGGTAGGCGCATCCTCGTCCAGTGGCTGTGAGAGTCATGATGTTGTCATTGCACTCTACCAGAGGCCTCATAGCCAGCCATTCAGGAACAAAGGTGTGGGAATCAAATAATGGGCCCACTACCCTCCCAGCTTTGACACTTTGGACGCCTATATGAATACAAAAAGGCAATGCAGTCAATAATGAATAAGTTCCCAGTGATACTAGGCTATTAGGCCTAAAGGTTCTGCTGAAGTTCAGTCAACTCTATGCTTTTAAATAGCTCTATATAATGATATCAATTAATCGTTAGACTACAGTACTAGAGTGTTTGTCCAGTGAAAACAGGAGTCTCCCCAATCTGTAAACACTACAGAAAATGAGATGCACATTTCATTCAATCAGGAGAAAGAACATCATCACACAGGAAGGATAAACAAGTGAAATTGGAAGTGATAAAATTGAAGCTGATACATAGGGTACCATCTCTTAATTGGCTGATGAAAATGTATTTTATATTTTAGAGCTGGAGATACAGGGCCCCCATACAAACAAACACTCTAGCAGTGATTAGGAAGGCCTAGAATATAGAGCTTTAACTTAACGAAAAACGTTTTGTTCCATAAAATATATATAACTTGTTTTACCTTTGGTTATGCCACGTAATCAAGCAAAGCAACTTTTACCTGGGGGATCGGCTTGATATCCAGCATCGATATAGGGATCCTTGTGCCTTTTGTGCGCAGGCCTACTAACATTACCAAAAGTCCAAGCCTGGGGGAAATCCATCACATCTTCTACAAGGCTATTGGCGACTTCTTTCACTTTGGCTTCTATGTCACGGGTGAACTGAATGTGGTCAGACTTGTGCAGAGGAGCAGAATCTCCTATGTTCTTCTCTGTATCGTGTTTTGATTGCCATCTGTTAAAGGGTGACACTTTTTCTTGGGGAATCGTTGTCGAATCACCGGCATGAAATGTGCAAATAGCTAGAAATATTAGGATACATAAAAGGAAAGACGTTTTTCCTTTGTGTTCGCGAGACATCGCCAGGTTGATGTCAGGTAGACTCTCGTGTGCCCACACACAGCAGGGCTGTGGAAACTAATGTGATCAAAAACAATTACGCGTCATTAGTTGTGGGTGGGCCAATAAAAAAAGCAACGAGATTGAACTTTTAGAAACCTAGAGAGCTGCGAGCGCAAACTAGCATGGTGCACTCCAGACCAGCAGGAGCCAGGACAGGAGTCAGGAGTCAGGACGTTTGCTTGGGTTAACAGCAGGTGTCGGTGATGAGTGATGACACATTCACTTAGCCTACAATAGGGGTTTATCAAGCAACAAATAGCCCATGAATGAATAGGCGGCTAGGCCTACAAAATTCAAATAGAAAAGTGCGCTCCTTGGACAGCAGGTCTCCACCAGGCCGGGTTTGCCTGCAGGCGGGCAGGCAGCCAGGTCCAGTCAAGTAACCCTCACTGCATACATGGGCAACTGGCGGCCCGGGGGCCACATGCGGCCCCCACCTTCACTTAATGCGGCCCTAAGGTTAATATTGGAATACTGATGTATTATTGATTTCAGCTGTTACAATTCTGAACACGCAAACATGACTCACTTATTACTTCATTCTATAGTAGCTTAATGACATTTGCAGCAATAGTATATTTTACATTTTTATATCCAATATGTTTGTATTTAAGTTCACAAAGTTAACATAAGAACATATAAATGCATTTGAAATTAAATAGAATTGTTACTTTTCAGGATTCCAAATCCAAAAGATTTCAAAAAGAGCAAAAATAGCAGATCTACAAGCAGATCTACAAGCAAAAATACCAGATCTACAAGCTCAAAACGCATCGCACTGCGGCGCGTTTTGAGCTTGTAGATCTACTATTTTTGCTCTTTTTGACAGTATATGCATTGTGGCCCTCTGGAGTGAATGTGAAAATATATTGGCCCTCTCCATCATCAAAGTTGCCCACCCCTGCCTCACTGCATATAGTCTAGCGGAAAGATGCTGATTTCAATGCATAATAGTTCAGTTGGTGATAAAAGCATGAAATTTGGCACAAATGACCTTCATATGACCCTAATTGATAATCAACCTCTGGCCACGCAAAATTCCAACATTTTCAAGATGGCCAGCCAGTTTGAAAAATGGCTGCACTGGACCTACGTTTTGGACAATATCACTTTGCTTGGGCTGTAAATCTTTGATTTTCCTCTCATTTTGATATAAGAGAATGTTCTGGAGGTATTACAACCAGGCAAGTTCAGAAATAATATTAGGTTCCAATATGGTGGCATATTTTCCAATATGGCTGCCGATACATTGCATAAATGTACATCTGCTCATAGTTAATCCACAGTTGGTGATACAACCACCATGAAATTTGGCACAGCTGACCTTTATACTACCCTAATTGATAACCAACCTCTGGCCACACAAAATTCCATAATTTTCAAGATGGCCACCAGTTTTCAAAATCGATGCCCAGCCTAATTGAACAGGGCACACTGGTTGACACTATAGCACACTAGTCGCATGGGGTTCGATGTTAGCTATTAGTGAATACATTTTCTAATTTCACTTACAAGGAAGCTGACACAAGGATGTTCCTTTATGCAGCCTATGCTGCGAATCATGGAGTGTCAGCTGCCATCATCTGAAGCTCAGATACTGACGTTCATTGACATAGCAGTTTCAGCCATAGCTGAATGGTTAGTGAGCCCGCCTGGAGAACCAGAGCCCCAGGTTCGATTCCAGGCCAGGCCAGCAATGTCGATCTGTGTCCCTGAGCAAGACTCTTAACCCCTCATTGCTCACACGCTCCTTGTGGGCAGCAAATCAGCTGGGTTGGGCTGAATTTCCCTCGCGGGAGGGGTAGGTAACCATTATAATTATTATTTCACTTGGCTTGAAAAATCTGTGGATTGACATTGGAAGGGGACAGATAGATCCCAATTCATGAAATTGCATCAGCTATGGGATCAAATTCATCAGGTTCTTTCATGCATTCAGCGAATGCAATACAGTTTCGTCCTTCCATGGACGGTCAGCATGGCAGACATGTAACGTGTTTGAGAAGATATCCCGGGTCTTCACCAAATTAGGTTCAACACCTGTTGCAGTAACTGATGAAGACATGGAAGTCATTGAGGAGTTTGTAGTACTCACGTAGGCTGCACTTGTCTGCAAGAAAGCAGCGATCATATGACTGTATTCTACCAACATGCTGCTCTGAAAGAACACTGCAAGAGATCTACATTCCAAGCAGGACATATATGGGGCCTGTCACTCTAATGTAGTCTTGTTTTGCCAAGTCCAATTCACTTGGGATAGCACCAGAGGGACAGAACCTGGCTTCCACAATGGATGGATCTTCCAGCAATGGCCAAATCATGCCAGGAGCTGACGCGATGTCAATGTAAAAAGGAACTTTCTGGATGCTGCAAAAACTTTAAGTCTGGACTAATCTACACACCCCTCTGTGGTTGCAGTTGCTAGCACAGGCCTGTCACTTTCCCAGCCACCATTAGAAATGAGAATGTGTTTATAATGATTTGCCTGATAAAAAAAAGCAAAAATAAATAAATAATAAATACAATACAAAATAAATGTAAAAAGATGCTAAGTTTTATAGGATCTAAGTGTGTGTATGGTGACCATATTTAAAAACATTTCAACCTATTTGAACCTATAGGTCATTCTAAAGCTACAGAATCACTTTAAAATGTGCCATAAAGGGATTCTGTGAAGTGGTAATTTACACAAATATGTGTTACAAGCTCATGTGGATTAACCATAAGCAATAAATGTCAATTTATTGGCAACCATATTGGAAAATGTGCCGCCATAAATCAAAGATTTATAGCACCAGCAAAGTGATCTAGTCCAAAGCGTAGGCCCAGTTGCAATGCAGCCATTATAAAAACTGGTGGCCATCTCGAAAATGGAGGAATTACGTGTGGCCAGATGTTGATTATCAATTAGGGTAGTCTAAATGTGATCTGTGCCAAATTTCAAGCTTGTATCTCCAACTGTGGATTAACTAGTATGAGCAGCTGTACATTTCTGTAATGTATCTGCTGCCATATTGGGAAATATGACGCCATATTGAAACCTAATGTAATTTGTTATCTTGTTTGATTGAAATACCTCTAGAACATTATTCTTAGATCAAAATGAGCTGAGAATCAAATATTTACAGCCCCAGCAAAGTTATGTAGTCCAAAACGTAGGTCCAGTTGCAGCCATTCTGACGACTGGCGTCCATCTTGAAAAATGTTGGAATTTTGTGTGGCCAGAGGTTGATTATCAATTAGGGTCATATGAAAGTCATCTGTGCCAAATTTCATGCTTTTATCACCAACTGAAATATCATGTCAACTTTCCGCTAGACTAATAGTGCAGAACGGGGGCATGGCGGGATCACTTACGCTCCTCCCACATCCGGGCGGTTGCGACAGACGTTACACAATATGATGTTGCGATTGGCTTTTGGCTTTGAATTGCTAAAATAATATTACAAAAAAAGAAAACGTTTCTTAATAATGAAAAATGACTTTTAATAATATCAGCGGCGAGGGACCCCCGGGGACCCCCCCTGAGGAGCGCCGGTCAGCGGGAGGCACCCCGGTGGAGACCCCGGTGGAGGGTCTCCGGCGACGGACCCCCGCACGGTGGCTGTGAGTCGGCCGCCGGGGCGACCGCAGTGGAGGTCCGCGAGAGGTGCCGTGGGAGTGTGGGAGTGGGACCCCGGACCGGTAGAGGGTCGCCGGCAACGGACCCCTGCAGGGCGGCCGACACACGGCCACCAACCGTGGGGCGACCGCAGTGGAGGTCCGCTAGAGGTGCCGTGGGACCCCGGTGGAGGGTCGCCGGCGACCGCGACTCACGGGTGGTCCGTCGCCATGTAGCTGTCTCTAAAAACGACTGGGCACCGGAGGCAGAAAACAGCCGATCTACAAGCCCACAAAGCGTTGCGCTTGATTTCAGGGACTCGTGGGGGGTGGGAGCTCGAAACACTAAACGGCCTACAATGGGACGTCACGGGACGTCCCGCTCCTCCCACATCCCGCCACGCCCCCGTTCTGCTCGGTCCAGTGCATTGAGGAATACCAGAAAATTCGCTAGAAAGAAACCCGCCTGGGCTGATGGTTTATGCATTTTGATTGATTGATTGAGGTATTTATGAAGTTTTGGATAGGAAAAGGTACAGTTTCATGACAGTAGCTTACCTAACAGTTCACTGATACAATGTCAACTAAAAGGAAACTTGGGTAAGGCAAGGTTTATTTGTTATTTTCCATTGAGATCCTTAAAATGTCATGAAACCCAAAATCACTTTTTCTATAACCTCTATAACCTCTATATTATATAAATGAGTCACTTGTGATATAGGGAGCAATGATATGGTTCAATTTGCCCATATAGGCTTGTGGATTCAGAGCTTTCTGCTGTCTCTGTAGCTATTTCTGTGCGCTTCCAGTTTCTGGGTAGAAAATAAGTATTTGGCGCCAATCATGACATAATTGCTCACTGCATTCAATAAGTTCCCACTGTACTTGCGTTTCTGACCAGAGAGAAGCACCGCAGTCACACTGTGTAGTGACTGTCTGTTTCCTGGTTCTCTTTCACAAGTCGGACTTTAGGGTATAGTTTAGGGTATAGTATGGTTTTAGTCGGATATATTCAATTTGAGTATTTTAGCCATGGCTTGTTGTCTCGTTCCGAGACGAAACCAACGTGACAGAACGTTGCGCGGCAGCTGTGGTCAGCCTGTCGTCTGACACAGTGGAAAATATACTCAAATGTTTTACTTGAGTAAAGTATCAATACTGCAATGTAGAACCACTCAATACAAGTAACCGTCCGGAATTAAACGTGTACTCGAGTAAAAGTAAAAATAGCCGATCTACAAGTTCACAGCGCGTCGCTTCCGTGACGCGTTGTGAGCTTGTAGATCGGCTCCCTCGCCTCACAACAACAGATATCCACGCCTACATTTTAGATTTCTTTTCATAATCTGAATTCTGATCAAACAAATAAAGAGGTGGGGTTTCTCGCTCCTTTAATATCCTTACCTCTGTAAACTATGCCTAAACGGTTAAACCTAACCTTAACCTCAGTAAAACGTGCCAAAACCTAACCCTATTCCTAATCTTAACCTCAGAAAGATATGGGTATTGGGTAATCCTAAACGTATTTCTAACCTTATTCTCGGAATCTCTGTAAAACAAATATACAAGAATAAAAATCTCGGCAAGTTTCTTTCCAGTGACTCTACCGTTTACCTTCTCCCTTGGCACTGTGCAACTGTGCATGCAAGGTTTCACACTGATCAGTCCAATGGTGCCAGAGATTAGCTGCTCACAGAATGACTGACTGACACACAGAGTGAAAACATAATTATATAGTCTCCTGCCTTCTGCCGTCTGGCCTGGCAGAGATAAATGTCAGTGACAACAATGGGCTTCTACCCATGGGCCTGCGACGGCCTCAGGTCCCCCATCCCATCCTGCCTCATTCCCCCCAACTCACAAATGCTTAGGCTACTGGTGCCACTGCCAGAACCAGTGCTACACCAACACGTACACTCCACACAACTGCCTGCCTATTTACATTTAGCCTATAGGAAGCCATAAACACATGCAGGGATGTGCAGAGAATGTTGGAGAGGCAGGGTCTGAAATTTCTAAAATGGCCTTGATAAAAGTAGGTTATTTCTAAACCTTTGGATAAAAAACACTGAGTCTGAAAACACTCAAGTAACCAATGAAGCGAAGCCAAAATAGGTGGGAGAACACGGAGTTGAATACAACCTGGTTTATTCGAGAAGTTCTCTAGAATACAGCGAAGTATAGGCTATTGGAATTAAGTCACTCCTCTACAAGACAACCCTCCAAGGTACAAGCAGGAAGTTACTCAACAAGCAGTCATGGGACAATCAAAAGCTGATAGCTTTTATTGGATTAATCGGTTTACATTCTTTGACCACAGTTAAATTTGACAACAAGTCATTGTATGTTTGAGTTAGGTACAAGTTTAGCCTCCTTTCCCATTGTGAAGGCCCGAGATCCTCATCAGCACAGCAGGATGTGTCAATAGATGCAGAGACAGCAGAGGAGTGGTCAAAGTCTGAGTCTGACATCTTATATTCCAATATTTCCTTTTAGTGGTTTCTTCTTTCCAACATATGAATAAACAAAATGCATATGTTTAAAATAAAAGCACACTATAAAATCATTTCTATAAGGCCTTTTGGGGAAAATAGCGAAAAATATATATATAATAGCGGACCTCCAAGCTCACGCGTAGCAGCGTGACGGCTATTTTCAGTGCTTGACACCACGCTGAAAAGCACAATCAAGTCAATACTGGAGATGTGGCATGAGCTTGGAGGCGTGAGTTGGAGGTCGGCTATTTTCGGTGCTTGATACCACACTGAACTAAGCATAATCGAGTCAATACTGGAGATGTGGCGTAACGACATGGATTTCTACACAGAGAGCCGAGAGAGGGTAATTCTTTCAACATACTGTAAGATGCTGCATTCAAGTTCAGGAGAGTTTGGACAAGGCAGTTCTCTTGAATGCTGCCTTCAGGTATGGCATGGAAAGAAGGCATTTGCATTTCTTTCACCATAGTGAAAACGGCATTCATCGTCTGGAGAGGGCACTTTTTACAGACAGGTAAAAGGGCAGGGGCTCAAACCCCCTTTTATATCTATGTGTGATAGGTGCCTGAACACATACTATTCGTAATTTACCGGTATATATTATATAATGAATGAATGAGTAAATAGCACATACAGGATTTAAAAAACACTGATTATTTAGAATAAAGATTATTTAGAATAAATTCTACATGGCCCCCAGAGCTTTGGGCACCTTTGGGCCCTGGGCATGGGCCCTAAAGGCCCATTCAGGAATTGAGCTCTATACAAAATATGTTATGATGTAAAAGCGTATAATGTACTTTTGCTTATTGAAATGTAAATTATGCCACCAGTCATACTGAAACATACATGGGGATCTGTGGATTTATAAAAAGTTTCCACAGATCCAACTAACTTCTTACCACCGGGGTCCTCAGTGACACACACACAGCAAGTTTGAAGCTGAACGGTTGGATGATTCTTGAGATATAGGCCTAAGGACATAGGAGATTCTATGCATTTATAGTTGATTAACACACTACCGTAGAGATTGGTTAAAGGGGTTCAATGTTGTAAGAAAAAGTCCCCCCCCCCCCCCCCCCCCCCTTCTGTGTTGCCTAGAACTGGAGGACTGATTTGGGGGTTTGTATTGCAAATCACACCGTAATGATGTCATCACGGTGTGATTTGCAATACAAACCCCAAAATCAATGTTGAAAATGGGTGGTCCTCCCCTTTAAAAAGTTTTATTCTCTAAAAAGTTATGCATTTCAGCTTTAACAAACCTTCATTTTGAAAAGGTAAAAGATGCCTGTTCTTCTAAGGCATGCTCGGAATTGCAATGTCTAACAATGAAGTATTTGAACTTTGGTCTCCCGAAAGGAGGCCAAACCCTGCTCATTCTGGCCAAAGGGAGAAGCATTTTTTTGGAATAATTGAGTTTTTCTGTGAATCCTTTTGTTCAACAAATGAGGTTTGTCTGGAAGTAGAGGGGAAGCAATGACTGTGCCAATCCTTACCCTACCTCAAAGAGAATAAATTCATTGTATTGTATGATCGAATCGACCCAAGTGCAAGTGCACTGAGATGCAAGAGCCTGAGGCTATTTTGAACAGCCAGAGGATGTCATGAGGTCTACTAGGAAAAACTAGACCAGGTCAACCTGGTTGTGCCAGACCCCCTGTCTGTCATCATCATTTATGACATCATGCCTTTTGTAGGCATGTCATCATCATGTCATCATCATATATACCCTTTATATAGAAAACCCGGACAGACCGACATTTGCTTATGTAGGCCTACCCATTTCATGGGTCTGGCAAACATCCACATTATTTATTGAAAACAATATTGTATTTCACTATAAGCAACTTTGACACAAAGGAATATCCTTTATTCCTGACATTTTTACCTTCTAGTTCAAGACTACAATAATCCTCGAATAGCATTGTGTTAATCCAAGGACTATACCGTTTTTGGATTGGTGGCTATTATTCTGTAAGTGAATTTGGGAAACTTCTGAAGATACATCTGACTTCCACGAGGCTTTGCGTTATAATTAATTTGATTAACACCGGACTTTCTTCTCCCATTGAAAAAAGGTTGTGCTCATGGAATGTAATTATCATGAAATCAGTCCCGCAGCAAATGGAAGGGACACACACTAAAATCCTCAGTGTTGGACAAATAGACCTTTATTGATCTGGGGAAATGCTGTCGCTAGAGGCAGTACAGCAGTTAAGTACCCTATAGCCTACTGAGTAAAAATAAATAGCCTACTGAATGAATGAATGATTATTATTATTACTAGAAGCTCGGCCGCCCGCCTGGCCAACTCGGGAACGATGTAAATAGGGGATGAATGATTCGCCCTTTAATGCAAACCCCATTATACCTGTTGTCATAGGACCCGTTTTGACCATCTGTTTGCCTGTTTCCATTTATTCCCAAATATGGAGATATCTGTATCTGTCTGTCTGCGTCCATTTTATGCCCATATATGGAGATCTCTGCAGACACAGTGCCGGTTCCGGAATACCTGATCAGACATCAGCTCCGCATACGGAGAATCCGAACCTTTCGCGCCGGTTCCGGAATATCGACCTGACCCGCATATCGGGTCAGGTCAAGGCCCGGCACTGCACTACCTGCTGCGGCGGGGAACGTGTGTGCCGAATTTGAAGCCGTTGGGACGAACGGTTCTCGAGATACGCGGATTAGCCTACATACATACATACACACTCACAGAGATTTTTTGTTGACTCATGTGGCGTAAGTGATGTCAGAGACTTCTCGCATTTATTGTAAGATGTTTTTCTTTTCTTAAAAAGGTCTTAAATGTCCTTCACTGTCATCTGGGGGCCGCCCCAAAATCATGTGGGGCCCCCTGAGGGTCCTGACCCACAGGTTGAGAACCACTGCATTAACTAACCCCATATTGTCTTCTCACAGGTGTCCCTGTGAGAAGACAATCCTGTCCACTAGTGTCCACTGTTAATGAGATCGATCTTCATATAGGCTAGTTTAGCCTACTTGAAATTAGGAATCACTGGTGCAATCCGGTGTGACATAATGTATTGAAAGGCACAGCTGATTGATTTTAATTTGGGTGAAGTCATGAAGATGTCCAGCTCACATGGGCCAATAGGCTACTTCATTTCAAGTTTAATTTGCAGGGAAATTAGGGAATTGTGTCATATATGTTAGCTCTCAAAATCACTGTAAAAACAATCATGTAAAGTTTGCAAACGGCACAATATTCCAGTAAAAGACAACACAAATACACACTTGAGTTGTGGCACAGTGCAAGATAATTCAAAGTTTGGTCTGGAGAAAAGGGGAAATGGGCGGTCACTAAAATCTCAATAGGCTACTAAAAGCTGTTAAAACCAGGGGAGTAGGTTTAGCAACAGAACAGAGCGCTCTTTAGAGCTCGAGGCTACTTTTCTGTCCCTCAAGTAAAGAGGCTTATTTCCAACAGCTAGAAATGCAAAAACAATTACAAAACATAGTCCAAATGTGTAAAATAAGCGTTCTATTTAACCAAGACGCTATAAGCCTACTCTTCTTGCAGTTCTTGGCGCACTGTTTGTCTCAGGGCAGAGACTGGGGAACCAGTCGAACCACTCACTGCTGGCCATTTGACTCTAAAAAGTTTTCAGTGAGGAAAAAGTTGAGGATATGGGTGGGGTTTGGTCGGGGGGAGGGTAGGAAGGGGCTGGAGAAAGAAAATAGGGTGATGTGTATGCTATGAATTCGAAGCTGGGTGGGTCTACTACAGCATTTCAGATTCCAAATAACTGTCGTTCGTAAAAGTGCTCACAGGTAAGGGTTATTCATATTGTTTAGATTGTGTCTGACTAATGCATTCGGGTCATAATTGCTAATGATATTTCAACATGTGTTTGGAGGGATTTAAAAATGCGTGAACTTGGTAAAACTGAACAACAGCATAATTGGTTTTCATCAGGGCTTTGGCGAATAGCATATGGTTTGGTTTTCATTTGGCGAGCACAAAATTAAGCTATAACAGAGACACGGGATTGTAAATTATTTCCAATAATGTGATTAAGTTAAAAGCGTTTATGTGTCGCATATACCGTAGACATAGTGTGATTATTTTCTGTCGTCGTATTCTCGCGCTCTTTTCATAGTAGTTGGCTATAGGGCCTGTGCCCATGATCTATTCTAACGGGAGTAACAACAGCTGCAGCGCAGCACCCATCCCGAACGGGAATGTCCCAATAAGGGCACAGCGTGTAATTACCATTGGTGGAAAAAGTAGGCCTACTCAATATGTTTTGCATAAAGTATCAATGCTACAATGTAGAAAGACTGTTACAAGTAAAAGTCTGGAATTCGATTTGTAGGCCTACTTGAGTAAAAGTACAAAAGTAAAACCAAAAGTAAAAGTAGCCTACTCATTATGCAGAATTATGAAAAACCTTTTGAAAATAGCAGATCTACAAGCTCACAACCGCATTGTGTAGATCGGCTGTTTTCAAATGGACATATAGGGTTGAAGTGATTATTGTATGTTTTGTAATAATAATCAATCTACAAAGTAACTAACTAAAGTTCTCAAATAGATGTAGTGGAGTAGGTCTACAATATTTGGATCAGAGATGTAGTGGAGTAGGCCTATATATACTCCACTACATCTATAAGTAAAAGTATTGGAAATTGGAAATACTCTAGTAAAGTACAAATACCTCAACATTGTACTTAAGTACAGTACTTGAGTAAATATACTTAGTTGCTTTACATTACACCACTGGTAATTACATTTTCTTTTCTTGTCAAAGCAATTAATCTAAAAGGGACAGAGTTCGTAGTCAGATGTTTTTTAGTCTATGGAAAACCATTAGGGGGGCAAAGAAAAAGAAGAAGGGGGGAAAAAGACCGAAAACCTATTTATGACACATGGAAGCATGGGTGAGTCTCATATACTAGGCCTATAGATGTTCAGTTCACTGCCTGGTTCCAAAGATGTCCTCGTATAGAAAAATGCTCACACTTTTAAAGACCCTCTTAAACCAGTCTGATCTTCCCTTTGTGAAGCGAGGTAAAACACTCAGCCAGGGAAATCCTCTGTGGGAGTAAGTGGGGGTCTGTTTGACAGCAGATGGCCCATGTAGTTATTCAAAAAAATGGACTGTTTGTGAGACTACTGTACAGAGACGAGTTTGGACTTGTTGCAATGGCTCTCATTTTTTTCAGTTCATCTCTCTGTCTGAGACAGTGGTTATTTGTAACAGCTGTGTGTGTAGTGGACCTACCTCAAGTCAAAGATGGGTTATATAACTCTACAGAATGTTTGAAAATAAATATTGTACATCCTTCCCTCTTCCTCTGCTCTATCTGTTTCAGGGAGATAAAATGTTGATCCTGGCCGGAATAGTCGTTCTGCACATTACAACCATCATCCTGCTTCTGGTGGCAACCATAGATAATGTGAGTCCTTAGTCCATTCTTTAAATAATCCTTGCCTTCTAAATTCTCCTGAAAGGCCCGCCTCTGTCTAAACACAGTGAAAAGAAAGGACCAAATAACATCTGATAACCACATGCTGTCTGTGCAGTGCAAATTCAAACAAATGTTAAGAGCATCATCACGTTAGCAATCATTTCTGAAGCGTCAGGCTTCTATGATCGGAACAATTATCTATCTATAAATGCGAGAAGTCTCTGCGTGTGTGTCTGTCTGTCTGTCTGTCTGTCTGTAATCCGCGTATCTCGAGAACCGTTCGTCCCACCGGCTTCAGATTCGGCACGTGCGTTCCCCGCCGCGGCACGGAGTGCAGTGCCGGGTCTCGACCCGACCCGACGCGCGGTTTTCCCGGACCGGCGCGAAACGTTCGGAATCTCCTTATGCGGGGTTGATTGTTGACATCAGGCTGTTCCGGAGGAAATCGGCGAAAGCTCTGACTCATTGTGACATCACTTCATAAAAGGCTCTGACATCACGTACGCCACATGAGTCAACAAAAAATCTCTGAATATCTCCATATATAGCATATATGGGCATAAAATGGACGCAGAATCACGAAGATCTCCATATACGGGCATAAAGGGACACAGACAGACGGATACAGAGATTTCCATAAATGGGCATAAAATGGACGCAAATGGCATATATGGGCATAAAATTTACGCAGAATCACAAAGATCTCCATATACGGGCATAAAGGGACACAGACAGACAGATACAGAGATCTCCATATATGGGCATGAAATGGACGCAAATAGACAGATATCTCCATATATGGGCATATATGGGCATAAAATGGACCCAGAACTATATCTGCAGTGATCTCCATATATGGACATAAAATGGACGCTGACAGACAGACAGATAACAGATATCTCCATATATGGGCATAAATGGACACAGGCAAACAGATGGTCAAAACGGGTCCTATGACAACAGGTATAATGGGGTTTGCATTAAAGGGCGGGGCATTCATTCCCTATTTACATCGTTCCCGAGTTGGCCAGGTCGCCGACTAGACTTCTAGTGTAGTAAAAAGGATTCAACGTGCTGATTAAATGCACTATAGCTGACACGGGTCAACACAATCTGATGTACTATGTCAGGTTTTCTTTAGATGAGGACAGCAGCTATTCTAGGTTACTACTTCTTTAAGTGTTATTTCTTTCTCCTTTACGTTTTTTTGTGGCCAGGCCTGGTGGATGACAGATACAGAATACACTGACCTGTGGGGCAGATGGGAGCTGATGGTGAAATCAGCCTGGCATTACACCAACTTGCAAGGCTACCCTGAAGGTAAATCCAAGTCCTGTATTCTTAAATCACTTACCCTCGAAACAGGCCTGAGTTGCATTGATTGAATACTTTATTAACAGTTTGCAGATTGTACAGAGGTACGATTTACAAGGATTGTTAACACAAAAAGCCCTTTAGGGGCTTGTTTTCATAGTGGTCCGGTGTAATCAATTCATTAAGATTTAAAGACAATCATATCAAATAATAAACAAGACATAATCAGCACTAGTTGCAATTAACATATTATATACAGTAAACATTTAGGGGGGAGTGGGTGGTGTCTTTTTGACCCTTTATAAATTGCTGGTGTTCTTTTATGGCAGTTTTGAAGTAGTAGTATAGCAGTAGAACGAATTTGACCCCATGTTTGTCCAGAATCTGGGTTGAGTGAGATCAGTGGAGCTGTACTTTTTCCTGTCTACAACATATTTCTTTGCCAAAAATCTGCAATCGGTCAATCTGCAAGCTTCGAGATCGGCTATTTTAGGCTAATGTTCTACCCAGAATATGGATGGTGGATACTACTGATTGTCAGTTTTATAATATTGTCATAAATATGTGTGTAGTGCTGAACTGAAGACAAAAGGGTCTGTAGTTAAGTGGTTCTCAAAATGGGGTCCTTGAGGGGGTTCCAGGTAGTCCCCAGCTACGTGATTGATTGTTCATCGTCACAATTATTACATGTAGTGTATACAACTATAGAACGTATTCACTGTTACTGTAGTTTACAGTGCGTTGACAGTAAAGGAATTCCGCACCAAACAGACCAGATTTTGGATAAAATCATTTCTAACATAAAAAAAAAAGTTAAAATGCTAATAAAATTGGTGGTCCTTGACATAAAAATAAAAATCACACCCGTGTGAAGTGGAGCTGTGTGTGTGTGTGTGTGTGTGTGTGTGTGTGTGTGTGTGTGGATCATGTGTACCGATTTTTGTGACATTTGAAGAAAATATGTAGGAAAAGGAGCAAAAAGTGTGTTTTGGAGAAAATTCAAGATGGCGGAAAATCTATCATGGCGCAAATGGGCGTGGCCTATATGGGGAGATGCGTCATGACCCAAGGAATCCAGGGAAAAAATATTTTTAATTTTCCGACCTACGGTTCAAGAGTTACAGGCCAAAACGTAAAGTGGGGTGTTATGGCGCCACCATGCGGCCAAATGACACAATTATTTTTTATTTAATCCTTGAAATCATTATGAACCTCCTCTCCAAGTGTTGAAACTCTAGCCCCTATGGTTTGCGAGAGACAAATAATTGAATGTGAGTTTTTGCAATTCCCATTATAAGTCAATGGGGAAAATTAATTCACTAATAAATTAATATCAATTAAACTATAGAACCTTTCTCTTAGAAAAGTAATAGCCCACGATTCCCGAGTAAGCCGGTCGATTTGACATATGGCGCGAGTGTGTGGTGGCAAAACTGTGGGACTAGTGGCGT
The DNA here is from genome assembly GCF_963921795.1 of Nannobrachium achirus. Classification (NCBI taxonomy): domain Eukaryota; kingdom Metazoa; phylum Chordata; class Actinopteri; order Myctophiformes; family Myctophidae; genus Nannobrachium; species Nannobrachium achirus. Next base: position 45,928,225 of record NC_137812.1, read on the forward strand.
GCCGAAGTTTAGGAAGTTCAGGCTACATACACACAGACACACACACAGACAGACAGACAGACAGACACACACACACACACACAGACCCACACGGCCACGTATAGGGAGCCTGTGCTTCACACAGCTCCAAAAAGGGTTAAGAATCACTGTTTCTGTTTTTGATTCAGATTGACTTAAAAATGTAATGTTTACAAACAGTTATCTTTTGCATGTTGTTTCAGCTATCACAGAGCAATATTTTGCACATAAGATTTTTCCTCTTTTTAGGTTCATGCTGGTACTCACAAGCATTGCATTTCATCCCCTTGTCTTTTGATTGATCAATATATTATGCTCTATGTGTCTCCCCCTATAGACTACCTTCAGGCAGTGCAGGCTACCTCAGTGCTGGCATGTATATTTGCCATCCTGGCCTTGTTTGTGTTTGTGGCTCAGCTGTTCACTCTGGGCAAGGGCCAGAGGTTCACCTTCTCTGGAGTTCTACAGCTTATCTCCTGTAAGTAACTTTAGACTCTGGCTTTGGGCCATGAGGAAAATACTTTTTATTTGCAATTTGTAAAAATGTATCCGCTTTTTGGCCCCCGGAATGTCTCACAGTCGACTGGTGGATCTGCTAAATGAATAAACTCAAAATGTAGTGATACTGTAAGTGCAATAATGACACCAATTGTCACACCAATCTCATCAGAACACAATCTCTAAGCAACTTCATGTCTATAATGAATAATAAGGATGTTTTTAAATTGTACCCAAGGGACTGCAGAAGCTTCACATACTTTTAGGTTCCTCTTTACCTTCCTAGAGGCAGTAGTATTAATTATGTTACACCACATCTGGGCACAATGTGCTTCAAGGACGGGCACAATGTGCTTCATTTTAACACTCATCTTTTCTTTTCTCTAATTACAATCTAAAATATGAACCCTTGTTGTAAAAAACTAAAGTTGTCCTTTAACATCTTACCAGGTAAAAAAAAAAGAAAAAAAGACCAACTTATTAAACACCTAAGCCCTAGCCTTGTAAACCAGACTCCTCCTGCAATTTTGAATCAATTGCTAGGAGGACCTATAGCAATTTGCTCTAGTGAGCAAATAGAATGTAGCTGCAGGCGGAGGCGGTTTACGAGGCTACCTAAGCCCTATTGTGTACTTTGTCGTTATGGTGTTGTGCAGCTAATCTATAAGCTCACAACGGATCCCAAAGTGACTTTTTGAGGTGTTTAATCTGCTATTTTCGCATGCAATGAGTTGTCATGTCACTTGTCATTTAAAGTGGTTAATTTAATTATTTAAATTTGAATTGTTTAAATATGAACAATTTGTTCCTCTTCTCCAGGTCTGTGTATAATGATTGCAGCCTCCATCTACACAGCTACTTTCCACACAGAGGATGGAGCAGTAGGAGGCTATGGACACTCGTTTGTTTTGGCCTGGATCTCATTTGTCCTCACTCTCATCCTGGCCATCACCTACCTCATCCTGCGGAAAAAGAGTGAATGATGGCACTGGAGATGTGCAGCAGGGTTGACGTCCCATTAAATACAATTCAGACAATTTAATCCAGTGGTTCTCAAAAAAAAAAAAATTTCAAGGTCCCTCATGACTGAGTGTACAAATGGGACCATTTGTACACTCTGTTACAGGCCTGTAAGGGTCTATTTTGAACCCTCGCAATTTAGGAATACTGAGGGTCCCTTGACCCCACTTTGAGAACCACTGATCACCGATCTACAAGCTCACAACACGTTGCAATGCCGCGCGTTGTGAGCTTGTAGATCGGAAAGAGATGTATTAAATATATAAAGGTATAAGTGGTCAAGATGCAGAATTTATTCAGTTTAAGAATAGAAAAATATATAATAAAGAATGTGTCCCACCAGTTCTTGACAGACCTGGGATTCTTAGTTTGTTTGGAGACTTCAAAACTCATCCAACCCTAAATGAAGAGATGAAGCTGTGAAGATTGGCAGGGACTGGAGAATAGCTTTATGGTATCATTCATATTCAATTAAATCAGGGAAGAGGAAAAAGGGGGCAGAAAGGGAAGGGAGCTAGACAGTGGGATAGGGTGCAACATAGTTTAGCTAGGAATAGTATAGTTTAAAGCTTTATCAAAATAGGGAAAATTGGGAAAACCTTACTTTGTAGCATTACAATCATTAAAATAAAAATAAAAAAAGAGTTGCCATTGCCAAAGTGCTATGTTTTGGGAAACGTAATAGACAAGGGAGGTCTGTAATTGTAATTGTTTAAATCCTTATTACATTATACTGTACATATAGGAGATGAGATAAGGTGAAGTGAAAGCACTTCCGACAATCAGCAGGTGACATTCTGTGAGGTGCCAATATTCTGCAACCTCTAAAATACAAGTTGTATGATGATTGGTTACTACTGCATGTTTCCAGCGTGACAGCTAAGGGTTGATATACTGTATTTAATAAGGTATGGTATGTTGGTAAGCTACAACATTCCTGTTGCAGTACTTGAACAATCAGAAAAGACGAGCCTTAATTTACAGTACTAGTCATTTTAATTCATTGTATCATGTTATAGCATATATTGTAACCATTTTGTTTTATAATCTATGTACATTTTAACCATTGTATTTTTGTAACAGTTTGTATTATTGTGTGATTTTTTTTAACCATGTTTGATTCTGTGTTTTAGTTGGCTGCTATCATATCGAAGTACATGTAATTTGTACCAGTGAACATTAAGTAAACCAGTTATGGGAGGACAATGGTGTTTCATATCACCATATTTCAGGATAATGCATTAGAAGGTTTTGTAATTATAGTGGAATTGAAGCCATATCATGTATTAACTAAATAAAAACATGATCCAATTTCAGCATTCAACTCAACTTCATTCAAAACTTTTTAAATAAATAAAACACAAACTATGACATTTCACTTACAGTAGGTGGGGAAAGGCAATTTTTCACTTTCATGCAGAGTGGATTCACACCACAATAAATTAAGCCAAACCTTACATGCCTATCACATTTTATACATGATCAGGGTACTTGTTGGAAAGCTTCTGAAAATCAAGACTCTTAAAACAATGTGCTTCAAAACTCAGCATGGAATGGGTTAAGGGCAACATTTTGTGGTGTGCCCAGCTTTCTGGACAAAGGAAAAGCTACACCAGTGGTTCACTGGTTCCCAACTGTTTCTGGATCAGGGCCCACTAGAGTTGTTAAGTAGTCAAATGGGTGGGCCGCGTGCATGTTTATAGATCAATCAATCGACTGTTACAGATTGAATAAATGGAACTATCGTAGCATACTTGAAGTTCCTGTTTATGATTTTTCTTTATTTTTATTTTTGTTATACATCTTTTTTTATATTCATGTTATTTTATCATTAAAATCATAATGTTTTGCCAATTATTTGGAGGCCCATTGGGGGGCCTCATTTCGCCCTGATGAAGACCTGTTGTGGTAAAAATATTTAGTCGTTTGCCTTGTTTTAATAAAGGCTTTCCCCCTCCTTTTATTACTGAATCCCAGATCCACCGTTTTAATCCGATTGATCCAGTAGCACCTCTGGTACTTTTGACTACTTTTAACAACTGGTCTTGGTGTTTGTTTGTTTTCTCTCTCTATTTGGGACCAATTGCAATATCCTCTTGGCCCACCAGTGGCCTAAGCCCACAGGTTGGGAATTGCTGAGCTACAGAAAACCACGGTAGTGAATGCAACACTTCTTCGGGTCTTAAAACAGACCTAGGCAGAGAGAATGTTCCATTGTGTATTCCAAGAAAGAGCTAGTTAGGACTGGACTGAACTAAATCCCCTGCCCAGAGGGGGTGATACGCTCCTGAACCACCAGGTGGAGTAGGTGGTTCTGCTCAGCAGAGAGAAGTGGCCTGAGGGGGAAAGCGCAAAACACACGGATCAATATGGAAAACGCAGCAAAATCAGGAGCAGTGGAAACACTACTAAATCCCAATCACGTGACGGAAATTAACATTTTTGAAAGCTCACCATAGCTCAGTTTGAAGAGACTTTAGGGACTCTGTGTCTTTCTCCTGGCAGGCCATCTGCAAAACAGATTTTCTGTTACACAGTGCGCAAATAAAACCTTAACTGCAAATACAGATCACCTAGCCAAGGCCTCTTCTAGCCTATCACCCTTTATCCTCCTTTATGGTTCTCTGGTAATTTTCCCCTGACACACATCATTATGTACAAGTTACTTTACCCTATCTTTTTCAGTAGCTACTACTGGATTAGACTGAACCTCGTCTTGGGCCACATGTGATGTGACCACTCTTTGTCCTATGTGAAACATTTAGGACCAGGAAATCCTGCAAACTGTACAAGTGTGTAGATTTTATTACTCACCACTACTGATTGGAGCAGCAGAAAAACATTCTCAGGCAGGAAGGTCACTGTATAAGAGAACAAAAACAAAGTGTCAAAAAGGAAAGAAATGGGGGCATACAGTAGATATGCCTCTATACAGTTCTAGATGTTTCTTTGGTTGTTGTCAAATCTTTTGTTAGATAAAAAATAAAATGAAAGTCCTGTTACCTTGACTGTGAGGGTCAAAGGACTCCCACGCGTACCTTTCCAAGGTCTGGGCATGTTCTGGTAACAGCTTCTGAGGCGGAGGCTGCAATAGCAAACAGTTGAAAGTTCTTCACCCAGCAAATTCTTCAAGCATATCATTTGCAGGAAAACATCATTTTTCATGATTTCCAACTCTACTAACGAGTGAGGAGATCAGATATTGTGGCAAAAACACCCTTTGTCTTCTGTATAATTTTCCATGAAATATTGGTGATGGAGTCACGAAACGATGACATCATGTCATCAGGCATATATTTCATACAGAATCACATTAAAGGCAGGGTAAGTGATATTGTTTGATTAAAACAAAAAGTTATTGTTTGTTAAAAGGTTAAAGCACTATATTCTGATAGCTAATCATTGCTATAGTGTTAGTTCAGTAACAGGAGTCATCCTGTCTCTCCAGCTCTTTAATAAACAGAATACTACTATGAGAATGTAGAGCTATTTAACACTTCTTTTAACCAAAGACAATCATCTACCCTACCTTTAATAATAACAATAATAACCAGTAAGACGCCATATTTGCCTGGTTAATAAACCAGACCGAACACAACAACACCCCCTGGCGGTAGTGGTGTTGTAGTACGGTCTGGCACCGATGGTGTTGTAGTACGGTCTGGCACCGATCGATTGAGATTCTATTTCCTCAACCAGCTTCAAGGGTTGGCCAATCAGGGTTGTATGCTTGGGGCACGTGGTTTCTGTAGGCTTGGGGCACGTGGTTTGGGGCAAACCCCAGAAATGAAAGCTCTTCCTGAAATCCCAGACTCTCTTCCCAAAACGAAGTGTGTGATAGAGGCAAACGCCATATGGGCAAAACACAACCTCGCCCTAAAGGCAGGTGTTATCCTTCATTCAGAAATGCTCACATTCAGAGTCACAAGCTTTCTCTCTGTGTGTCCTTTCCCGGATTTGACACTATTTCATACATAAATATACAACATATATTTTGTAGCCACCTCTACGCTACGAGGTAGGGGTCCCTGGCCTGAAAAGGTTGAAGACCCCTGGTCTAGGCCATATGGAGCGTCCATATATGGGCATTGCCAAATATGGGCTTAATATTGATGACATCAGGGATCTTGATTGCCTTGTCAATGTGATGTCACAACAGGTCAGCTATATAGACATTGAGGCGTTACTGACTCACCCACCCACCCTCTGACGGACAAGTTGTGCCGGTTTTCATAGTTAACTGCGACCTATGGTCGCAATAATAATACTAATACTAATACTAATAATAAATAACTAGAAAGATACAATTCTGGGAAATTGCAAAGACAACTACCTCAAGCAGCATTAGCAGCAGCACTCTGGAGATCTCACACTTGGCAACAATGTCTAGAAATGCACCTAGGAGTATGAGAGATTGATATGAATGTGAATGAAGACTGTTGAAAACTGAGCACATACAATAAATGTCTCATCATGTTAACATTCAATATGCTTTCTATTACTGTACCTCCTTCAGAGGGTTTATCAAAGGTCTTCATGCTACCAACACTCAATCATATAAGCAGGTCTGGCCACATTAACCATGGCATTACCAATTGTGGACAGATATATAAATTATATAGGGCTTAAACGCATGAAACATATAGTGTACCTTTTCTGTCCATGTCATAATAGGCAACATTCTGCAAAAATAGCAAATCTATAAGCTCACAACGCATTGTTATGAGCTTGTAGACCGTTGAAGAGATTTGGTGTAGAGGGGTAGTAGACAAGTGGGAAAGAATGCAGAAAACAAGGCCAACCACCCCACCACCCACAATAGATTATGTATCAGAGCCTCACCAACAGGGGTGTTAGTGCCAGGCAGCTGTAGTCCTCTCTCCTGGCACATCAGTTGCATTTCTGTCAGCACTGACAAAGCACCATCATAGTCACCTGCAAAACAAGAGAAGCCAGCAAGCTGCAGTTGCAGATAAACTAATCTGCAACACACACACAAACAAAAACGTCAACTGCAGATGGACTCATGGACTCACGGGTAAGGATTTTGCAGGTTGCCATTTCTCCCATGGACAGCAGAGCTTCGATAGGGGTTTGTGTCTGCAACTCTGCTGCCCTCTGGTAATGAACAATAGCCTCGCCTGGTCTGTTCATCTCCTGTGTTAGAGGAAGAAGAGGACAGTGAGGGAAGAGAGTGAATTTAATATGGAATTAGACCTAACAGTAGAACAAATCATGCATTTTTAGCTCTGCTGACTTACCTTGAGTGCATTGCCAAGTTCTAGAGACAGGCTGGCTGCCATCACCGGTTGGTTCATCTCAATGTACACCTGTAAGCCATTTGCAGTCTTATTATACTTTCTCAAAAGGAATGTAGGCAAGAGGGCACCATCGGAATGTACAGTAAAAATCTATTCTCCAGATGCTTAATCTGACTCTCACACATTTCAACGTTCCCTTAAGATGGATGCTCCTATTTGGATTTTTGATTATGAATTATTAAGCTGCTGATGATTCACAACAATGTACCTTGCACCTTTTCAATGTCAGTGTTTTTATCGTATTGAGCAATGTGCTAACTTCACATTCACCTCATGTACTCTACTCTAACACTACTCACTACCCAGAATGCGAGAGGTACAGCATTTCAATTTGTTACCTTGATTATTATTTGACTTGCTTAAAGAGAGACACACCCTACAGTCAGATCTAAGGTTTCATCTTTTGCATAAAATAGCCAATCCACAAGCTCGTGTTATGACACGTTATGAATGTTCTCCTATTTATTTATAGTTAAGGAAACAAAGTTATTTAATCCGATTTTAAGCTTGATGCTTTGTTTTCCCTTTCTTTAACCATGCACATGAAACTGTGAATTTATATACCTGCAAAAGAATTTACCGTTATATGCTGATCTGTTTTCCACCTGCACAAGAATAATTTCTGCCTTCTGTAGTACAATTTATTCATTGCTATTTATTTTATAATGCACCTTATGTACAGTATATTGAAGTTTGATTTCACTGTGCCTTCCTGTTATTTGACCTGTTCTCCATTCTCTCTTCCCCTATTCTAACTCTTCCCATAACTGCAATGTTGAGTTGTTGAACTGGCACAAATAAGCATTTCACCCACTCTTTGACACCTGTAATCGTGTGTAACAGGACAATAAAGATTGGAGAACATTTGGTGAAAATGTTCGCCTACTGTATAATGACAGGCAGAGAATATTATAGACCCTAGGCCTAGGGTTCATGTGGTTACCAAAAAGCAGCTGAAAGCTACCTTAATAGCAAAGCTGTAGCAGTTGAGAGCAGCCTGTAGATGCTCGTCAAACCCTGGGGCTTGCAGTGCCCTGTTCTCCTTCTCTGAGGAGAGAAAGAGGCGGGCAGCGTCGGTCAACGCCAGAGCCTCTCCAGGAGCATTGAACAGAGTCTGCTCACACCTACAGGCACAAATCCAACATGTATTAATCATGTGATAAGTAGATATAACCTAGAACTATTCTAAAATGTATCTTTTCATTTCAACCTTTATTAAATTATCTGAAAACACAATTCGTTTTTTTAGCTCAGAAAAACTTATTTGGTTATATAAGTTATTGCTCTGACCCTTTGGTACACATCTACACATGTTTTAATCTCATCAATCTCAAATCCAAATTCAAAGAGCGAAAAACATACCCATTACTTATTTGTGATCTTATGTGTGAGAATTATTTGTTAAGTGCATTGCTCAAATGAGGTTTCAAGGTCTTGTAATGATTAAGTAACATCACTTAAGTAATGTAAGTAAGTAACATCATTGTTTTGATCAATCTTTGAATAATCTTTTTCAGCCGGAATGGCTGATACATAGGTCTAAATAGACCATTTATTCCATATAGAACGCTCAATGCATTTCTGTGGGGGGGACTAATCTCTGCGGCATTATAATGTGTAATTGTGTGTGTCCACTTTTTAAATTAACTTAAAAGTGACACAGGTGAGCAAGTGAAGCGAGTGGACGTTTCAGTCCTCAGACCATCATCACATCAGCACTCAATGATGATGATGACGACGACGACAACGACGCAAGTGTTGATGAAGTGTATGGAATATCAGCCAATCTAGGGCTAGGACTTGGCCACAGTATGAAGTAGGTTTATGCTAGGTAGTTGGTTGTCTTACCGTGCCATAGCAAGGTTACAGAATGCAGCATACTGGAGACAGTCCTGTTGCTTCAACTCCTTGGCCAATTGGCCTGGACCACAAAGGGAGAAAACAGAAGTGTGTGGACAGTTTTAACATATGGCATGGCTTTGTGACCAATCTATTCAAAATATCACTGGCTTCTAACTAAGCATGTATAACAAATCCATAATGTACTTTATGTTGACACATACGTACTGCATGTAACTTATGAAGTGAGAATGACACTTACCAAATTGCTCACTTGCCTCTGCTACGTTGGGCTTACGTAGAAAACGTCTTTGAAAATAAAATACACACATTGTTAAATCACAGCACCGGGGGTTAGGGTTAGGGGACTCCCAGGCCCCAGGAGTCCTTCAGGAGGTTCTAGGCGTCCCCAGCTAAATGACTTGATATAATAGAAACCAAATGGACCCTTAAGGGTCTGTAACTCTGAGAGGAGAAGTGTACAAATGGAACCAGTTGAACCATGTGATACACATTATCACATCATAAATAACATCGTAATGAATACATCAAGATGCATTTTTTATAGAATCTGACTTCATTTCGTATCAGATACGAAAGAAAGGGTCAGATGGTTATCAGATCACGTGATAGTCTTATAACTACAGGCAGATAGCTAACAGATTCGCACTGAACGTTACAGTAAACTGTAATCTAAGCCAAGAATGTCTGTGATATTACATACATTTCATGCACGTTGCTGTGCATTTGAAATACATGATGTATTGTATGGGTCCCATTGTATGCAATATCATAGCCCTGAAACAGGACGGTCGATAATAGATAATATTATAAACCCTAGCAAGTCAACGCCACACGATCGGTCATCGTTAGCTACAGAGCTAATTTTACACCCAGATATTCAGTCTCCTCTCTGAAATTACAATATGTACGTGAAAGAGACAAAGAAAGGGATCTGTCAGAAACAGCTTACTTTTTCAATTTATTTGATACCGCACGGTATCTCATCAGAAAATCACCTTCCGCAGCCATCATTAAAATGACGTGAAAAGAAAACAACAACAAATCTAACCAATCTAACCAGGAAGTCGGTCTGACAGGAGTACTCCAATTGGCTGCCGGTTCCTACCATAGGAGACGCGTGTGCATAAATTAGAAAGCGCGGCCTGTGATTGGCTGGAGCGGAGTTCTGGAGCGCTCGGCTGTGGTCACTTGGACTGCGCGGGCGGGTGTGAATGCGTTTATCGCGGGCACTCGCGCCTGCGGCGCTCGGGCGCGAAGAGCAGGACCAAGGTCCGCTGGCCTTCGCGCCGCTTGCAATGTCGTGGACAATAAAACGAGCGCTCCTTCAAACGGCGTCTCCTACGGTAGGAATAATAGCGAACCGTACCCGACGACTCCATTGGTTGGGAACGTAGAAGAGCTGGGCGGGTTCAACGAAGAAGGATAGACACCGCCTCCGACCAATCAAAATTTCCCCATAGATTTTTACAAAAATATTTATAACAATTATGAACTAGAACATCCAGGATGGCAGTGAATCATGACCATAAAACCTTTGATTCTATGTAAAAAATTAATATTACATTATTTGATATACTACATTTAACCGTTGTTTAGCGATTTTCAAAATGTTCTTTTCATAGAAACAAAGGTTGTATGGTCATGATTCACTGCCATGGATGGCTTGATTCTAGGCTTAACATAATTGTTATAAATATTTTTGTAAAAGTCTATGGGGAAAATGAATGACGATTTTTAAGTGGCACCAGTAAACCACTTCTTTAAGTTTTCAAACTGTTTTCCTTTTGCACTTTGTCTTAATACTTTTAATGTTTTGCATACAGCACTTTTGTGGATTGTCTTTGAAATAAACTTCTGGTTTGAGTGTAGTCAAGGTTATGGCAATTAAGGATCTGGACAGGTTGTTCCATGCCTACACTGTCTGGGATCTAATGTTAACTAGTAAGACGCCTCAGGGCACATGCGACCTCGCCCTAAAGCACAAGGTCGCGCCAATTCTTGGCCATCTGGCCAGTGATGTATATCGGACCAGTTACCCATATATGGAGACCCCTGCATGATAGTCAACAATCTTATGTCAAAACATGCCCACATTGGGCATTACCAAATATGGGCATTCCCAGATATGTCCTTAATATTGATGACATTGGGACAGGGATCTCCATATATGGGCATAACATGTATTTTAATTAGTAAAGCCAAGCAGGGCCTTGGCGAGTTAGGGCCTGGGTTTGATGCCTGGGGATCTCCATATATGGGCATAAGGGGGTATCAATATATGTTATGCTCATACATGGAGATCTGAACCAGCCACACAGAGATGTGCCATGTCTTGGCTATCTGGGATATTCATATATGGGCATAAAAGGGATTCTGGGGAATACCCATATATGGACTTTTACATAGGTGATGTCACCTGTGATGTCACAGTGATGTGTCAAGGGAACCAACCCATAGACTGTAAAAATGTGTAGGCCTACACAAACGGAGACAAACTGTGACATTTCTCATGGTAGACTGCGACCTTCGGTCGCAAAACCTTTATTGACCCGCCTCAGAAAGGGTCAATAATTCAGATACGGTATTCAGTGTTCTGCGGTGCCCAGTCAGCATTGGTGCCCAGAATTACCAGGGGCCCGCTGTTGCGATGTTGCGAGGTGCCCACAAGGTTTAGGTGCCCACACTCGTTGGGCTTGATCACTTGATGTTGGTGAACTAATTGAAGGGATTTTGTGATAAAGTGTAGGCCAACAGTAGTTGGTAGAAAAGAGACATGTTTTTGTTTTGCAGTCTGGACAACAAAGATTGGTGTGTAGCTCACTTTATTTCTTATCAGCATTTCACAACAGGAGAACATAAAGCAGGAGAATAGAGATCTTCTATACCAGTGATATGCTCTGTGCATAATTGTAATCACAAGTTTTCAGAAGGTGGCATAACTGTTTTCTGTTCCATTTCCACATAACTTAATTTGATTGGCTCGGCAGCTGATTTGAACTGGAAGTGGAAACACATGTGAAAGTGTTGTTGTTATGCACAGATACTTTAGAACAGGGTTCTTCAACAGGGGGTCTGCGACCCCTAGGGGGTCTGCGGGGATACTGCAGGGGGTCCCCGAAATTGTTTGGGGAAAAACAAAAAAAAAGTTTTTATTGTATTTTTATTTAAAAAAAGAAAGAAACAAATGTAATGTGTCTTTAAATATATATATAAAAAAGATTATGTCTCTTTTGAATAGCTTGTAGCTAAACATGATTATTGTGCAATTGACAGATTGTTAGTGATAGATTGATAGTTTTGACATTGGTTCTCAGTTAATAAGGTAGGCCTATGTTTATAAATGGCAGTGATACTGCCATTTGTACATGCATGTTTAAAATAAAAGCATGAATATATTAATCTATTATTTTAATAGCATAGTATTGAATGCACAATAACATTGTATGTTTATACAACTGAAACTCAATTTTATACATAAATATACAATGTTGTAGCCCCACCCCCACCCTAGAAGGTATGGGGTCCCGGCTCCATCTCCCCATCAGTTTGGGGGTCCCTGGCCTGAAAATGTTGAAAACCCCTGCTTTAGAAGGTAATATCACCAAAAGTATAGGCCCATCTAATGACTGCCTCCACAGCTATAGCTCCAGGACTCTACAGTTGAGGTTGGGGTCAGCAGGTCACAGGTAGCACCTCATACAGTACATTAATCAGGAATTCTCATAGATCGACTCAAATTCCCCGTCATTCTTCTTGTTGTACGTTATTTGTTCCACCTGTAGAAGGAAAGTGGGGAGGAGGGTTTAGCAATGATGTTGAATATAACCTACAACCATAACTGTTAAGACCTACCCAAAAGTTTAACCCAGGCCCCCCACGCCAGTGTTACATTTCCACTGTTGAGCTATAAAAAAGCCCATTTGTCTGATTAGAAGAGCAAGTAGACCAACTACAACCACAGTATCGCATATACAGTATTATAACATATTCTACCATACAGGTCAAAACAAAGTGTTAGTCTTTAAAAGAAGTTATGGATTGCAGCTTTTAAGCCCCATTTTATACATTGTCGTACGGCAGGGTCGCAGAGTGAAAATAGCCGATGTACACACTCAAAACGTGTTGCTGAGCGACACGTTGTAAGCTTGTACATCTGATATTTTCATACTTTTCAATTGTCTTTTGGGTGGCAGCAGGGGCGTCACAAGGGGGGGAGAGGGGGGGGAGAGTGGGACTGTTACTAGGGCCCAAGGTGGAGGGGCCTTAATTATTTTATACCTTAGCTATTGAAAAATAGCAGATATACAAGCTCAAAGCGTGGCACCGAGTGCCGCGCTGCAAGCTTGTAGATCTGCTATTTTTAAAAAGTCGTGAAAATGTGTGCAAATCTTTGAATGTGTATTTTTTAAGCAAACATTTGTAACTCATTTTGCTTCTGGGGGTCCCTTGAACTAAATATTTTGAGATGGGAAACATAGGTTTTTAAAAAAACCTTAGGATTTGAAATATTCAAAGACAGATCTACAACCTCAGCGCGGCACTCGGTGCCGTACTGTGAGCTTGTATATCTGTTATTTTTCAATAGTTAAAACACAAAATAAACCCCCTCCCCTATGAAGAACATTCTTGGGGTGCCCGCAGTGAATCCTTGTACCCAGGGCCAAGAGTTTGGAGCGACACCCCTGGGTGGCAGTCTACTGACCTTTGCCTGCTGTCTGGATCTGTTTGACCTGGGCAGTGCTTTTGCTTGTCCTGTGTCTCCAGCTGTCGCTGAAGTGTCCAGCACCTCATATATGGAAACGGGCCGAGCCTCAAGACTCTGAAAAGAAAGAAAGAAAGGTGTCTTGAGTATTATATCAAATGAATTTAAATCAAATGTAATGAAAGCACAAATAGGATTTTCATAATTTAGTGAAGAGTGCTTCAGCTTACGGTGTAGAAAGAGTCAGATGCTGCAGACATGTCCTCTTCTTCCCTACTTTCTTCTGTTCTTTGTTCTGTCCTTTGCACTCTAATCCCACTTGTGTTTGCACTTTCATCTTCCAGAGGCTCATTATGCTGAAATTAATGATACAGTACAAGGACACTCAAATGAACTTGATAAGAAAGACACACATGGATGGACACTTTGTATCTGAACATGCCCTGATGCCCACCACACACACGAATGGAGAATTAAATTAATTTAATTTTATGTTTTCCTTTGTAGCATGATCTGAGAGAATTATTGTTTTAAAAAGGTCCATACAGCGCATCTAAATTTGATTGATTGTGAGATGGTGCTTGAATTAATACATTTTTGATCATATTTTTGCATTTTCAGAATATCTTTATAAATCGTGGGATAGGAGGATAAGGGTGACGTTCGGCTTTTAAGCCAAAAATAGTACCTGTTGTGACCTTGTAGATCTACTATTTTGTGTGCACAACAGCAGAATAAATCAGGCATAATAACCCTAACCCCAAAGTAAACCCCATGTCTAATCCTAAACCCAACCTGAATACTTTCCTAATTGTTAGCCTATCTTTTTTTTTTTTACCATAATACCATAAGAACATCCATTTCTCTTGTGATGACCAAGACAATTGTTCTCATAATGTCTATTTCTGAAATGTGCAGGGACATTTGGCCCTCAAAAGTATAGCAATATATAGTACACACATGCGCACACGGACGCACGGACGCACGCACGCACGCACGCACGCACGCACGCACGCACACACACACACACACACACACACACACACACACACACACACACACACACACACACACACACACACACACACACACACATGAGGACATTTTGGAATATCTGGTATCAGTGTCATATTGACCACACACTTACATCAAACATGACAGGAAGACTGTGAGAAAGCAATGACAACATCTGCTGTTACCTAACCGCCACCAAGTTATGCAGTACACCTCTCCTTACCCAACAGAAGACATACACTGAGCCGGCAACACAAAAGATGAGCAGCAGCAATGTGACAGCACCAACAATGACCACTCCCCGGTAACCCCACCTGGAGGGTCGCTCTCTATATCCCTCATCTGGAAGACATAACAGTTGTACAGATGAAGTCTATTAGGGTCCATAACAGGATTTGGTTTTGTTGCTTTTAACCACTTCAAATTAATCATCAAAGGGGAGAACCACCCATTTTCAATATTGAATGTCATTAATATACCTTTGAGTTGAGTTGTTATATGGAAATATTGTATTAGCTCACAAGTCCTGTGAAATCTCACATTTGGTGTCAGTCAAATTGCAGTTCCTGTTTGAGTCGAAATGACTTCACATTTATCACGAGGCCTATCCCTCCTGTTTCTAGACATGCTTTATTGCTTCCTCCTCACCTTAAAATCTTTCAGTTTTTACTTCCACCTCTGATTCTCTTCTCCACTTACCTCTCACTAGAACTGTCCAGTAAACCGTGGCTCTTTTGTATCTGCAGTGGAATTCTCCTGTGTTGGCACTTGTCACATTGGTCAGCTTCACATTGACAGTTGCAGTGGGTCGGGATGGTTCAAACTTGTGTATCAGGTTGTCCATGGGGTTGAAACACTCTCCGGTGCCACTCTGGTTGACTGGCTGAACAACCTTGAATTGAATATTGAGATCTTCTCCAGCAAGAGCCAAGAAGACTCTATTCTCCAACTCTATGGCTGTATTGGTGAACAATAGATCAAAGATGTATAATTTAAATCTTGGTAAACATTTTCATCCATTTTTAAAGTGACTCATTTGCATCCCAAATTACCCAACCTATTCTCACAGACGTTTACTTTAGTGCTGTTATAACACTTTAACAAAATACTAATTCCACTACACCCACAACTATTACGTTATAGTCACTGTGAAGATACTTTACATTGACAGAGGATTCCAGAAGTAACAAACGGGGTGAGAAGTACAAATAGGCCCATCCATGTTTCCATTTTGTATTTTTTGTTTGTAATCCCTGTGGGTAAATGTCAGTGCGAGTGTAAAATAGTTTCCAGAGTTGCTGCTCCAAGTTCTGACTCAGTCTTCTTCAATGGGCTTGTTCGCTGTTTCTCACTTTATCTTGGCCCCTGTGACGTTACAGACGTGTTGTTCCTGTTTTTTTTGCAATGCAGCTTCCTCAAATTGGTACTGTTTTGTTTGAGAAAAATACATAATATGATTGCAGAGTTCACACAAGTGACATCAGACTCTGCAATTGTGCAGAGGAGAAGAGAAGAATGCAGACAGAATATGTGTGCATAATATGTATGAAAGAGGCGAACCAGAGGACAGAGGAGTTCTGGTGAAGGTGACAAATTGCCTGTTGGTAATATGAAGCAGGTGTGGAAGAGTGACCTCTTCAGTGTTGTAATATTCTGTCAGTCATTACTGTAAGCATGCAATGAATAAGTGCACACTTAATGTACAGTATGTCGGTCTGTCTGTCTGTCTGTCTGTCTGTCTGTCTGTCTGTCTGTCTGTCTGTCTGTCTGTCTGTCTGTTTTCCTCTTTCTCCTTCCTTTCTGCGTGGTTATTTCACCATCTTTTTGCTGGCAACATTATTTGCCAACTCTGACCTCACATCAGCTACGGTACAAAAACAGACCCGGAATGAGGGAGGGAGGGAGGGAGAATGAGCGAGAGAGAGAGAGAGAGAGAGAGAGAGAGAGAGAGAGAGAGAGAGAGAGAGAGAGAGAGAGAGAGAGACACACACACACACACACACACACACACACACAGAGAGAGAGAGAGACACACAGAGACAAACAGACAGACAGAGGGAGAGAGAGAGACAGACAGACAGAGGAAGAGCGGAGAAAGAAAGTATTGGAATAACATCTGGATAGCAGTCAATAACTAATAATTCATTCAGTTTCTGTATTGTTCCCCCCATACACATGATCCTCATTTACTTGAAGAAAGGTAGAAATATATGACACAATGGAAAAAAGACCAGTAAAAAATACATGCAGTTTATCTTAATTACAAGTAGAAAGAATGGAATAAAAAATACTGTTGCTATTATCCCCTCCTGCTGATTCTATCTTTATTGTAGTGGATAGTTTTATCTGGCAAGAATAAATGCCCTCAGTCTCAAGATGGAAGGTATTGACCTTTCTTTCCGGTATGGTTTTCACCCTTATGAGATCAAAGTGGCCATAACTCAGGCTGTTGGACCAGCTTACTTCACAGTAAATCCTCAGTGTTAATTTAACTCTTGGGTAACTGTGTATTTGACCGTGTATGGCATTTTAGAAACTTGAACCTACAGTATAGGGTCGTTATAGGCTCGCTACTGACCCATATCTGTCTCTTGCAGAGAAATATGAAGGAAAGACAAAACACTTATAAATCAGAAGATTAATTTCAGAAGAGCATCACACATCTGCCAACAGATGTGTGTGTGTGTGTGTGTGTGTGTGTGCGCGTGCGTGCGTGCGTGTGTGTGTGTGTGTGTGTGTGTGTGCGCACACGCTCGCGTGCGAGAGAGAGAGAGAGAGAGAGAGAGAGAGAGAGAGAGAGAGAGAGAGAGAGAGAGAGAGAGAGAGAGAGAGGAGATGGGATGAGGCGGGGTGTGAAAGTCTAGCATACCACAATTCTTTACCAGTTCAGTAATAAAGAGTTTCTTAAGTGGCTCCGCATTGCTAGACCACGTTCTGCTGCTAATTACATCACAGCAGCGAGGAAAGGGTGGAGAGAGAGAGAGAGAGAGAGAGAGAGAGAGAGAGAGAGAGAGAGAGAGAGAGAAAGAGAAAGCTAGAGTAAAGAGGGAGAAGTAAAGGGAAAAGATTACAGAAGTGTAGTTAGGAGAGAAACAGGCATAACATATTCAGGCTATCTTGTTAAAGAGCATCCTGTTGAGAAACCTTTTTCAAAAGTTATTTGAAGCTGTGAGTATTGGCTCATTTATTCATTTTTAGGAGAGAAAAACAGACTACAACATTTCTGTGTGTGTGCTTTTTGCTGTTGCTTTGAAAGGTTTTCAGTTTGTTGTAGTGCACAAGTAGTTTCAGACAATTTCAAGGTATTTTAGGTGAACTGGTTCACTGCTGCATTGTGTGGTTTTATATTTGATGATGAATCAAATACATTATGCAAGCTGCATGCATGATACTGGTGTTTTGAATTTAAGTGAGGAGAGTCTCCAACTGCAACATGAGGTACTTCAATGAAAACATTTAGAATAGTTTTAGATTGAGTCATCAGCTTATGATTGTGTGAGATTATTCATTGCGTCACAGATGCCAAACAGATTTTCCCATCTGGACGCTGTCCAACTGCTTTTCTTCTGCTCTTATTATTTCTCTGGGTCTCCTAACCTTTCTCACCATGACAATGGATTACAGCCTCACTCTATTTGTGTTGTAAATGGGATTTGTGGTCATTCTCTGCCAATAACACCTCTGTTCTAGACACACTGTCTGAACAGTCACAGCACAAGACATTTGGTTTGATTTGACTAATTGGATTTGCCAAGTTATATGGGTCACAAGACATGTCTCCTGCCTGACATGACCTCATGTTATGAGCGCGTGATTCCTAAACCCACCAGGATTGAGTTAAGACCCGCCTCCTCTCGATAATCTTAAGTATGAAAGTGCCCATGAACGTTAGTGCTGCTCGCTCAAGTGCAAAGTACTACTGTACCTACTGATCCATTACAATAATACACGCAGCATAATAGGCCCAAAGCCATATCCAAACCATAACAATTTAACTGATAATCAGTTAGAGTTTTTATTTAATACAATACTTAATTAATAGCTTTCTCAGTACGTTTTTCTCTTTAGCATAAAGTTACAACGTTTTCCCTTTATTAAGCACAGTACAATTAAGTCAGTTTCAAGTTTTTTTTAGCACAGTTTATTTTGAGCACTGTAGTGAGAAATTAATAGTGTGCATTGTGCAAATGCAGGCTTTTCTCAAGTACAAGTCTTCATGCCTCTGACTTTATCCACCCTCCATGTGTCAGGCAGGGATTTCAGCCACTCCTGGAAGTCCTCGCGTTTCCGCGAGGCGGGTCTTAACTCAAGCCTGGTGGGTTTAGGAATCACGCGTTATGAGCTGTTCTTTCAGTCATTTGATTGGTTGCTGTCTTAATGTCAAAGGTTTTGGAGAGAGCACTGCTTTCTGCTGTGATGACCCCATCGCTCTGAATTAGGGGGTGCAACGATAATCAATAGTTTAATAAAATAATGGATTAATAATCTATCACGATTTTGGGAAAATGTCATTATAGGAAAAGACTTGTGATTTGCTATTTTCACTGTTTTAGAATGACAGTTGAGCTTACTGTACATGGTTAATTGATTTGTTGATATGTAAAAACATTCAAAAAATATTAATCGATTAATCAAAAAGTAATTGATAGGAAAATGATTGATAGATGCAGCCCTACCCGACATGAACATGCACATGTCTGCAGAATGCGAGATGTTATCACCTCTGATTGATGCCATGAGACTTGGCTCATATAGTCACAGCACATGGAGAATGAGTGCTGTCTGTGTTCCTTCAAACATTTCTTTTCCCTATACCTCTGACACTCATTTGTTCCTCTTTTTTTTTCGGCGTGTCCCACAATCCAAGACGTTTATTATGGAATTAATTAATTTCAAACCTAACATCCTTCTCCAATCATTTTGTTTTTCTTTCTTTTCATGTCACGAAGGGGAGTTTTTCTTTTTTTTCTTCATCATGACCCATCCCACTGTGTTGATGGTGCTGATGATGGCTGCCATGGCAACCCTGGCACAATCAAGTGGCGAGGAGAATGAATTGGATTATTATGGGTTCTGGAACTACAGAGAGGGAGGTAATACAGGCCTGTCTTTGATTTAAAAATATGTCGATATGGGTCCAGAGCTCCAGTAAATCATCTAGTTCCAATGGTTTTCAAATGTTTGAATCTCAAGGACCCCATAACTTTGAAAGTGTACAAATGGGACCGAAAGGGTCCATTTGAAAAGCCTCAATGAGGATCCAGCTTTGAGAACCACTGATCTAGTCACAACATATTTTAGAGTAATTGTTGAAATTTGTCATTGTCAAATGGAGTAATGACATCACTTGGCAAAAGTCAAATTGATGACGTACAGTTTTTGTAAAAGTGGCACATTGAATTCTAAATCAAAATGATTAATTGATTCATAATTACTAGTGCAGTGCTTGTTCTGGTCATAGCTACCATTCGGAGCATGTACCCACTGTTGGAGAAGTGCTCATCGGCTCGACTCCACACTCGACACTTGGGACATCCTTGGGTCCTCAATCAAAGTCGATAAGATGAATGGTTTTTCACACCTGCGATGGACAGACATAAATA
This sequence comes from Nannobrachium achirus, assembly GCF_963921795.1. NCBI lineage: Eukaryota > Metazoa > Chordata > Actinopteri > Myctophiformes > Myctophidae > Nannobrachium > Nannobrachium achirus. The sequence goes on from NC_137812.1 coordinate 45,948,264, forward strand.
CATACATACACATATACATACAGTACAAACAGAGAATCCTGCAAGGAATTTGTAGAAAAAATATGTTGACAGACAACATGCTGTAAATCTATATTATATACTGTCTATCCACCTGTTTCCGCGATAATTTACTGTAGAATATGTGTGGGACACATCTGGGGAACAGCTGACATACAAGCTCACGTCACGTTGCAAATGCGACCGTTGTGAGCTTGTAGATCACACTCGGCTGCGACGCCGGAACTGCCGCAATGCACCTTCTGCGCAATGCACAATGGGACGTTGGAAACTTGTGGATACATTTACAGATAATACTGTCAATAAATCTATAGACAATATACTCTATACATTTATAGGAAACTAGCCCTTACCCGTTCAAAGATATGAGCTCCGAAATGATGTGCAGTGTGTGGGTTATGGGGTGTGCACTGTACACACAGTATATGAGGGATGGAAAGTAACTTTAACTGGTGCTTGCATGATAATATGTAGGAGCATCAATGTCAGAAATACCCGTTTCGTTTAATGGCTATAGAGAAACTGTGTACCGATCTGCATGATTTTTGGACAACATCTGTAACAGGGCCAGACAACCGCCCACCCGCCTGCACACACACACACACACACACACACACACACACACACACACACACACACACACACACACACACACACACACACACACACACACACACACCTGGTTAAACATGTTGCCTCATGCTAGATGCAGAATAGATATGCCTCATGCTAGATGCAGAATAGATATAGATACACCATAAAAATGCTAATATACAGCATATGATTTGTGAGAGTGACAAACGGGCTTCACAGTTATGTCAGGTGTGTTCATATGCTAATGGTGATGTGATTTCAGATCAATTGCTCCAGCCACTGAGGAGAAACGCTGTGACAGACAGACAGACACTCACTCAGACAGACACTCACTCAGACAGACAGACAGACAGACAGACAGACAGACAGACAGACAGACAGACAGACATTCGCAAAATTATATGTTTGATATATACATTTATAGATAATAGGCTATACGGTCTATAAATGTATAGACAATATGGAATTATTGCAGATTAATATTATTTCACTTCCCTGATTGTGATTATGTGGTGATTGCAGCTGATAATGTCAACGTGGTGGCAGTCCGCAGCGTGACCAGGGTTTTGGATTCCTGGGGCAAGCGTATTTTCAATGAGATTAAGACCCTGCTTCACTCCCAGCCCAGTACATTGCTGCCTGACTATTCCAGGTATTTAGAGAATAATCAAATAAGCAACAAAATATAAAATGCATTTCTCTATACTTTCCTACATGCTGCAAATACAAATCTCTGCTGTAGGCCAGTGTTTCCAAACCTGGTGTCTGGGGGCCCCTTGAGGGGGCGCCAAAGATCACAAAGGGGGGTTGGGGGACATGAGACATCTGTTTGGAGCAGGGATCAGCAACCTTTTTGAAATTAAGTGCCATGTTTTTATTTTCTAGAGTGTCAGTGTGCCAAGTCAACATACATTTTGATGACAAATATTTTGACATATTTTGATTGACAGGACATTGTTATAACGATCATTAGACCCAGAGCAATAATCCACCTATCTCCTCCCGACTCCCTCCCCAGTCAGAGTTTTAATGAATGTAGAATTTTGTGCAAGATGTAATTTGCTATAAATGAGCTAACTTCATTTAATTGACAAAAAAAAAAAAAGAATGACAAATATTTTGACATATTTTGATTGGCAGGACATTGTTATCACGACCATTAGACCCAGAGCAATGACCCATCTATCTCCCTGACGCCCTCCCCAGTCAGAGTTCAGAGTTTTAATTAATGTAGAATTGTGTGCAAGATGTAATTTGCTATAAATGAGCTAACTTCATTTAATTGACCACGTTTAAAAAAAGATTTGTTTTTAAAATAAAAATCCTAACACTTCTGCCAGTGTGCCGGTGATCACCCTCCCCTGTGCCAATGTTGGCAGACTTGGCACCCGTGCCTAAGGTTACCTACCCCTTTGGTTTGGAGGTTGTCCAACATTTTAAACAAGTTGCACAAAATCTTTTTGGGTTCATTCACTGTCGGCCTGTATGATCTCAATGTGATATCAGACCAACTTGTCATACAGAATCTGTTATCCTGTAACTTTAACATATAGCTATAACAACGTAACTCCCACATGTAATATCATCATGTGTTAGAACATGTAATCACTTTCAATCTGGCATCCCTATTTTGGGCATGTCACTCACTAATAGGCCAAAAGATAGTCAAAATCTTTTGAAAAGTAAAAAAAATAAAGAATCAAGTTCACAACGTGTTGAACTTAGGTCAGGTCTTCAACAGGGGTTCCAGGACCCCTAGGGGGTCCCTAGAGTTACTCCTCAACATCTTTGAGTGATAGAAACTTTTTTCTCCTTTTACCACTTGAACCCTAGCCCATATTCGGAGAACTTTAGCCAAAAATAGCAGATCTTCAAGCTCACAACGCCTCGCACTGCAAGGTGTTGTGAGCTTGTGGATCGGCTATTTTTGGTAAAGAGCTTTGGTGTAGAGGGAAAAAAGAGCAGACTAAGTACAGAGTGAAAGGTCAAGTTTATTAAGTATTGACAGTTCAAGTGGTTAAATATCTGAGAACACAAATTGACATGAATCCAAAATACACTGATGATTGTGCTGTCAAACGATTAAACAATATGGAATCTATGAAAAGGTTGTGGGGGTCCCTGCTTCATCTCTCTCTCAACTAAGGGGTCCTTGGCCTGAAAACGTTGAATGTTAGGAGTCAGGACAAAGTCAATGGTTAACATATGAGCAGAAATGTAAAAAGCAGATCTTGTGGCTGAGCCTGCCCTTTACCTCCTGTAGGGTGCGCCCTCTGTCTGAGTCTGTCAACGACCTGTTCCGGGAAGTCTCTCTGATGCACCGGCGCATCAACGAGCTCACCCATCGCCTAGCAACGCTGGAACCGTTCCTGCGTCGCCACGGCTACCGGGGGGAAGGGGTGGAGGCGAGGGGGGGCGCCGTGGCTCTGGCCCCACGCTACACCAGAGGCCAGGTAGCACGCTTATCCAAGTATACCCCCCCGAGGAACATGGTGAAGCTGACCCCACCAAAGGGTACACGAGTGGTCCGGAGGAAACGAGTGAGGGTCTTCAGGGATGGGAGCACACGGGTGGTTGAGAGCGAGAGATAGATGGATCAATATATATAGATATTCACTGGAATGGAAGGATGGAAAAAGAGTAGATGTAGGCTATTAGTGCACTGGTTTTCAAAGTGGGGTCCCGAGGGGGTTCCAGGGGGGTCCCCAGCTAAATTAGCGAATACAGCATCAACATCAGTTTAACCACTTTATCCCAATTTTATGCGTAAGCTTTTTGATATCTTGTCACAAAATCTTTACAGATGGGGGTCTGTGCCCAAATATAGATCAATTTGGGGCTCCTTGATAATATTTAAAAAGGGGATCTCTGATATCAAAGAAGAGGACCTGCACACTGTCAAGAACTTACAAAAAATGTTGCTCTTTATTTCTATGTTTTGCTTGTTAGACCTTCATCAATCACAGGCTCCTTTATATGAAAACGTTGGAGAACCACTGCTTAGTGAAAGGGTCTACGTTTTGTTGAATGTCAATAATAGAGAGAAATAGAGGATTTTAACCCATTTAACCCAATTGTACAGATTTCCCTTTTTTGTTCTTTCTTTTTGTAAAATGAATTATATGGTTCACGCTGCTTCTCTTTTGAGATCAGGATATGCAATATGAGTTTAGTTGTTTATCATGCAATTGAATTGTTATGTCTCCATTAATAAACTGGACTTCAGACCATTTTGCCTGTTTAGATTGCCATTAGTGTTATGACATCTAGTGACCCAAATGCCATAGATAGAACATGGTAGACTACTTTAGTGCTGATCTTAGTCTCATAGTGTGTATATGCCCAACACATTTCTGTTACATAGATCTTAGTTTAGTTTAGTTTAGTTTATTTGCACATACATTTAAAACATGATAAAACAAAATGAAAAAAGAGAACAATACATTCAAGTGGAAAGGAACGGAAATAAAAATCTGATGTGCCAATAAGGCAAAAAAGAGGGCTGTCTAATCCTTCCTAATCTCCTAATGGATGTCTTTGAAGCTTAAGGTGTCGATGAAGATATAAGTAATATTCTATAACAACAACAGTTCTACCTATTCCAGGAAAACAAAAAGCTTTATTATACTTTGTTTGTATATCTGTTTTAGATGTCTTCAGCATTTAAGCCTTATTCATTGTCATGCAAAAAATGCCACAAATTTATGGGTCCGTTTTGAGCTTGTTATTACATATCTGTGAAAATGTGTGAACTTTATTTTGTTGATTTAATCTTTTATTTTTGCTTATAATGCACAAAATATACCGGCAGATTTAGGGACACCAGGTTGAACGTGGTTAGGTAGGCCTACCTGTATACCAGGTAGGTTGTTTAGTTGTGTTTAACCACTCCCTAGCATCACTAGGGGAACATTTGACAAAAATAGCAGATCTACAAGTTCACAATGTGTCGTGATCTGATCAGCTATTATCTTCGGCAAAGAGATTTGGTGCAGAGGGGAACAGAGTGAGAGACAGGTTCTACATGCATAAAGACGGTTTAAGTGAATAACAAATGAAAGGGTATGCGCTCCACTCTGCTGTACCACTGGAGGATGCCATGCTCTTGCCACAGGGTGTCAGCCATGCATTCTTCCATAATGTGATGTGACATTACACTGATTCATGGAGGCTTGATCTGTGTTTTTACTCAGCTGAAATCACGATTGGCCCTCACTGAGCCAGCAGCGGGAGGGGGGGGGGGGGGCCTATTTTCTGCTAACGTTATTATATTGTTTGTTGTAGTGTGTGTGTGTGTGTGTGTGTGTGTGTGTGTGTGTGTGTGTGTGTGTGTGTGTGTGTGTGTGTGTGGCATGTGTGTAGTCGGAAATTGCTGCCCTAAAAGTTCATGTTCAATGCACTGCAACCGCGGCACGTTGTGAGATTGTAGGCCTAGTCTATTTTTGACACGCGACCCCGTCATGCAACGAATTATCAATCGGGCTTGTCACTGGGATCGGGCCTTCATTAAAACTTTGCCAAGTGTTTCTACAGCAACTGGTTTTCTCAGGCTCTCTGCTCCCCATCGCTGACTCCACTTGTCATCCATGGGCAGGGGCGTCACAAGGGGGGGAAAAGTGGGACTGAGTTACTAGGGCCCAAGGTGGAGGGGCCTGGAATTATTTTATACTTTAGCTATTGAAAAATATTTTTGAAAAGTCGTGAAAATGTGTGCAAATCTTTAAATACATATGTATTTTTTTAAGCAAACATTTCTAACACAGATTTTGCTTCTGGGGGGGGGGTCCCTGGCCAAATACATATAATTTTGGGGGTCCTTCACATGAAAACGTTTGAGCACCACTGACATAGAAACATAGGTTTTTCAAAAAACCTTAGAAGGATTTGAAATATTCAAAATAAACTAAAACTAAACTAAGACTAAAAATATCAGATCTACAAGCTCGCAGCGCGGCACTCGGTGCCGCGCTGTGAGCTTGTATATCTGCTATTTTTCAATAGTTAAAGTACCCAGGGCCCAGAATTTGGTGCGACACCCCTGTCCATGGGCCACAGCAGACTGCGGTGTAGATACTGTAGATAGAACCTGGCTTCTCCCACTTCTCCACTTGCGTGCACACGCTGTCCCCATGTTTGTCATCCTCCTTTGTTACCATTTGATTCCACACGAGCAAGTGTTTCATCTTATCTCCTTTTTGTGGGAATATCTTCACAACATCTCCATATCTGTCCATTTTCTCCATCAGTCTCTCACTTATTCTCGCCTTCTCACTCCCTTCTTTTCCACACCAGTATACAGTATGTGTGGGTGTTAAGCCTAGGCTGTACTTTCCATTTTGGTATTGTATGTTGATGCATTGTTGTTGCATCCAATCCAGTATGACGATGTAAGTGTACTGTATACAAATCTCCCTCCCTCCCTCCCTCCCTCCCTCTCCCTCCCTCTCCCTCCCTCTCTCTCTCTCTCTCTCTCTCTCTCTCTCTCTCTCTCTCTCTCTCTCTCTCTCCCCATCCCTGGAAAAAGAGCCAGTTGCTAGGTAACGGTTAATTGTCAAGAAGTAGTTACATGTGTTGCAATGCATCCAGGGATTGTTGGGATGGTGTGTGTGTGGGGGGGGGGAGATGAACAAGTGAGGGGAGATAAGGGTGGGAATGAGCAAGAGAAGGAGGAGAAAAAAGAGAAGTAAAGATAGAAATGCTGAAGAAAGGAGAGGGAGAAAGCAGAGAAGAAACAATGAGGAGTTGGATTTTTGAGACACAGGCGATGGAGGTAAAAGTGATTAAAAGATTAGACCGATCAAGACGCACACAATCCGGACGTGCCGTTCCATCTTCTCATTCCCTGTCAGCATTCTTTACATGGCCATTATCTCTGGGAGACACAGGATCACACATGCATATTGAATTCTCTCACAAACTCTAACAACATCAGTTTATTTTGAATGAGTTTGGCTTCTTTAAATAACCCTTGTTGCTGGACAAGACTTTCAGAGAAGAGAGCGAGAGTGAGAGTCTGAGAAGCACGAGGGTTGCTTTGGTCGCCGGTGCCTTTCATCGCTGTTGAACACAGTTCACTGTGAATCTCCTCCCCCTTCCCTTCCCTTCTCTTCCCACTCTCTCTCTCTTAAAATCTCATTCTATTTTTCATTCTCTCTCTGTATCCTCCTACAAATGCAGGCTAAACCAAAGTCTTGAGTAACCTTGAGTCTCTTAAACCCACTGAGGTACAGTTAACCACTTAAGCCTAATTTATACTTTGTTGTATACAGCGGTGTAGGCTATGCTACTAGGCCTTAGAGATTAAATGCCCAAAATAGGGAGGCCAGGGGTAATGTGTGGTTAATGATGTTAATTACTGCATCGAGTCCAAATTAATGTAAAATAATTTAGGGTAACACATCTAAGAGCAGAGTCATGTTGTCCTTCTTTTCTGCCAAAGAAACAAACGTCAAAATGACTGTCAAATGTTGTGAAGAAAAAGAGCAACATGACAAAATGCTTTTTTAAAAATATTAATACTCAACACTTTATTACAAAGAGACCGAAGAATAATATGTCAGCACTCATTTAGACATTGATTGTGTGTTTAATTATCCCATCTTCAATGTTACCAAATATTCAATCAAATTTGAATTACGGTCTTCACACATGTCTTTTCTTTCAATACAAAAATGAGAGGGTGAACTAGATGTTTGTCATATGTACATTTTTCACAATCTGTACAACTCTGAGATGAATATGTTATTATAAGTTTGGAAACACATAAAATAAGAGTTATTCTGAGAAGTAAAAGAGTAACTTGTGAAAATGCAATGTTCTATTGTGCTTTATGTCACTGGTTCTCAACAATGGGTCCGGGGACCACAAGGCGGTCCAAATGGACACTACATGTTTGTACCCCTGGTGCAGGGACGTGCAGAGAGACAGGGGCTGACATTTCTAAAAAGGCCTTTTGGTGAAAATATTGAAAATAGCCGACCTCCAAGCTCGCGCTGCGACGCGTTGTGAGCTTGGAGGTTGGCTATTTTCAGTACTTGATACCACACTAAACTAAGCATAATCAAGTGAATACAGTAGATGTGATGTACAGTACAGCATGGATTTCTACACAGAGAGGGCAATCCTTTCAACATAAGATGCTGCATTCAAGTTCAGGAGAGAGTTTGAATGCCGCCCTCAGGTATGGCATGGAAAGAGGGCATTTGCATTTCTTTCACCATAGTAAAAACTGCATTCATGGACTGAAGAGGGCACTTTTTACAGACGGGTAAAAGGGGAAAATCCCAGTTGTCCTACGCCCAGTTGTCCAACGTCCCAGTTGTCCTACTGGGTCCCAGTTGTCCTACTGTAGCCTGGCAGTTCGAAATTGGGCGAAATGTGTGTGCGCGTCCAACGTCCGACTGTAATTATTGTCCAAGACATTGCAAGCGGCGCGAAGGCCAGCGGGCCAGGGCCGGCCGTGCGAGTTACGAAGCCGTGGTGAATGCAATCGTTATATTTATGCCCAGGCCGTAAGGCCTGGGCAAGCGCACGATAAACGCATGAATGGGATGAAGATCGCTTGCTTTACAGTCTGTTCGCGGACTAGCCCATACAGCCAGGCTACAGTAGGACAACTGGGACACAGTAGGACAACTGGGACATTGGACATCTGGGCGTAGGACAACTGGGACTAGCCCGGGTAAAAGGGCAGGGGCTCAAGCCCCCTTTGATGTCTATGTGTGCACATGCCTGCCCTGGTGGGCCCTGGACCAGAGGCTGAGAAGTAGTGCTTCATGTGTACCAAATCAGGGATGGTGCTGTGGTGTTTTTGACAAAACAAGTTCCCTGGTCACTGACCAAATCAGAAGTAAAATAACAATAAAAATAAAACACATTGAATAACTTTCATCAGTTTTTACTGCTTTAAATTCACACACTATCCTCTATGAATACAACAAAGAATTGCACATATCGCGACCTCCAACCATTACAAAAACAGTTTTCCAGGGGAACCCTCCAAATCAAACATGTATCTGAAATAGATCTATTCTCTGTCATTTTGTACATTTCTTTTTTTTATCAAAACTCTGTGAGTGGGAGGTAAATTACTTATATACAGCATTATAATACATACATAGTACAATCCTCTCGTAATTTTGGATTGTACTGTGTATAATCAGTAAACAGTTATATCGCTCACACCCATTCTCTGTCTCTCTTCCACACGAGTACACACACAGAGGTAATCAAGCGTATGTATTCAGGCACAGACAATGACAGAAAGAATAAAACAATACTGCGAGGTTCAAAGGAAGAAATATGACAAGTATTTGAAATGAGGACCGGTGTTGTTTCATTAATGACAAAGAATGCAGAAATCAAGAACTCAATCTCATTCACAGGCCTTTACACAAAATATCAAGAAAACCCTTAATTATTCTTCTCACAAATTGTTCTTAACACTGACAATAAAACTGTTTGCTACCCTAGTGAAAAATCCAGTTTAACCACCTTTGACGTATTTGAGTATAGCCCAAATTTGGTACGTGATAAATTGTTGTCTTCTCTTGCACAAACAAGTACAAACACCTACAGTATACTACATGGATCAGAATCAATGAAATTGATAAAACTATTCAAATACCATTCAAAATCACCAACTTTGGGCTGAAAGAGTAAAGAAAGAAAGAAAGAAAGAAAGAAAGAAAGAAAGAGAGAAAGAAAGAGAAAAAAATCATAGTAAGCTATACAGTACTGTACATGCAAGTCCTTACAAACACTAGTATCATACATACTGACTTGTCAACCAGGAAGGAGAAAATCTTCAAAAAAGGTCAGATTGTGTGTACAAGAATGTAAATAAGAAATCCATTAAGACAGATTGTGCTTAGATCATAACATTTGGTTTGGCAATGCAATGCAATAAAAAAGTCTTTGAAACATAATATGCTCAGAGACGGCTGAATTCCAAGTATGGATGTCCTGAATAGTTTCATTACAATGCTTTGATGGGAGTGAGGGATCAGAGTCACAGAGTAAACAATAGGATAATTACAGTGTTGTTTGTATAATCTATACCTCTACGAAACAGCATGGCGGACCTGTGTGTGATCTTAAGTGGCTTTGATGTGCAGCACTGAGATTAATTCACTGCCAAGGGAGATGTTTCCACTCAGCTCAATGTCTGAACTCTTACTCAGGACACATTTTGTATTAACCCCCTCTCTCTGTTTTATATCCTTCATAGTAAAATCCTCATTGGAACGGCTCCTTTTGGTTGCATGTGTACACTCTCAAGAGTTAAATTAACACAATATTTGACAGTGTACTGACTCTCCACAACGAACATAATCTTACCCAGGACCTCAAACTTGGAACAGGAAGAAAGACACACTAATTCTTCCGTTTGTCAAACTCTTTCATCACATACATATTCCTATACATTACTGTTTCAATCCTATGAGCATAATGTTCAAGATATACCTTGATAGTTTCCCTTTGAGTAACACACACAAGGATGTATATGTTTGACAGTGCAGAGCTACTGGGATCATGGCTGTCGGTATGGATCTGTAAGTGGTAATATGTAGCTTTGATTTAGGTAGTATACAACATTGTTGTGAATGTCTGTGTTGGGGGCTGGGGGTGATCGATATAAACGGTAAGTTGCAAATAATATATAAATATGTTCTAATAGTTACTAATTTATTTCTAATTTATTCTCTTATAGTAATAATGTGCACCACTCTCTCTTTCCTCAAATATGAACTCCTACTACAGCTGGCAAAGCTTTATAGACCAGGGGTTTTCAAAGTGGGTGACGGGGTACCCTGGGGTGCCGCGACGGCAGTCCAGGGGTGCCGCGAGATCATTTGATAATATTTGAAATTTATTTGGACATTTAAAAATATATTTCTCTATCTCTCTAGGTCATCCTCAGACGAGCCTTCCATCGTCGCTTCCAGTAGTATCATTTTAAACTTGAAGTACAAAGTTATTTTCAGTCAGTTCTAACCAAAATGGCTATTATCTTGTTTTCCTCGCACATATAATCGCTAAAATATCCTATATTAATATAAGGTGCTGGGAGTGAAAATTAGGAATATAATAATGTAGGGGTGCCTCGGATGAAAAAAATATTTATAGGGGTGCCCCGAGCCAAAAAAGTTTAGGAACCCCTGTTATAGACAGTCATGAAATAATCAACACGCCAGAATGTTCATCCTAGTAATAGAGACATCTCTCCCACAGTCCATTGTGGCTGTGTCCTGACAAGTTAACAGTCATTTGAAAAAAAAAATAATAATAATAATAATAATAAAAATAAAATCAAACAATGGAATGCGATGAGAGGAATGTGCAGGCATTAAAGGTGATTTACCTACATTTAGTGCACTGGTTTATAGTTTGTTTGCAATGTGAACCATTATGTCTTTGAGGAAGCTACTGAAAAAAAAGGAATAATAATAATAATAATTCAGAGCTTAATTGAAAATAGACCAACCAAATTATAATGATATGATATGATATGATATGATATGATATAAAAAATATATAATTTTAGCAGTTACCGTCCTTGCACTTCTTGCACAGGCTGATTATAAGGACAAAGGGTATTTGTCATGAGGGTGCTTTGGCTTTGACCCTGGCGAGGCTTATCATTTGTTGCTTGGAAATCTGCTGGGAATGTAGGAGGAATGGTAATGAACCTTATATCAACTGCTGAATCTAAAATCTCCATTCTGGAGGGAGCGTTGGCAGAAAATGGCCGATCTACAAGCTCACAAGGCGTCGCGTTGCATTGTGATCTTTTAAAGAGTTTTGGCGAGATTTACAGTGCCAACTCAGGTCCCTTTTACAAAGTACTGTAGGGTCCAAGTGGTTAAGTTGATGTGTGTTCTGAAGGCAAATGCCTATAAAATGTGAACATAAAATGTTATTTTTCTTTCAGGTCTATTATTCTCTCCAGCACCCTTACTGTGACATTCACTCTGTATGCCAAGACCTTTTTTAGATGGATATGGATATGCACGTTTCTTGGATATGATACGCAAACAAGGAATTAGTGGCATAATTCACTCAAATGCTTACAGATGGGCCTGTCCATAAATAGAAACGCTCTTGTGTGAAGATCATTGTGAATCCTATAAGGCACATCCAGCTCTAAATGTGAGATCTACTCCATACTGCCAGGCAATAAATAAATAAATCATAAAATAAGAGGAAAATGGCAAATCAGTAAGAGGCTGCGGTTTCCACAGCTGTGATTATAAAAAAAAGAAAATCCTTTGCAATAAGTACACAAATGTACTCAGCAGGTCATGCCTTTCACATATACTTCACAGCACTCCAACAAAAGAAAAGAAACAATTCAAACATGGAGAAGGAATTTATAATAATAAAGAAGAAAGTCCACATTACAGGAACCCCAAAAAGATCTATACTAGTTTTAATCTTGGACTGTCAAATATTCTATCCGTCTCCTGTAATATTGGTAAGCTAGCAAAGAATCAACATTGGTACAAATATATAACAACATGAACTATTTGAATAAATAAAATAAAATAAAAACGAGCCCAAACTGATCATCATAAACATCGGAATCATAATCAATAGCATTATTAACATTATCAATACAAATTTAATTTAATTTACCCTGTTCAACGAAAGCTTTAATTTCTCATTCGTGATTGTATTTCCGTTGCTAAGCAAAACGTTTCTTTTGGTGTACGGAAGGGAGGGAATGACAATAAGGATTTGAAGGAGAGCAGAGATGGAAATTTTTTATCTTTGTCTTTCCCCTCCATTCCTCCCTCCCTTCCCATCTTCCTCTGAATCTTGGAGAGCAGCAGCAGAATCTTCTCTCTCCCAAAAAAAGAAGTGGAAAAAGACTTCACCAAAGCTTAGTCTGCCGTGGCCTTGGTTCATTGTCCAACTTCTCTCCATTTTAGAGGCATGAGACCAACATACAGAATACTTAATATATGGTCTTCCTACAGGAAAGCCATCAGCCTACTTTGCCTCTCGTTTTCCTCCCTCAATTCCTCTGTTCTTTTCTTCACATCCACCATCTGTCATTATCTCTTGTCTCTCAAAAGTCAGACTGATTCTGGACAGCTTTCCATGAATGTGTCTTTCATTTTACCCATCCCGTAGATCACCATCTTTCCTCTCAGACGTCAGACTCAATGCTGGAGAGCTTTTCATAAACGTGTCCATTGCTGGCACCGTTGAAAGGTCTTTGTCCCTGCCCCAGGCCTAATGCGTCCCTTCCACCTGGGAGTAACTTGTTGGTCCCGTGGTTCCCCATGGGTCCTCCCACCCCACCCAGACATAGCTCTTTGGGGAACCTGGGGGCCACATTGGACATCACCCCAGCGGTGGCCGACGCTGGCAAATAGGAAGCTGCTCCCATGGAGCCGCGGAAGTCCCCTCCTCCTCGGCTGTCGTTGAGTAGCTGCTGCTGCTGATGTTGCTGCGTCTGTGGCTTTTTGAAGTAGTACGGTTTGGCACCGTGTAAAAGACACTGGTCATCACCGAAGCTTGGGATGAAGGGGTTCTGGTTCACCTTATCTGGGTAGAGAGATTTAGACAAGGAGTAAGTCCCGGCCCCCCTGCTGCCACCACCACCACCACCACCACCACCGCCCCCACCTCCCATCATAGCTCTATCTCTGTCCCTCAGGTCTCTCTCCCCAACCGATCGCCGGTGCAACCCCCCATCGCTTCCATGGAATGAACTGAAGGAGGAGCCACCTTTTGCCCTATCCCCAATATCCCCACCGCCTGCATACCTCTCAAACATGTGGGCATAGGGGCTGGGGCCCTCCATGAAACGATCTTTGTCTTTCAAGCTCACACTTCGGGGTTGGGGGAGCTGCCCCCCGTTCCCCCCGCCTGCTCCTCCCATGCGACCAGCCCCTTCCCTCTGCAGGTCTACAAACGTGTCATAGGAGTGTTGCCTCCGCAAGACCCTCCCCCCTGGCCCTAACTTCCTGCGCTGCTGGGTCTGAGTTTGGGACTGGCTAATCCCTACACCACTCTTCCCTCCGCTAAACACAATGTTATTGTCTTCGCTGATGTTGTACAGATTGCTTGGTTGTTTCTTACAGGACTCACAGCGTTTACTACCAGCGGAGCTGGGGCGAGTGGTGGTGCCAACCCCGCTGGCTGAGCATGTGCCTGCCCTGCCATGGCAGTTATGACACTCCCAGTCGCCCCCAGCTATGCCTCCCCCTCCTATCCCAGGACCACCCTTCTCCCAGCAGTTGTGAGGCTGCTGCCCTACTGCCACCGAGCCAAGCCCGCTCTTACACTCAGACTTCTTGCTTTTACCTTTCAAGAAGTCCTCCACGGGAACTAAGCTCTTACAGAAACTGCCACCACTACCACTGCCAACACCACTTCCTCCACCTCCACCCTCCTGCTCCCACTTGGCCATGCCCTCCTTGGAGCGGAACTGGTCCGCGTAGAAATCCCTCAGGTTATCTTTGCGGAACAAGAAAGGTGAAGAATTACCCCCTCCTCCTCGTTTCCGCTCCACGGGCGGCGAGGCCGAGCGGTGTGCCGTGGGGCCGTGAGGGAAGTGGTGGTGTACGGTGTGGTGGTGGGGTCTCCTCCTGAGGCCGCTCAGCTCTAGCTCGTCCTGCTCCCGTCTGCACTTGGCCGAGGCTGGCCGCTTTCTCAGACTGTCCCTGTACTGTTTACGCCTCTTGGCGCCCTCCAGGTTGCCGTAGGTGACGGTGTGCGTGGAGATATCCGACGCATCGGAGCGGATGGTTCCGTCATCGCCACCCGATCCTCCCCCACCCCCACCGCAGTACCTGTCTTGACCCCCGATGAGCCCCATGCTGGATGTGCCTCCTTTGAAAGAAAACCTGCCATAGACATTGTTTGCCTTGAACCCACCCTGGCCAGAGCCCGCAGAGGCATGGCCGGCAATCAGGTCAAACTTATGGGTGTTCCGGTGGGTCATGGAGGCCCGGGGCTGGGTGGTGAAGATGGGTGCTACCCCTCCCCCTAAGCTGTCACAATCCAACATCCCACCCTCCAACGAGCTAGCGCTGCCTAAACTACGCGGCCTATTAGGCGGGGGTCCGGACATACCCAGAGCGGGGTGGTGGTGCAGGTAATGGTCCTGGTACAGGTTGCTGTCCTTCAGGGGCAAGTTGCCAAAAGTCCTCTCCACCTCCCCGATGTAGTCACTGAACATGTTGTCCTTGCAGTCTGCTGGATGGCCCGCCAGGCTGCGCCGGTGCTCCTGGATGTCGTAGATAGTCGACTCGCGGCCACCATGGCCGTAGTCCAGGGCAGCGTGTGGCGAACCGTTAACGCCCGGGATGGCAGTCATGTCCTTGGCAGTGCGGAGCAGCCGCAGGATGTTGGAGTGAGTGTTGTTCATCATGTTCATGTTCATTGTAGCGGAGGGGGAGTCCGTGGTGGACTTGTTTTCCTCAATCTGCACCCCATGGATGCAGCTCCAGATACCCTGGAGGGAGGGAACAGGACAGGAGCAGGGAGACAGAGAGAGAGAGAGAGAGAGACAAGGCATAAGAGGAAGTGAAGAGCAGAGACAGAAAGTTATGGCCACGTACTGTATGCATGTAGTCTCGCGTAGCCAGACAACTATTCCACAACCTCCAAATGCTATATAGAGTCTGGAACAACACCTCCTGAACGGCGAGTAATGGCAGCTGGCATTTCCATTCACAAATATATATTTTAAAATGTCATTTCTGCTAAACAGCAAGCTAAATATGCTTAGATGATTTTTATTTACATAATGATAAATGTGCGCGATGTGAGACGGAAACGGAAGTGAGGAGGAGGCTTCACTTCCACTTTAACCGATTACTCATCATTCTTCTTCCGTTATTCCAGACTGTATGACGGGAGCATTTCCAAATAGCGGAGTCAACAGTCTGGCCATGCAAGACTAGTATGCATGCAACCAGTGAGAGGAGAACAAGCCAACAACAGTCAAACAGAGATAGAGAAGTGACGTTTGATAGGGGAGAGGTTTGGCAGGTGGTAACACAGAGTTAAGGACCAAATGGGATTCAGCAGGACAGAGGCAGAATGAGACCGCCACACAAACAGACACATTAGACAGATCAACCAGCCAGCAGTCAGGTAAAGGGACACACAGAGAGCAAGAGAGAGACAGAGATTGAAGCAGAGAGGGATTAATGCATTGCCCTGTTCTGTCTGACCTGACTCTTGTTTACACACTATTAAACAGTAATAGGAGGTGAGTTAAAAGGTGAGTCTCAAAAACTATACCGGATGCATGTGCATGCTCAGTTTACAGGAGAGCAGAAATAACGTAAAATAACTGAAATACAAGATTCAGAATCTTCAAATACTTTATCATTCATCTAAAAGTCAGAGCTGAAATCTGTGTGTAAATATGAAAAATAATGCATACATATCAATATGCATTAAGCCTTTGGTTTTCACCACCAATCAATAGTTTTAATCAAAGTAATTAAATGTTATACTTTTATACTCATATAGCATCATCATCAAGGAAATGCATCACATCTTGACAGCTAGTTGGATGTGTTCAGTGATATCAGAGAATGAGTCAAAGCTATTTAAAATGTCAGTGTCCATGAGTGTTGACGTGTGTATTTTCTTCCAACAACGCCGGCCAGCCAAGCCGTGGGCAATACAAAATTCAGGACGCTCTTATGAAATAGACTTGCGCACACAAATTGTCATGGGCCGAATCTGTGCCGGATGGCCTATAAAAGCAGGACTTTGAAGAGATGGCGGCTTGACGGAGAAGTCAAACATGCATGTTTAAATGGCAGCTGAAGGGTTGTGTGGATGAGTACGAATGGCCAAATCCAAAAGGTCAGGGGCACACAGTACCCGTCAGCACAGCACACAGGCCAACATTCCTCAAAGGTGTCAACTTGTCACACAATGTTTCCATGTCTGTCTCCACAGTTACTGTCCCCGTCTCCGAGCCGCATTCATGAATCTGAATCTATAACTCTCTCTTTTATGCTTCCATTCTGTGTCGTTTCTGTCTGTCTCTCTTATCTGCATCGCTGGACATTCTGCTGAGCGGCAGACGCCCCGATGGGATTGTCTCTTTTTATCTCTACGCGTCTGTAGCGACTACGGCTGCCGGGAATAGAACAGAGGTTAGCACATCCATTCTTTTCTACGCTCCCGCCTTCCTGTTCGTGGCTTTCTTTCCTTATCATTCCTCACTATAACCAATCTCGTTTTCCAACTCTCTATTTTATTAGACTCTTCAAGTCTCACCACTTGTTCTTCCCTATTGTCTCCTCCCTATAATGTGTGTGTGCGTGTGTGTGAGAGCCATACTGTTTCCAAATCATTTCTCCTCTCCCTCCCACCTCAACTTGAGCTAAACCAGGCATAGAAAAGTGTAATGGAGTATTGGAAATCACCTGCCATGGGAAATAATAGCAGACACTCTTGAATAGTGTAGCTAAATGGATACTGTGATACAACTGACAAATACAATAAGCTTCGTGTGCGTCACTCTGAGCTAATAAGTAGTGAATCAGAATGTCTGTAAAATGTAGAAAACTGTTTGGGGTTAAAAATAAGCACTATATTGTGATGTCAATCAATTTAATAGAGGAGCGATATTCAAGTGGCCCCGGCCCTCACATGCCAAATTCAGCACCTGGGTCATTTTCTTGTGGCCCTGGAAGACATTCCATATTCCAATGTGAAAATAAAAATTAAGACCCCAATAGTTTTACTGGAGGACCATTTTGAATGTTTTTTCACAACTATCAACCGAAACTCGACTAATGGTTATTATTACCGCGCTCACATCAAGAAATGTTGCCTGATGTCCTTTGTTGTGTGTTACACAACACCATACTATAACACCATACTACGTATATCACCATACTGTAATGGGCTTATTATGTCCATTACAGTATGGTGACTTAATACTAGCTGTGAGTGGTAGAATCTCAGCGACACCTTTTCTTAACTCGTGGATATTCCCTTGAGCAGAAAAACTTCACAGGACTCCGTTGTAAAAAGAGCACAAAAACTTTACTTCCAAAAAATGTGTTCTCTGTTACAGAAATGATCAAAAACAAGTCTTAAACTCAAAAAATATACTACGGTCGAAAAACCATGTCGCTCTGACCTTGACTGAGGACAAACTGAATTCTGCACTGCCCAGAATCCACACAGGTGTTAGCATTCTTAATTAAGGTCCCAGTTACACAACCTGAGCTCTCTTCTTAAAGCTACAGTACAGCATTGTATATTAACCTAAAACATCACCATGAATTAAACAAATTATTAATATATTTTTTAGACTTTTAACTTAGCATATTTCACAATTGTATAAATAAGCCAAAGTAAGCCAAAAATATGAAATCACAAAATAATGCAGTAATTATTACAATAATCACAATAATCAAACTTGGCTCCCACATACCGGCCCCTTAATTGTACTCTTAACTGGAGACAATTACACAAAATATACATAACACTGTCATGGAGCCAAGACATTAAAGTTACTCTGTGTCTTCTTTCTTCGTTGTTTGAGGGTAAGGGGCAAAGTCTGTATTTAGGACTCACTCAGCCTCCTGGAGGAGGCAAATCTTCGTGATGGGCCTGTCGAGTGAACTGGTTTTGGTCTTGATACGGACCTGACGTACCAGTCCATACTTGTCTGGGATTGTCTGGATGATCCTTCCCATGATCCAGGAGTTGCGCGGTGCGGAGTCGTCAACGATCAACACAACGTCTCCCGTGGCGAAGTTGCGAGAAGGTCGGGACCACTTATGGCGCTCTTGTAGCTGAGGAAGATATTCTCTTGTCCATCGCTTCCAGAATATGTCTGCCATATACTGGACCTGTTTCCACCTCCTGCGTGCAAACAGATCTTGTCTATCGAACAGGCCTGGCGGTAGAGACGGCTTGGTCTTGAGGAGCAAGAGGTGGTTTGGCGTAAGCGCTTCCAAATCGTTTGGATCGCTAGACGTCTTGGTTATAGGCCGACTGTTGATGATGGCCTCTGCCTCACATAGCAGGGTGTGTAGGCCCTCCTCGTCGAAGGTCTGTAGCTTAAGAGTGGTGCTGAGGATCTTCCTTACAGACCTGATCATTCTCTCCCAGACTCCTCCGTGGTGGGAGCCGGTGGGAGGATTAAACATCCACTGGATGCCACTCTGACGTAGAGTGTCCTCAATCCTGGAGCTATTCCACTCTTCAATGGCTCTCTTAAGCTCACGCTCAGCTCCAACGAAGTTTGTTCCATTGTCTGAGCGGAGGATTTTCACCTGGCCTCTTCTAGCTATGAAGCGACAAAGAGCATGTATAAAGGAATCTGTATCCAGTGAAGACGCTACCTCTATGTGAACTGCACGGACTGCCAAGCATGTAAAAATGACACCGTACCTCTTCACCACACTTCTTCCACGTTTTACTTCAAACGGGCCGAAGTAGTCCACTCCAGTGTTGGTGAATGGAGGCTCGTCTGGCAGGACTCTATCTCTAGGAAGGTCGGCCATCTGCTGTTGTCCTGCAGCTCCATGTGAACGTCGGCAAACATGGCACTTGGAAAGGATTCTCCTTATAGCCGAACTTGCGCCAGGGATCCAATACTTTGATCGCAACTTGGAGAGCACATGATTGCGACCGCTGTGGCCCAAGTTCTCATGGATCTCCCTGAGGATCAGTCTTGCAACGTGAAGATTCTTGTCCAGGATTACTGGCTGCTTTGACTCCTCCGGCATAGCTGCCCTGCTGAGTCTTCCTCCTACTCTGAGGATGCCCTCTTGGAGGACTGGGTTGAGCTTGTAAAGGCTACTGCTTCTCTTTACGCCTTCACCTCTCTGAAGTGCAGCAATCTCCTTGGGGAACGTTGTTTGTTGACAGTAGCGAAGGATCGCCTGCTCTGCTCCCGTAAGGTTCTCCACTGTGAGCTTATGAGAGTCTGCTCTCAAGAGACTCGTCTTGAAGCTCTTCATCTCCTTGTCTACCTCAAGCGGAGAGAGAGTAGAATTCAACTCTTTCCTTTTACGCCCAAAGTTCAGTAGAATGCTCTTGAGCTTAAGCATCCAAGCAACTGCCTTCCTAAGGCGAATCCAGGAAGAGTAGTACTGCATGAACTCCAGCACAGCGTCTGCTTGATCTGTGACTGCAGTAGCACTGACCACGGCGTTCCTTACCTCTGGGTCCTCCGTGGTTAGGTCCCCAGGGTGGTCCAAGTTCTCGGGCCATTCTCCCATAGGCTTGGTGAGAAAGTCCGGCCCCTGTAACCAAGCGTGGGTTTGGAGGAATTTCTCAGTCTTGAGTCCCCTAGACGCATAGTCTGCAGGGTTCAGAGAAGTATTGACATATCTCCACTGACATGGTTTAGAGATCTTCAAGATAGTCTCCACTCGGTTTGCAACAAAGGTGCGGAATCTGCTTGTTCTGTTTCTTATGTACTTCAGCACGGTTGTGCTGTCCGTCCAGAATATGGACTCCTCGAGTTCCAGCTGCAGTTCCGATCTCAACATCTTGTCCATACGAGCAGCCATGGTAGCTGCCGTGAGCTCCATGCGTGGAATCGTCATGGGCTTGAGTGGGGCCACTCTGGCTTTCCCCATAACAAATGCACAGTGGGCCACGTTATTCCTGTTCCTCAGTAGCATGTAGCTAACTGTCCCGTAACCTTCTTCGCTCGCGTCAGCAAAGTGGTGAAGCTGACAGAACACTGCATCACCAAAGCCTGCAGGCTTGTAACACCTTGGGACTCTGATGTCCTCGAGCTGGTGGAGCCCTGTTCTCCATGCAGACCACTCATTGGCCAATTCATCAGGTATCAGGTCATCCCAACCTAACTTACGTCTGCAGAGCTCTTGCAGGATTCCCTTAGCTGGTAGCACAACTGGTGCCAGGATACCCAATGGGTCATAAACAGAACTCACGATGGAGAGGAGGTTTCTCCTGGTGGGTACTTTGTCTGGTAAGAAGACCTTGAACCTGAAGCTGTCTGACTGGGTACACCAGTGCACTCCCAAGGCTCTTTCTATGGGAAGCGCATCACGATCCAGGTCAAGCTCTTTCACCTCAGTAGCCCTCTCCTCTTCTGGGATGGCGGAAAGCACAGCCCTGTTGTTGCTTATCCATTTGGTGAGCCTAAATCCGCCCTTTCCACATACAGCTCGCAAGCTGTGGTACAGCAACACTGCCTCCTCTTCCGAATGGACTGATTTCAGGCAGTCATCCACGTAGAAATTGTGAAGCACTGTGTCGACAGCTTGGGCAGTGGATTGATCTCTGCTGTCTTCCGCACATTTCCGCAGAGCGAAGCTGGCACAGCTTGGAGACGAGGTGGCACCGAACAAGTGCACAACCATCTTGTACTCCTCCATCTCCTGACTGACGTCGCCTGATGTCCACCAGAGGAACCGGAGAAGGTCAGAGTCTTCATCTGGCACCTTCACCTGATGGAACATCGCCTCCACGTCCGCCATGACTGCCACTTCCTCTTGTCTAAACCTGGTGATGACACCAAGTAGAGTGCTTGTGAGATTTGGTCCTTGCAGCAGCTGGTCATTTAGAGTGGTGCCCTGGTACGATGCTCCGCAATCAAAGACCACTCTGAGCTTCTGCTTCTTGGGGTGATAAACCCCATGGTGTGGCAAGTACCAAACTCTACCATCATCACGGTTGAGGTCCTCGCTGGGTACCTTTACAGCGTAACCCTTTTCAATTATGCCACCTAAGAAAGCTGAGTACTCTGCGTGGAATTTTGGATTCTTCTCAAACTTCCGTCTCAAGTTTAGAGCACGCTGCTTGGCAATCTTACGGTTGTTGGGCATTCTCATGTCCTTGTTCTTCAGTGGCAGGGCGATGCTGTAATGACCATCCACAAGTGTAGCTGACTGTGAGGCCATGTCAAGAAACTGGAGATCTTCTCTCGACATCGCCAGCCTCTCGTCTTGCTCGCACTCAGGGAAGTCACTTTTGAACTGCTGACTCCAGAGTTCATCCAGTCTGGCAACCGATATACGGTTGGCTGAGATTTGCACCAGTGCACTTGTTGTTCCGTGTCCTGTGTATTCCCTGAGAGGTCCATTGATGGTCCATCCAAGCCGTGTTCTTACAGCATATGGGCCGTCATCTACACTGGCAATGACCTGCCAGGGTTCAATAGCCTTGGGTGCGTTAGTCCCAATAAGCAATCCTATCTCCGCATCTATTTTAGGGAGTGACACCTGCTGAAGGTGAGGCCACCTAATGACATCCTCTTGCAAAGGAATGTTGTCTTTAGTTGCTGGAATGGTCTTCTGGGAGTAGGTATCAGGAAGCCCCAGAAAATCATTACAGCCCAAACTGCTCACTTCTAAGCCCGACACCAAGTGGCTGTGAACAACCCTTTTGTCTCCCATGGTCTTCAGCAGGATACGTGTCTTTCTGCCTGTTATGTTGAGCTCTTGCATCAGTTCTTCGGTACAGAAGCAGGCAGTACTGCCGGGGTCAAGGAAGGCGTAAGTGGTAGTAACTTTTTGGCCCTTGTTGTTCTTGACCTGAACTGGAACTATTGCTAAGACACCTTCTGAGTTCTCAGCACCTGTAGCCCCACACATCGTTACGTCAGTACCCACGAACCCACTTACAACTGACTCGGTCGGTCTTTCTTCCTTGTTAGTCTCCCCTTCAGTCCCTGGTTCCTTGTTTGCGACATTATCTTTTACTTTAAAGTGCAAAACTGTAGGGTGTGACTGCGAACAGACTTGGCAGCTCATCTTCTCCTTACATGAATTACTCATGTGTCCTTGTTTCAGACAGCTGAAGCACAGACCCTTTGCTCGCAAGAAATCGATCTTCGTCTTATTAAGAGACTTCGTAAGCTTCTTACATTGCTCCATAGAGTGTTCAGAACCCTGACAAAAGAGGCAAGGTTTAGAAAAAGCAGAGACTTGTCTGCCAGTGACTTCGCTCTCTGCCTTAGGCTTAGGACTCACTGCTTGGTTACTGGTGATAGTTGCAGCTGTGGTGAAGCCTATCTTCCTTCCACTACTCTTGTGCAACCTCTCATCCACTTGACCTTTAGCTTGACTCTTCAAGGTAACGTCCTTTATTTCACCAAAGAGGGGGTGCAATGCTTCTTTAGCTTGCTTGTTGACAAAGTTCACAAGGTCGTTGAACTTGGCTCTGCGATTTTCTCTGTCTTGAATACCACAGACTAAGCTTCTCCACCTTTCCCTCAGCTTGTACGGGAGTTTGGCAATGATGGCACGCATGTTCGCCGTATTGTCTAGCTCTTCCATGTACTCCACATCAGTCATAGCATTACGACATCCTGTGAGGTAGAGGCCAAAGGATTGGAGAGCTTCTCCGTCATCAGACTTGATGCTAGGCCAGTCCATAGCCTTCTTTATGTATGCCACTGCGATCTTGTAGGCATTTCCAAAATGTTCTTCCAGCAGACTCCTGGCTTCTGTATAACCACGCTGGGGTTCCATATGGAGACAGCTCCTTATCAGCTCCCTGGGCTGTCCGTTGGTGTACTGCTCCAAGAAATAGAGCCGGTCTTTGTTACTGTCTGTCCTGTCCTCTACTCCATGTTCAAACGCTCTTATGAACAGCCGATATTCCAGAGGGTCTCCCTTGAACACAGGTATGGTCTGAGGAGGCAAAGAGGTTAACTTTTGTTGCTTAGCTAACATTTCAGCAACACCTTGTAAAGACACTGGTGTCATTGCCTGTGGTGGAGTAGGTGAAGCATTGCGAACATGAAGTTGTATGTCATTATTTGGCGCTGTGACAGAGGAATGCTTTGTTTGCTTATTAGCTAACAAGTCTATAGCTCTTTTGGACTCAAAATAAGAGTTCATTCCATCACGAGCTGATGCTCTGGATGCTCCTGAGGCTCTAGAAGAGGTACGGAAAGCATCAAACTCATTCAGGATCTTGATTTTTGCATCAGATGCTGCTAAAGCAGTTTCTATCTCCAGTGCCTGCTTTCTGCTTCTTATTCTAGCTTCATGCTCCTCATCCTCTCTTTTTAGTTGAGCTTCCATCTCTTCCCTTTCTCTTTTCAGTTTAGCCTCCCGTTCTTCCCTTTCTCTTTTCAGTTTGGCCTCCCGTTCTTCCCTTTCTCTTTTCAGTTTGGCTTCCTGTTCCTCTAACTGCTGTTTCTGTTTTAGAGCGGATGCTTGGGCGAGCAACGCAGCTCTCTCCAATTCTGTGGCTAGTCGAGCAGACATAGCAGCACTTGATGCACGAGAAGAACGAGAACCAGAAGCTGCCTTGCTCTTGCTAGGTGCCACGGATACACTATCTGATGGCAGCACCTCATCGTTACACTTTTCTGCTTCTGCAATGCGTAAATGAGCCTCTTCTATCCAAGCCTTAGCACTGTCTTCGAATTTGCTAAATGCTTCAGCCTTGGGTTCAAACCACGTGTCGTGATCTTTGTTCATTTCTTCTTCAGAAAGCTGTTGCAGTATTGCTTTAACATTGTTATGCAAGTCACAAAACTCCCTAAACAGACTGTTGAATTCCACCATCAAATGTGTTTGAATTACCGTTAGGGATTTATCATCACCTTCATCCATTAACTGGCGTATCTGGTTCATTTTACCAGTTAGTTTAGCTAACTTAGCTTTTCGTACATTAGAGGCACGTTGCCACTTCTCCTCCAAAGCCTTAGCTGTCAAACTCACAAGCCTTGCCTTAACAGCCATGGCTGGGTCTTCGTGCTCATCCATAGTTTTAGCAAACTGGCTTAAACAGTACACAGTCTGGAAATCACAGTCCAAAGAGTAGAATGACTAAAAGGCAGCAGGCATGCCCTCCACAATGATATCCAGGCTAGTAATGCTCGTTAAGTGACAAAACACCTGGCAGAGAGAGTTGAGCATAAACTTCGAAAAACAGCCGATCTACAAGTTACTCACGACCACTTTAACTTGGATGATTTGGATTTCTTCTTTCCTTGTGGTTTCCAATCCTTGAAGAACGTCCATTTATCCAAGTAGAGCAGGTTTTTCGACGAATGTGAGTGGTAGAATCTCAGCGACACCTTTTCTTAACTCGTGGATATTCCCTTGAGCAGAAAAACTTCACAGGACTCCGTTGTAAAAAGAGCACAAAAACTTTACTTCCAAAAAATGTGTTCTCTGTTACAGAAGTGATCAAAAACAAGTCTTAAACTCAAAAAATATACTACGGTCGAAAAACCATGTCGCTCTGACCTTGACTGAGGACAAACTGAATTCTGCACTGCCCAGAATCCACACAGGTGTTAGCATTCTTAATTAAGGTCCCAGTTACACAACCTGAGCTCTCTTCTTAAAGCTACAGTACAGCATTGTATATTAACCTAAAACATCACCATGAATTAAACAAATTATTAATATATTTTTTAGACTTTTAACTTAGCATATTTCACAATTGTATAAATAAGCCAAAGTAAGCCAAAAATATGAAATCACAAAATAATGCAGTAATTATTACAATAATCACAATAATCAAACTTGGCTCCCACACTAGCTTTACGCAGTTTGATGTTTGAGAGGAGAATCTCTGTGCCAGACCTTTATAGTGCACATGCAGGCATTTCATTTTAATTTGAGAAAATAGGAAGCAGGTATTTCAATATGTTCTTTCCATTGGTAATCGGCTAGGAAGCGTCTTTGTGAGAAGGGTGGTGGCGGCATGCTGACATGGTAAAAGATATTTCCATGTTCGTATGAATGAATGTTTTTTGTTTGAGCACCTGGCTGATAAAGGCACACGCTCTTAGATGTGTTTTCATGAACCGTTAGTTCAGAGTTAGAGCATCATGACATTGAGTGATTGGATGAAACACAAAGCTGTGTAAAAGCAAATGGATGAGATGGAGAACTGAAGAGAAGGATATGTTCTTTGGTCATGGTATTTTTTTCTTACGACAGCCAGTGCTAAAATGCCACAGCCCAGCCAGCACGCCCACATGGGTCCCGCATGGGTACGAGTTGGGCTACTTGGGTACCACGTGGGCATGGGCTTGATGTGGGCAAATTACATGGGTCCCACGTGGGATACATGTGGGATACCTGGGCATGGGTTGGAAGTGGGCTTTCCCACATGGTTCCCACATGGGCTACATGTGGGCTAACTGGGCATGGGATTGAAGTGGGCTGGCCCAAGTGGTTCCCACGTGGGCTACATGTGGGATAACTGGGCATGGGATGGAGGTGGGCTGGCCCAAGTGGTTCCCACATGGGCTACATGTGGGCTAACTGGGCATGGGATGGAAGTGGGTTGGCCCATGTGGTTCCC
>NC_137812.1:45979132-46089132 GCF_963921795.1 Nannobrachium achirus
ACCACCTGCAGAAGCAGACTTCCCACTGAAAACCGTTGCGGATGTCGATTCCATGAACGAGAAGCTGAGCGACTCTGCGTTCTTGTCTGGAGTTGTAAGTTTGAATCTTATTCACTTGAAAATGTGTTAGTATTGTATTGGTACATGTCAGTGGGGGGAAATGGAGCAAGCAGTGAAAGTGTGATAAGATAGATTGACTTTTTGTTGCTGTTCACTTACAGCTTTTCCTGCCTGTGACTTTTTCCATACACTCAGGTTGCCATGGTGGGTGATATCGGAGGTGTTTCGCTGGATGATGGATGTCACATGATCTGGCAAAACAGTTCAACCTTTTTGGACGTAACGACAAGAGGAAGTTCAGAGACCTGCGCCTTTATGATGTCATATATGGTATGTTTGAGTATTGAATTGCTCTGTGTAGGGATGGGTATCGTTCACCTTTTAATCGATACGATACCTTTTTCGATACCTGGGAATCGATACGATACCTTTTTCGATACCATTTTCGATACTTTTTATTTATTATTATTATTATAATTATTATTTGCCTTTTTCTATGGGCTATTTTATAGACGTTGGATCATTATCATAATAATAAACATTATAGGCTATTCTCAGCTATTTTCACCGTAAGGAGTGTAGCCCATTAAAGCAGTCATTAAACTTTCAGTAGCCCAACTGTTACAGATGCGACCGGCAAGGGGTGCATTCAAAAGTATCAAAACAAGGTATCGTTCGTTTTTACGTGAACCGATACTCGATAGTATCGGTTCAGTGAATCGATACCATTAAAAGTATCGCCGACGATACCCAACCCTAGCTCTGTGTAACTTTACTTTATATGTCACTTTAATTAAATGTTTTAATTTTAAGGCATGCCACATCATGAATAATGGTGTTAGTTTATGCTTCACACGTGAGTCTCGCCCGCCTCAACTGTAACCAGCTGTCAGTTAGATCCTTTTCCTATTCCTCATTCACAGATCTGCTGATCATTACAATCCAATTACAATCCATTACAATCCAATCTGAGCTCTCGCTCTGTACGGGAGGCTCCTTTAAATACGACTTGCATTCACTATAGCTCTACTTGGTTTTGATCTTGGATATGCTGCCTCCTCCACCCCAGCATCCACCCAAGCTAACATGTCAAAATATTGCTATTGTACTACTATTGTAACCCTATGGGGGGTTTTGCTTAAAGTTCCCTGGTTTTGCATAGCAAGCAAGCATGAACAAAATTCAGGGAACATCCTTAATGCCAAGTTTAACTGTATTACAAATGTTGCAATAAATGGTTAAAAGGACTTTGACCTGAGTGTTCCTGATTAAAATATATAGCAGTGGAAACGGGGTGAAAAAAAATTGGAACTGATGTCACTCAAAAAGGTTTCATATTCCATCATTCTAACAGTTGTCTTCTTGTCATTTCTTTTAGGGGGACTTAAGAAAAACCCTATCACACAAGAGACCAACCACCAGGCTGCAGAAAAGGCCATCTCCAAGTGGTTCATTGGTGCTCGCGATAGAGGTGGGAACAGAGTCAGAGGTCAGACTGTACAGCGTCCTCAACTGGATGATGCACCTCCCCAGTAGACCAAGTCTCTGTCTCTCTTTCTCTCCCCTCAGCAGCACAATGCTGCCCTGCGGTTGGCTCAAAGAAACACCCACACGCACAGTGTTTGTTTTTGGACAATTTGTATCCATCATTTTGTTCTGTTTGCAGTCTGTGGAGCAGTTTTTTTCCATTTTAAGTGTGTTTTTTATATACCACATGTACATATACAGTATGTATATTTGCTGTGACACTGCTTCTCTTTATGTACATTTGATGTGTGTTCTCTGGCTCTTGGCTCATGCAACAACCACACACACAGTGTTTGTCTGTGGAGCTGTTTTTTCCCCTCCTTTTTAATTTTTTGAGTGATTTTAAGTGATTTTTTGTATATACCATATGTACATATACCGTATGTATATTTACTCTGACACTGCTGCTCTTTATGTACATTTGTATTTGTGCCTTTTGACACTGCTCTTGACACTGCTGCTCTTTATTTACATTGTGTTTGTATTAACAAAGTTTTTGTTTAATAAACTTTGTCAAAATATATTGTCTACTTTCATCCTTGCAAAAATATTTCATGTGTTTACTGTTTTAAATTATTAATATGGTTGATGTCTAGGACCAAAAGGAACCATCGCACATCAAAGGCCCAGTCAGAAACTACTTACATTTGCCTAGGAGCAAGGTTGAGCCCACTTGGATCCCACTTTTATCCCCTATGGTTTCGACATAGAATTGCCTAGGTGGGACCACGTGGGCTTGCCCAAGTGGTTCCCACCTGAGTCCTATATAAATTTGCCAAGGTGGGGCCCAACCAGGGCCCATGTATAACCCATGTAGAGCACATGCGGGCTAGCCCAAGCGGCTCCCACCTGGGTCCCATATAAATTTGCCAAGGTGGGGCCCACCCAGGACCCATGCAGAACCCACCCAGAGCCTACGTGGGCTAGCCCAAGCGGCTCCCACCTGGGTCCCATATAAATTTGTCAAGGTGGGGCCCACCCAGGACCCATGCAGAACCCACCCAGAGCCTACGTGGGCTAGCCCAAGCGGCTCCCACCTGGGTCCCATATAAATTTACCAAGGTGGGGCCCACCCAGGACCCATGCAGAACCCACCCAGAGCCTACATGGGCTAGCCCAAGCGGCTCCCACCTGGGTCCCATATAAATTTACCAAGGTGGGGCCCACCCAGGACCCATGCAGAACCCACCCAGAGCCTACGTGGGCTAGCCCAAACGGCTCCCACCTGGGTCCCATATAAATTTACCAAGGTGGGGCCCACCCAGGACCCATGCAGAACCCACCCAGAGCCCACGTGGGCTAACCCACGAGGGACCCTTGTGGAAACCGCGGACATTCCCACATAGAACCCACGTGGGCTAGCCCAAGTGGTTCCCACCTGGGTCCCATATAAATTTGCCGAGGTGGGGCCCACCCAGAGCCCATGTAGAACCCACGTTGAGCCCACGCGGGCTAGCCCAAGTGGTTCCCACCTGGGTCCCATATAAATTTGCCGAGGTGGGGCCAACCCAGGGCCCATGTAGAACCCACGTTGAGCCCACGTGGGCTAACCCACGAGGGACCCTTGTGGAAACCGCGGACATTCCCAGATGGGGCCCATGTAGGGAAGCCCAACTCATACCCATGCGGGACCCATGTGGGCGTGCTGGCTGGGAGGTGAGTCATTCAACTTTTTTGTCAGCTTAAAGGAGTAGTTCACCCCCAAAATGACCTTTTTTTCTATTGATTAGTCATGCCATGGAGACTTGAGTTCAATAATATTTTGACTTATATTATTTTTTACAAGACAAAAAAAAAGAAAAGAATATATATATATATATATATATAATATATATAATATATATAATATATATATATATATATATATATATATATATATATATATATATATATATATTAAGGCTGGGACTTTAACTGATTAATTGCGATTAATTAATTAGAGAAAATTAATGTGATTAAAAAAATTTACGCATTTTAATCACACTTAGTTTTTGCACCACAGAACCTTCAGTTTCGGGCATACCGATCATAGCGATGCACCAACCAAGAAGAGACAACAAACGCAAAGGGAGAAGTAGCCGATCAGAGCGCTTTGCTTGGCCCAGTGGATGCGAAATTTAGATTTAAAAAACTCACTCGTTGATTCACTCGTACAACAAAATGTGTTTTACTTGAAAAAAATGCTTCTCAGGTCAAATATTGATGTGCGATTAAAATGTGATTAATTGCGATTAATTAATCACAGAGCCTGTAATTAATGGATGGGGACCTAAATGCATGGGCCTGGATGGGGACCCAAATAAGTCCCTGGATGGGGACCCAAATGCATTTGAGTCAGAATCAATGGGGGTAAATTTAGGGTCAAGGGTCAAGTAAATTTACCCCCATTGATTCTCACACAAATGCATTTGGGTCCCCATCCAGGGCCTTGTATTTTGGTCCCCATCCAGGCCCATGCATCCAGAATCCAGAATTACAAAAAAATATTATTGAACTAAAGTCTCCATGGTGTGACTAAACAACAGAAAAAAAGTCATTTTGGGGGTGAACTACTCCTTTGAGCAAAATAAATTATGTAAACATACCCTGCTAATGGAGAAGGTCAAACTCGGCTTGCCCGTACACACGCCCATGAAACAGAAGCGTAGCTGCCAGTAAAACAAGTGCTCGCTGATGAAGGTGATTAGTGACAAAGCCATTGCAGCCCCCAGCATGTAAAAGACCCCCGCCATGTTGTCCACGTCCAGTTGGCTAGACATCACTTCGTTCTTCTCATTATGACAGATCCCAGTCAGCCACAAAGCCTCCAGCTCCTCCATTTCACCTGGAAAATGGAGACAAGAGGCGGGAAAAAAGGTTATTTTGTGTGTGTGTGTGTGTGTGTGTGTGTGTGTGTGTGTGTGTGTGTGTGTGTGTGTGTGTGTGTGTGTGTGTGTGTGTGTGTGTGTGTGTGTGTGTGTGCACTTCTATTACTTTGTGAAGGCCAAATGTACAACAGCAGTGGCAACACAGAAAAGTGTGGGGAGGAATAATTGGCACAACGACTAAATTGGGAGGAACAAGGGGCAAGAAATAATTGGCTACTTTAAAGTATCTATCTATCTATCTATCTAAAACCTGTGTCTGTCTGTCTGTCTGTCTGTCTGTCTGTCTGTCTGTCTGTCTGTCTGTCTGTCTGTCTGTCCCGGGCATGACTCTGGCGCAGCTCAAAAGAACAGCCTCAAAGTTGCCTTGTGTTGGGCACCCGCTGGCCTACTGGTCCGGGTGCATACCACTTAGGTATTGCCACATAGGCATAGATGCCTGGCGGCGTCACCGGTTTGATTCCCAATCCGGATGACCTTTGCTGCATGTCACTCCCCGTCTCTCTCCCCCCATTTCCTGTCAGTCTACTGTCCTATCAATAAAGGCATAAAAGCCCAAAAACAAATCTTTAAAGAAAAATCAAACCTCGGTTCAAAGTGGAGCGGTGAATTTGAGCAGTTCCAGGTAAATATATATATATATATATATATATATATATATATATATATATATATATATATATATAATTGAATATTGAATATACATATTTTGGGGACCTCTCTGCGGGTCTTGACCCACAGATTGACAACATTAACCCCCCGTGGCAGGGGGAAGAGAATAGAATAGTCCCTGACTTTTTTTTCACCAATTTATATATTGACATGTGTCAATTCTTGATTGCCCGTGGCTCGCTACGGTGGCTGCATGCTTCGTGAGCCTCCACTCTAGCGGCTATCACGGGTGTGTGTTTGTGTGTGTGTGTGTGTGTGTGTGTGTGTGTGTGTGTGTGTGGTAAAAGTCCGCGCATGCGCAGATGCCGCCGTGCTGACCAACACAATTTGGACACACAAAGCCACACAAAGGGAGCTGTGCTAGCACACCGCTCCAAAAAGTTGCCTTGTGTCTGTATCCATATAGAGGGTATGCACCTCCACTGGGACCCGCCCCCCTAATCTAGACTGAGTGGCATGGAGCATTGGAGTTTGGAAGTGCTAGTTGCAAATCACTCAACAGCCCTGCATACCACCTGTTTCTAAATTGCACATAATGCAGGAGGCAGCAGGATGTTGTGTTGTTGAAAACGAGTGCTTCCAAACTCTGACACTTGGAAAAATAAAAACCTGCACAGAATGTCTTGACAGAAAGTAGCTCATAACATGCCTATGGTGGATTTTTATGAAACAAAAACTTTGCTGATAGAAAGAGGATAATTCAAGCTTTCAGTACAGCCACTGTTGGTGAGTTTAACTTTGTTTAATACAATCAGATAGGACTTTTCTGTTTGGATGTATGGGATGTCAATGGCAGAAATCAGTTTTTTGCCACTCAGTAAGCGTTTCCACATAGCTTCCAGCAACAGATGATGTCACGCGCATACCCTCTATATCTTTATCCGTCTGTCAGCAGGTCTGCTGCATCTCTAGTCTGTATGTGTGTGTGTGTATGTGGGGGGATGTGGGCAGCGGCTTTCAACCGGACGCGTCCGCTTCACTGATTGGCTGCATAACGTATAGACATTTTTTAAACACAGGTGGCAATGTGCTCATCATGATCAGCGATGCGACGTACAGTACTGTGAGGGCCGCGTAGCAATGTTTGCCACTGAGACGCAGTGGAGTAGAAGTACAAAGTGTCGAAAAGTTGTACCCAAGTACAGCTACTTGAGAAATGTACCAAGTTACTTTTCACCACTGGCAGTATCGCACAGTTAATCCTGTTGTGTTTTGTTCGACCACAATCTTGGCTCTGCAAGGCTCTACCTCCTGTGTACTAACAGGGGGCGACACGCGAGTAAACAGTGGATGAGTTTGACCTTCAAATGTGGGCCAACGTATGCACGCTGACAGGTGAAAGATATGGCCTGTGATACGAGATGAGACGTCTGGTATAATGACACGTGTGTGCATCTGGCAGGAGACCAGGGTCCAGGCTAGCTGATTTCCATCCTTAGAGGGAGACGTGTCCTTTTGCTACCTTTGGAACCTCAGATAAAATTGCAACTAATTCATGCAGACAGGTAGGTGCACATGTGAGTCACGCACGCACGCATGCACGTACGCACACACTGCACGCGCACGCACGCACGCACGCACGCACGCACGCACACACACATACACACGTGCACAACTCACAGCTGACACCATATATTTCTCAGTTTCCCTGACAAAGCTTTCTTAAGTTTACGTCCGTGTCGGACTCGATGCGTTGAGCTGCCGCCTCCTGGATGTGATCGCTGATGAGTGTTCTCTTTGCACTGACCCCTTCATCCATCACAGAAACTGGGACGCAACACCATAGCACATGTCAAGTACATACTGTACGGCCAAAGAAGCTACCATGGGCCAGTGTGTGTGTGTGTGTGTGTGTGTGTGTGTGTGTGTGTGTGCCCATGTTGATAATCATAACTATCGCTTTTGGCCAAATGTTGGCTGCATTCTGTTAAGCCAAATGCTTATGTCCAGACGAATTAAAGTGGAGTTTATACTTTGCCTGACCCAAGATACCTGGATGACGTGTGCAGTGTTGGCAGGCACCGAAAAGAATGATATCATTTATTTCTTCTAACTCTGGTCTATTCTAATCTGTGGAGGGATGAATGTGCTATTTATTGTTCCTGGTGTTTCACCCTGAATTTGCATTTTGCTTTCAAATATGAAAGGAGCACCATGCATACCAAATGATTCGTGGAACTGGATGAAGGCAAGCAATTTATAGCATGGGGAAATTATTGGACGGCAATGAGGGAATTAAAAAAGCTTTATAATAAGCTATTTAGAGCTATAGTAGAGGACACATGAGACAACAGAAATGAAAGTGTTTTTCTTCCATAGTATACCTGCTAATAGATCAAGGCAATTCTCAAGACAAAATGTAAACAGCAGTAATAGAGTGCTAATAGGGATGTATTTTTGCAAGCAAACTCAGATGTTAAAACAATCATGGGTTAGGGTACATTTGCAATAAAATGTTCCATTGGATAAGCTTATGATATTCAGACGTTCTGTTCATAAGATAATCTCCACAAATCAACACACTTTTTACAAATCTTACAACTACACAGATAATGAATATACAGTAAGACAAAGTTAACAAATATAACGGCTTCAAAATTCAAGGTTGTGATATTAACAGCTAGGTGCAATTCATAAACACGAAACTAGACTTAATAATATATATTATTATTTGCATAAATCAAAGTTTTATGACTATATAGTGAGGCTTCACATTTAAAAGAAACTAGAAGAAGGCGACGTCTTTACCATCTCCAAACAGCATGAGGATGGCCAGGTCTACAGCTCGCTTCCAGCCAGAGTCCTTCTGGATGGCGATGCCATAGCCGGTGGTGGCGAACACCTTGCCACTGCCGATAGTGACCAGCTTACAGCCCTCATCTCTGCCAGCCATGTAGTTCAGAACTGCTGCGTCGTAGATGAATGCATCCAGTTTACTGGGAGGGAGACGGAAAGAGATGTAACTGACAATACAATGTGAATAAGTCAGTGGCGTCAGTTCAGCAAAAGCTAAGGCATGGCAACATGACTGGTGTCTTGCACGCACGCCTTCGCGCGCGTGCAAGACACCTGTCATGTTGCCATACCTTAGCAACAGGCATGATGAATTTATTTTAAGAAGTACGTATACATTTTCTTTTTTTCTCCCTGTAGCCAAGGTATGGCAGCTGCCATACCCTGGCATACTCAATTGACACCTCTGGAATAAGTGGCACTTAACTGGACATGTCTGTTCCTGACCATTGTAAAAGCTGCAATCCTCAGCTTTTTGGGGGTAAGACTTATTTGGGGTCTTTTTGCCTTTATTTTCGACAGAACAGTTGAGAGAGGAGAGAGACAAAAACACATTTTTAAATAGTTCAAATAGCCGATCTACAAGCTCACACTGTGTCGATGTAGATCGGCTAATTAAACTATTTTAAAATGTTTTTCAAAATAGTAAAAAAAGGCAAAGAAGTTTAGGGTCTTAAATACCAGCTCTTATGCCTTTACTTAAAGGCCTGTCCATACTGTCTCCGACCACCAAACATTTCCTCGGAGAGTTGCGACTTTCCGACGTGCAGCTTTCCAAACTCTAACTCGGGGTAATGCTTTTCAGAAGATGTGAGTTACGTCATTTTGTAGTTGAACCGGACCTTTCCAACGAATAGTTTGGTGGTCGGAGACAGTATGGGCCAGCCTTTAAGTTAAGGCATAAGAGCTGGTACTTAAGACAATCAAAATAGAGCCCTTTCTTGCACAGAAGACCTGGATTTGAATCCTACATAAATACTGGGATTGCAGCTTTAAGTACATAATGTGCTTGTGGTACAGTAGTGGTGTAGTAGTAGTAAGCACAGTATGAGCTCTCCAGTATCACCCATCACATTGATTTCACTGGTGGAATTCCATGCTATTCTGCTGTATTTATTGATGTCATGACCAGCTGGTGATAGCTGACGGATACATGGACATGGCAGTATGCAGCTGGATGACACACTAAAATCAAACAGCTCCCCCACAGCTGCCGCCAGCTTCTGTAGGCATATCACTGGTCAGGGCTGCAGTTCAATCAGCTACCAGCGGAGACAACCTGCTGGCTGCCAGAGCTATAAGCCACCTGTCTGCATTCATAATACCTCTGAGGTGTAATGCCTGATTTATAATTGGATGCGCACATCTGCATTCTGCAAGCTCACAACGCGTTGTGAGCTTGTAGATCTGCTATGTGTGACACTGGCACACATACTGTAGCTTTTACAGTAAGTGAGGGAAGAGAGAGAGAGCTGAGACAGACGGTGATGGAAGAGGGAGGAGCTGTTGACAAAGCAAGAGATGGAGAAAGAGAGATGGAGATTTAGAAAGAGGGAGTGAGGGAGGGAAGGAGATATAGAGTGAGAGATGTCAGGAGCTTTGACAGCTAGAGAGAGAGAGAGAGAGAGAGAGAGAGAGAGAGAGAGAGAGAGAGAGAGAGAGAGAGAGAGAGAGAGAGAGAGAGATTATAACACATTCCTCAGTGTTAATAATAAATGGACCCGAATTGACCCACAAGCCTTTTGCAGGTCAATTCGGGTCAATTTTTAGACTCTCCGAGTTAAATTAACCCTGAGGATTTGACTGTGTAACCATATAGCTCCCACTGCAGCCACAAGCTGTGCTGCTATTCTGGGCACCAGTGGTAGGCAGCTGCAGCTTCAGTGGATGCCCACCCACATCACTCTGCCCCCTCTCTCTATCTCTCACTCTTTCTCTCTCCCTCCCTCCCTCCCTGCCCCCCTCTCCCTCCCTCCCTCTCTGTTTGTCTCTCTCCATCTCTCTTTCTTTCTCTCTCCATATTCTTTGTGCATTTCATCCACAAAAGACTTGCCCATAACATACTGTTTATTCAATCATGCTTTCATTTATTTTTCTCGTTCCAACCTTTTCCCACAGTCTGTCGACTGAGTGCATCCCCACTCTGTCTGTCTGTACCTTCATCCCATTTACTCTCTTCTCCCCTCATCTCGCTATACCCACTCTGCAGTGGTGAAAAGTAACATTTACATTACTCAAGTACTGTACTTTTGAGGTGGCCTACTTTTACTTTATTCAAGTAAGTATGTTTTAAATCGTAATCGATACATCTCAAGAGGCAATATAGTCTACAATCATTTGAAAACTTAAGTTACTATTTATTTGATTTTAAATTATTATAAACATACATAAACCAATTAAACCCTATTTTATACTTTGTTCAAAACCAGCCTATGTACAAGCTCACAACATCGGGGCTCGTTGATTTGCTCATTATGTATGCTTTAACTATTGAAAAATAGCAGATATACAAGCTCACAGCGTGGCACCAAGTGCCGTGCTGCAAGCTTGTAGATTTTAGAAAAATCGTGAACATTTGTGCAAGTCTTTGAATATTTTTGACCCGATTCTATAAATGTCTTCCAAATCTCTTCTAAATCAGTGGTTCTCAAACTTTTACATGTCAAGGACCCTCAAAATTACAAGTATTTGGCCGCGGACCCCCGATCTCAAAATATGTTGTTCCAGGGACCCCACAGAAGCAAATATTTGAGTTACAAATGTTCGCTTTTAAAAAGTTATATTCAAAGACTTGCAAAAACGAAATCCAGATTTTTCAAAAATAGCAGATCTACAAACTCGCAGCAGATCTGCTATTTTCTCAATAGCTAAAGCAGGGGTCTTCAACAGGGGGTCCGGGCCCCCTAGGGGGTCCTCAGAGTTACTACAGGGGGTCCTCCAAACTTTTTTTCTCCTTTTTTATATTACTGTAACCACTTGAACCCTAGTGTCCATATTCTGAAAACTTTAGCCAAAAATAGCCGATCTGCAAGCTCACAACGCCTCGCGCTGCGGGGCGTTGTGAGCTTGTAGATCGGCTATTTTTGGCAAAGACTTTGGTGTAGTGGTGAAAAAAAGCAG
The DNA here is from genome assembly GCF_963921795.1 of Nannobrachium achirus. Classification (NCBI taxonomy): domain Eukaryota; kingdom Metazoa; phylum Chordata; class Actinopteri; order Myctophiformes; family Myctophidae; genus Nannobrachium; species Nannobrachium achirus. The sequence goes on from NC_137812.1 coordinate 45,990,169, forward strand.
ACTAAGTAAAGAGTGAAATGTCAAGTTACTAAATAACGATTTATTTAAAGTATTAAATAAATGTCTTAAATGCTAGTTTTACTCAATGAACTCACCCATTCTTCAGGCTGTACAGTGCCTCGTCAACGTTCTTCTGGTGGAAGCTGGTCATGTAGCTGTGCATGTCCCGGTAGTTGTTGCGAATGTTACGCTCTGTGCTCCCGTTGGGCACCGTGCCAAACCGGAATGGCGGCGAGAAGTCGTTGGGCTTCTGGAACTGTTGGAGGAAGAGAGGGAGGGAGAGAGGGGGTGGTGTAAAGTAACTAAGTAGCCTACATTTACTCAAGTACTGTGCTTAAGTACAATTTTGAGGGACTTTTACTTTGCTGGAGTATTTCACATTTGCAGTACTTTTACTTCTAGACACTACATCTCAGAGGAAAATATTATACTTTTACTCCACTACAATTATTTCAGAACTTTAGTTACTAGTTACTTTGTAAAATGTGATCATTATTAGAAATCATACAGTAACCACTTCAGCCCTATATACAGGTACATTTCGGCCATTTAAAAAAAGACGATCTACAAGCTCCTCCTATTTTCAAAAGATTTTTTATACATTTCATACATTTGAATACCGTACTTGAAATGGGACATTCAGCATAACAAGTACTTTCTACTTTTGGTACTTTAAGTACCTTTTGATACCAATACCTTTGTGTTTTTACTGAAGTAGCTACATTTAGAATATCTGACTTTTGCTTGTAACAGCGTATTTCTGCATTGCAGTATCGATACTTTTACTTAAGTCACAAATGTGAGTACCACCATTGGTGTTTACCGTGAAAAGGGCAACACACAGAGAAAATTACACAAGTGTGTCTGTCAGTGTGGAAGATGCAACGGCTGGGATCAAATGGGGTCTATCTGCACAGCCCTGTGCATCCACATCACAAAGAGCTAATCGCTCGGGGGTTCCGTTCTGTTCACTGTGGTAATATGAGGGCGCAGGCGGATGGGAGAAGAGGCAATCTGACACACACACACACACACACACACACACACACACACACACACACACACACACACACACACCACAAGACACATGCACACACGCACGCACACACACACACACACACACACACACACACACACACACACACACACACACACACACACACACACACACACACACACACACACACACACACACACACACACACACACACACACACACAAAACATTTGACATTTGACACACTCGCCCTTTGACACACTCGCCTGGTACCCAAACTACTATTATTATTTTTATTTTATTTATGGAATGTCTTAGATGTGTTTGTTTCTTTGTTTGAAAATGTATAAAATTCTTTTTTTAATCAAATTCATTTTTTTCCCTAAAAATAAAAAGGTTTTTTGGGGAGGGGAACATTTGTGCAATGTATATTTCATATTTTGTAGGAAAAGAAAATGGGATTTTTACTCGTGACCCCAAAGAATTGGTCCGAGACCCACAAATGGGTCCCGACCCACTGTTTGGGAAACAGTGTTATATATCGTCGAAGTCGTCGTTGTCTGGTGGAAAACTCGTATCTCCAAGTATCAAATGTGTACGTTCTTTCGCGAAGTAAAGCCCTGCTTCATCATACAAGGTCGTCGCACAAAAGTAGTGAAAACAGCCGATCTACAGATCGGCTGTTTTCACTAGTTTAAACCGTTTTTAAAATGATAAATGCAAAAAAAAAAAACGAACGGTTCTGGACATACAAGGTTTTCACCGACAATGACGATATACCTAACACATCCAGTCCCTGTGATGTTCACACCTTTTTGTCTGACAGGCCAGACACCTGGTCCACGTATTCCTCCTGGATCATGAAGGCAGCCAGGTTGGCTGTGTAGGAGGCCAGGAAGATGACGGCGAAGAAGGCCCACACCGACACCATGATCTTACTGGTGGTCCCTTTAGGGTTCTGCACCGGCACAGAGTTGTTGAACACCAGGCCCCACAGCAGCCACACTGCCTTGCCGATGGTGAACGATGGACCGCCCGGCTCTGGAGGGGAGAGAGAGAGAGAGAGAGAGAGAGAGAGAGAGACACAAAGACAGACAGACAGACAGACAGACAGACAGAAAGAGACAGAGAGAGACAGAGAGAGACAGACACACAGACAAAAACAGAGGTGGGGGGTGGGGGGAGGAGTAGAAAAGGATATGCTCAAAGACATAACACTTTCTATGAATCCCATATCTCTTAATGCATTATACTGTAAACATAGACATACGTAATGCAATTTGTTTATAACACTGTTATTGTAAGCATTCATACACATATAGGTTTCTTAACAACACATATAGGTTTCTTAACAATATATATGTCACGGTTTGTTAGAGAAACAGTACGGTCGAGAAACGGAGCACTCGCCGTGCGGCACGGGGCGGAACAAGCGGTCGCCCACAACAACGTCCTCCAGGCGGAGCCGCTCGATTGTCCACGACATTGCAAGCGGCGCGAAGGCCAGCGGACCTTGGTCCTGCTCTTCGCCCCCGAGCGCCGCAGGCGCGAGTGGTCGTGAAGAGCGGGCCAGGGCCGCGCGGCCGGCGGAGTGCCGCGCGAGTTACGAAGCCGTGGTGAATGCAATCGTTATATTTATGCCCAGGCCGTAAGGCCTGGGCAAGCCCACGATAAACGCCCTGTCCAAGTGACTACAATGGAGCTAATGGCTAATGGCTAATGGCTAATGGCTAAACACTGCCGAGCTAGGCTAGTAAATAAAGAAAGAGAGTCGCAAACGAGTGACGTCAGCGCCTTCACTAGTGAATGGCTGTCGTCGCCATCTGGTGGTGATTGGTGTGTGGTGAACGACAAAACAAGCGCTCTTACAATGAACGTCCTGAGTTACCCAAACATACTGTAACATATATACATCTGATATCATACCCTTTTATGCCCATACATGGAGATCCCTGTCTGTAGAACCAGCCACACAGATATGGGCTGCCATGGCCATCTGTCTTGGCCATATATGGATTCTGTTAGTGTGGTATGTGGCCGATGTGGCCTCCATATATAGGCATTCCCATATGAAGTCCTGTTAGATATGGGCTTAATATTGACGACATCAGGGAACTCCATATATGGGCATAAAAGGGATTCCGTTAGTGTGACATCACAGTGAAGCCAGAGCGTGATGTCAGAGCGGCAAACCCATTCTGTTAAGAGTGGTTCCCCTAACATCGCAGTGACGAGCATGATGTCAGAGCGACAAACCCATAGAACCACAGTGTCAGGCGTGACAGACAGAGATACACAGATACACACATACGGACAAGCTGTGACCATTCACATATAATAATCTGTGACCTACGGTCATAATAAATCTATCTACAATCTCACAGTCACAACACATTGTTGTGAGCAGGGACAAAACATAATGTACCATAAAAATGAATGACCGGGGGTGGAGTGGGGATTCCCCACTGGTCCCAAACCAAACCTCTGCTCCAACCTTTTCAATGACAGCAGGACAAAACACTAGTGACTGTAGCTACTGTATTATCAAAGGACGATGGGCAGGAGGAGGCGGATGGGCTCACAACAGGCTACAATTATGCTACAGCTGGAGCTGCAGTTATAAAGCCACAGGCTTACATAACCTGGGAAGTCATCACACATGCCTTGAACATAAAACCCCATTTTACTATGAATTATGGTAACATTATTCAGGAAAAGCTACAGTATGACTCATAACCCACTATCACTCTTCTCTAATAATCATTATATTTCACTCTATCTGTGAACGGGAATTTAATAGTCCTTTGATTTGAATCAACTAGAGCTGTGGGGGTTGACATATTTGACATACCGGTAGCTGTCAGGCAGACACCATGTATCTCCATATTTCAACTTTTGAGGTTTTAGTTTTGTAAATTAATACCCTACTCAGCTTATCACAAAAGTAGTAAAAATATCAGATCTATAAGCTCACAACCTGTCACAATGTGACACATTGATAGATAGATATATTTTTTATACTATTGTTTTGGATATATAAGGTTGCCACACGACAGCAACAATAATTAATCCTAACAGTCAAATGGAGCCTAACTAAAATAGTCAAAAAAACCTAACTAAAATAAAATCTTAAAAAATAGATATTAAGAAAAAGAACCTCCGCTTTGGACTTTGGAGGGACCCTGCCAGATGTGATTAAAGTTTGACACAATAGATCGCATCAAAGATGCAATCTATTGTCATCTGCTTAAGTGCATTCAGCTACTTCCTCGAAAGTATACGTGATGAGGAACATTTTTTTATTTGGAAGGGAGGGAAGCAATGACGAAAGCTGGACTTGTATAAACAAGTTTAAAGATTCTCTCCCAGACATGTTTTACGATGTATATAATAAAGTTAATAATGATTAATTGAATAATAATTTGTCTGTTTTCCCCACAAAAGCCTTGCTGAAACAACAACAAAGAAATACATATTTTTGAGTGGAGGGGTACTTTAATGTATATACGCCATTGCACGATGCAGTCGACATCATCATACTGTGGAATTAGGCCTAAGCCTTTGTTCACAGAGTGTTTCTAAGAACTCTTAACATCAGCCAGAAGTTCTTGTCAGTGATCCAGTTCATTAGCAAAGGGGCTTAAGTGATCGCAAATGAAGATAAGAGCTCTTAATCTTTTAGGAAGACAGTCCAGCCACTTCAGTGGCAGTTATACTCCAAAGGGACTAACACATAGAGTTGATGGTTGTTTTTGTTTGTTTTTAACAAACAAACAGTGGATGTACCAAGATGGTTTTACTGTACCAAGAGATCTGTTTCATTGCGTCGGGTGGAAACCGTCCAAAAGTGTCACCTTTCAGGAAATGGAAAACAGAACCTGTGTTCCAATGGACCCATTGTACGTAGATATTATTTAATCACCAGCTCTTCTAATTACTTTTCAAACCCACTGACACAAGCTCACTATGCGTCGCATCGTGGTCCGTTGTGAGGTTGTAAATCGGTTGTATCCGCCAATATTAGCGCAACACTCTTGTATGACTAGGTATAGGGATTTGTTTACGAAAAACAAAATACAAAATGTTTAAATGTAGAGAAACAATGTTTCTGTCCGCCATGCAACGACTGCTTTTAGTCAATGTGCTTGAGTAAGATGTGTTTGTCCAGGGTTGTCTCACCAAATCTGGGCCCTGGGTAGGATTCCTACTGTGTTATTTTGTGCTTTAACTATTAAAAAATTGCAGATATACAAGCTCACAGCGCGGCACCGCGCTGCGAGCTTGTAGATCTGCTATTTTTGAAAAACCTATGTTTCTATCTGTCAGTGGTGCTCAAACCTTTTCATGTGAAGGACCCCCAAAATGTTATGTATTTGGCCACGGACCCGCATCTCAAAACATTTATTAGTTCCAGGGACCCTCCAGAAGCAGAATTTGAGTTACAAATGTTCGCTTAAAAAAAGACATAGCCTATATTCAAAGATTTGTACACATTTTCACGACTTTTCAAAAATAGCAGATCTACAGGCTTGCAGCTGTAGATCGCAGCTTGTATATCTGCTATTTTTCAATAGGTAAAGTATAAAATAATTCCAGGCCCCTCCACCTTGGGCCCTAGTAACTCAGTCCCACTTTCCCCGCCCTTGTGACGCCCCTGTGTTTGTCTCACCTCGTCCGTCGGCCAGACAGCGGTTGTAGCCCACCGGGCTGAAGTATTCAAACACAAACACCGCCACAGCCGACACAATCAGCAGCATCACAAACATCATCACCCAGACATCAGCACTGAAGGGCTCTGAAACACACAGAGAGGAGATTAAGAGAGTAGAATAGAATGCAAAGAGAGGAGAGATTTATAAACAGAATTAATCAAAATGATTAATTCTGTGCGCGCGTGCGTGCGTTTGTGTGTGTGTGTGTGTGTGTGTGTGTGTGTGTGTGTGTGTGTGTGTGTGTGTGTGTGTGTGTGTGTGTGTGTGTGTGTGTGTGTGTGTGTGTGTGTGTGTGTGTGTGCGCGCGCGCGCGCGTGTGTGCGTGAGTGCGCGCTCTTGCATGTGCAATTATGAATGAGTCCGCATTGAATCTGAGTGCAAACATTAACCAGTGTACATTTTCAAAAGAAAAAGAAAAAAAATGAGACTTAAAGCTGCAATAACTCCAATGTTCCAATGTGGGAAATGCATCACTAGGCCAAGAGGGGAGGGAACCCCCGCCTAGTCAGGGGATTATGAGCCTCAGGCAGTATTACTTTTCAACCAGCAGGTGTCCAACCCCACACAGGTGTATATTTCTCAGTGGAAGAGCAGGGAGATCACCTCCATCCAGATAATAATAATAATAAAACTTTATTTGTATAGCACCTTTCATGACATGAAATGCAGCTCAAAGCGCTTTACAGAGCAGAAAATGAAGCACAAGTGCTTAACAGAGAAACAGTAAAATAAAATAAAAAATACAGAATAAAAATAAATAATTAAAATTATTACAATTAAGCAGAGAAATAACAATTTCAGAACAGTGCGGACGTCAATTAGCAGCACAGGGATTTAAAAATTTAGCTAAAAGCAAGAGTAAAGAAATAGGTCTTGAGCTGTGCTTTAAAGCTATCCACAGAGGCTGCCTGTCTTAGGTGTAGTGGGAGTTTATTCCAAGCTGTCGGTCCGTAGAAGCAGAAAGCTGCTTCACCATATTTTTTATATTTCATTGTTGGCGCCTCAAGTAGGTCTGCACCAGAGGACCTGAGTGGGCGGGTTGGAACATATCTATGCAGGCAGTCATAGAGGTACGAAGGTGCCAGACCATTTAGAGCTTTATAAACAAGTAAAAGTATTTTAAAATCAATCCTAAAAACAACCGGGAGCCAGTGTAGCGACGCTAAGACTGGAGTAATATGTTCTCTTATCTTAGTTTTAGTTAAAACTCTGGCTGCCGCATTTTGAACAAGTTGTAGTCTGTCAGTTGTTTTCTTTGGCAGACCAGAGAGAAGTGCGTTGCAGTAATCCAGCCGAGAGAAAACGAAAGCGTGGATCAGCGTTTTTGCATCGTTCAGCGACAGATAAGCTCTAATTCGTGCAATATTTCTAAGGTGAAAGAAGGCAATCTTCGTGACATGATTAATGTGTGTATTAAAATTTAATTCAGCATCAATGATCACCCCCAGGTTCTTTACAGAGGTGTTACTTTCTTTAGCCAGGTTACCAAGTCTACTTATTATTGATTCTCTTTGGGCAGTAGAACCAATTATGAGAACTTCTGTCTTGTCCTCATTTAGCTTGAGAAAGTTCTCACTCATCCAGCATTTTATGCTAGACACGCACGTCAGCAATGGGTCTAGAGCACAGGGGTCATCCGGAGCCACCGAAAGGTACAACTGGGTGTCATCAGCATAGAAATGGAAATTCACACCGTGAGCGGAAATAAGTTCTCCCAGCGGCAGTATATAGAGGGAGAATAATAAAGGTCCAAGAATTGAGCCCTGTGGAATACCAGAGCAGATCTTGTGTTTGTTTGACTCAAAGTCAGCTAGATTAACAAAGTAGCTTCTGCCTGTTAGGTAAGAGTAAAACCAGGACAGAGCTGTGCCTGACAGTCCTACCCAGTGTTCGAGACGTTGTATTAGAATTGTATGGTCGATTGTGTCAAAAGCCGCCGTTAGGTCCAGCAGTAGGAGAACGGACACATCTTTGTTGTCAGCAGCCACCCTAAGATCATTAATAACTTTTACAAGTGCAGTTTCTGTGCTGTGTCCTTTCCTGAAGCCGGATTGGAATTTGTTGTGCACCTTATTGTTCTGCAGAAACACATCCAATTGATGAAAGATAATTTTTTCAAGGACCTTGCCCAGAAAAGGTAAATTAGAGATGGGTCTATAATTACCCAGCACGGACGGGTCAAGGTTGGGTTTCTTGAGTAAGGGTTTAACTACAGCCGTTTTCAGTGAGTCTGGAAAGACACCTGATTGTATAGAGCTATTTACTATTTTTAGGATATCTTCAATAACACAGTCTACAACCTCTTTGAGAAACGGCGTGGGTATTGCATCCAGCGAGCAAGAAGATGATGTCATTTGCGATATGGTTTTACGAAGTTCCTCTTCATCAATTGCACAAAATGATACTAGGCTCCCCCTAGATTTATCGACACTTTTACACATGGCACCATTAACCGCATTTGCATTTGTGACAGTATTATTCAGAATACCAGCTCGAATGTTCTCAATTTTGTTGTCAAAGAAGGATGCAAACTCATTACACTTTGCTTTAGAGGCAAGGAGTGACTGCTTGTAGGACTGGGGAGGGTTTAAAAGGCGTTCAATGGTAGAGAATAAGACCCTAGCATTGTTCTTATTGTCATTAATGATTCCGGAAAAATAGGCCTGCCTAGCCAGACGCATGGCTTTATTGTAGGCGGCTGTTGAAGACTTAAAAATCTGTAGGTGGATAGTTAGTTTATTTTTTCTCCAAGCTCGCTCTGCTCTGCGGCATTGTTTTTTGAGTGAACGTATATGATCGTTTATCCAGGGTGTCACTTTGGAGTTTTCATAGGAGCTACTATATCCAGAGCTGACTCTAAGTTAAGATTAAAACGGTGAACCATATCATTTACTGAGTTAATATCAGGAAGAGGGGGTGAACATGCAAAATGGCAAGCAAACTCTTCTGCTGAAGAAGATCCGAAAAATCTCCTTTTTATAGTATATTCTCTATTATTTCTTTCTAAATCGGAGACAGTCATATTAAAACACAGTAAATAATGGTCTGATAGGTCAGGCTTAGCGATGATTCTGTCCATAGAAATATTTAGCCCTTTAGAGATCACAAGATCAAGAGTGTGGCCTTGATTGTGGGTTGGCCCGGTAACATGCTGAACAAAATCAAGGGAATGCAATAATTGTACAAAACTCATAGCCATAAGATCTGTAACAATGTCTACATGTAGATTTGTATCGCCAGCAATAAGGGTTCTCTCATAGTCCGTGGAACAGATAGATAGAAGTTCTGATATTTTTGTAAGAAATGTGCTATTTATACTGTATAGACACTCTGGCTTACAGATTGGTTCAAATAAAATGTTATTTAAAACATTAAAATTACCAAAAGAAGATGGAGGAATGGCATTACCCAACTTCAAAGATTACTTTTATGCAGCCCAAATTAAATCCTTAACTAATCTATGCTATCCACTGTTCCAAGCCAAATGGAAAAATATTGAACTTTCTGTTATGAAGAATTGCCCAATTCGTGCAATGTTGTCATAGGAATTTAGGAAGAACTTTGGAAAATATACCAAATCCATGGATTAAAACCCAATTAAAGATCTGGAAGATGGTCAAAGATGAATATAAATTAGACAATATAAGATAATTCAGTGGTGCGCCTATGATCCAAACTTCACACCAAACACAATATACAATAGATTCATTCAAATCCTGGATTCCAAAAGGAATCACAACATTGTATTCACTTACGAAGGGGGGACAGCTTAAGAGCTTTGAAAGTTTAAAAAAATCAATATAATCTTGACAGATCCGATTTTTACAGATACTTACAGATTCGCAATCACTTTGATCATAATATTAAAAACAAAACAGACTTAGGTGGCCTTATAGTGAGATTATTTATTGATGCATACCAAAACTATCTAGATAAGGGTGTCATCTCTAGTTTTTATTGCGGATTTATGAGGGGAAGGTGATCTCGTTATTTCAAGTGATGAATGGTCTGAGATCTGTACATTTCAATGGAATTGTACTAATTCACATGTCTGGAGGGAATAGATTTTTTTATTACACGTAAACCAGGGGTCATCAACAGGGGGTCCGGGACCCCCAGGGGGTCCTCAGAGTTACTACAGGGGGTCCTTCAACTCTTTATTTGATAGAAACATTTTTCACCTTTTTTATATTAACCACTTGAACCCTAACGTCCATATTCTGAGAACTTGAGCCAAAAAAGGCATTGTGAGCTTGTAGATCGGCTATTTTTGGCAAAGAGCTTTGGTGTAGAGGGGGAAAAGAGCTGACTAAGTACAGAGTGAAAGGTCAAGTTTACTAAGCATTGACAGTTCAAGTGGTTAAATATCTGGAACTGACATGAATCCTAAATACACTGATGATTGTGCCGTCAAACAATGAAACTATATGAAATCTAGGATAAGGTTGTGGGGGTCCCTGCTTCATCTCTCTCTCTCAACTAAGGGGTCCTTGGTCTGAAAACGTTGAAGACCCCTGACCTAAACAGAAGGCTCATTTCTCTGAGGGGGAGGCAACATGCTGGAGACGGTGTGGGTCTCGGGAAGCTAACCATTGGCATATATTTTGGGAGTGTCCAGCGATAAAGACTTTCTGGACAGAATTTCACAGATCAATAAATACAATATTGGGTGCAGATTTGCCCCTGGTGGCCTGTTGTTGTTGGGGCATCCACATTTCCAGACAGGCAGATCTGAGGAATACCTATTTGGTGTTCTAATATCAGCCTGCAGAAAGGTTTTGACAAGGCACCAGTGTTGTTTTTGACAGCACATTTAGTTTTAGTCATAGTCTTTTGAATCAAATGTCCTTTGTTTTAGTCATAATTTAGTCGACTAAATATCATAAGATGTATTTTGGCAGGCATTGATGGCATCGTAATGGCTGATTTTACACTTGGTTGCGTGCTGAAAATAGCCGATCTACAAGCTCACAACGCGTCGCGCTGCGTTGTGTTGTGAGCTTGTGTGCGAGTGCGACACGTTGTGAGCTTGTAGATCTGCTATTTTCAGCATGCAACACCTGAGAGCAACCAAACATAAAATGACTGTCTTCTCCACTAGTCCCTCCCTAACATTTTAGCCTAGTTTTTATTTTGTTGACGAATTTGTCAATATATTTAGTCTCAGTTTTAGTTATCATAGTTTAGTTTTTATTTAGTTTTCGTCAGTGAAAAAAACTTAGACAACATACATTTTTCGTCATAGTTTTAGTCGACAAAATCAACACTGCAAGGCACTGGTTGCTCCCTGAGGCCCCCACCATAAATGAATGGATAGATTTGGTAAATGAAATCTATGTTATGGAACAATAATTGGACTAGATTTTATTTCATTTTATTTACTTTATGTTGTTGTTGTTGTTGTGTTTTGATTTGTGTGTTTAAAAGAAAAGTACAAACTTTACAGACAATAGAAAAACTGTGAAATGAAAATGATGTAAAGTTATAATGACTGTCCCTAAATAAAGAATATTAAAAATTAATAATTTACGGATTGCAGCTTTAAATTGACAGGTCAGCTGTGTTCTCTCATTCAGTCATTTCATTTCCCACTCTGCCCACTTAATACATAATTCAGGGGGCATAATTAGCATTCTGCCAGTAACATCTCAGCCCTGTGACGTCACATAACATTTATCAGGCTGAGTAATGATAATTGCTAACTGTCGGAATTACTGGAGTCAACATTCATCAACGACGTGTAAGGAAACTGAAAGCGAAATTGCACCTTCTATCATTTCTGCTGACGGCATCTGTATTTATGGTTTCATTCACACAGTCATGTATTGTTCAATGCTTTACATTTACGGATATGAGTTGTGGTTTGCTGTTGTATGTTTTCATAACAGCTCACCAGTGGTCAGAAGTGTCCTGCATTTCTGAACACTGGTGACAATGGATGAAAAGGTTTGCGTTAGTTATGGACCCGCTAGGGTTATGGACCCATGCTGCACAACATGCTGCACAGGATAGAACCAGATGGAAGCAGATCGTCACAGCCTTATGTTCCACCGGGAACGAAGAGGATTAAGTAAGTATGGACCCGCTTTAACTGTAACCGACTGTATTTTATGTGAAATATGAATATATTTTTCCTGTCACATGACAGTTGTTGTGAAATAAAAAGCGAATGTTTTAGTATCTTCAAAAGGCTATATAGAAGGTTCGATATTGACTCTTCTCTCGCCTTTGACATTGGAGTTGGCCATTTCAGTGTTGTCAATCACAGAGCAGAAGTGACCTGGTAGTAAATAAGCCCATACTGGTGCAGTTCAGTTATGTCATTGCCACAAGATATATGACATGCCCCTGAGATCCTGAGCTTGTGGATACTAGATGACAATGTGGTGGTGACTCTTGTGGCAATGGCATTGTAATGAACTGTAATAATGTGGTCCCCAGGCCCCACTCCCTTAGGGTATTTTTGTCACTGTATATTTGCACATGCTCGAAAACTGTCTTCTGCATTTGCCCACTCAAATTAGTAGGAACAGGGATCGCTATTAGTGCAACGCTCGGGAGGAAGCAGTTAGGGGTTAAGTGTCTTGCTAATGGACACTTCGACCCACAGACCGGGGTCGGGCGTACATTGGGCACATCCTGATTCACAGACAGCATACAGATGTGCCGTTTCAGAACTTCACACTTCCTGATATTTCCCTGCAATTCCCCTGAAAAGCCACAGTTTCCAACCCTATTCACACCTGATTAGCCTTTGTTTGAATACGGCACATCTGTATGGACGCCTGTATTAGGGTGTTAGGAACGACATGCTCTGTGTGTGGAGCAGTGGTGGAAAATTACTAAGTACATTTACTTAAAGGAGTGGCGACACCGGCCGAAATTTAACATTATGATACAGTAGGTCACGTGGTGTTCCTTCAAACAGTCTGAAAAGGAGGCGGGGCCGACATGCCCAGGTGGATTCACTACTAACTGACACGGTCAGTTAGGGCATGGGCATGTTGGCGTGAAAACTGGCTCCAGCGATTGGCTACTTTCAGTACAGTAACTACAATACAATATTTTGATTGGGTCATTTAACATGGGGGTACATGACATCATTAAAAAAAATGGCTAATTTGATAGCCATAATTAGCTGTTTTGGCCGTGTGCTGTTACTTATTGTATTTATTTGTGCTTTACTTGATTGTAACATTGTATTTTTACTACCATTTAGATGCCAATACGTTTGCACTTTTGAATTCAGGACCTTTACTTGTAACAGACTATTTCTATAGTGCAGTATTGATACTTTTACTTTAGTAAAACATTTGAGCACTTTTTCCACCTCTGCTCACTTGAAAATCAGACATCAGTCTCAGGGTGACACCTGTGGTGAAATGAAAGATGAAATAGATGTACTACCAACCACCATTAAATATCATTCAATACAAAAATTATTGACATGCAAATGAATTTAATGAGCTCAGTATAATTCCTGACTCGTCCTCTAACAACGGTGCAGGTGTCAAATCATATTTCCTTTTTTTTTATGTTTCGAAAAACCATTTACGTCATCTACAGACAATTCTATTTCTATCAAATCCTACTTGAGTGTGTACATCATCACTGGGACCTCTTCCAAAAGCACCAGGTGCGCTTGTCTCCTCACCGAGAAAGGCAGAGGGTGACACAGTTCCGTTGCTACGGGAGACCATGACACTGATGCCCGTCTCAATGAAAGGTACCGAGAAGTCAATGACCTCTGACCGCTCCTCATTGATGGTAAGTGAACCCACCGCCATGTGAGCATTCTTCAACACCACCTGGAGCCAACCAGAGAGAGAGAGAGAGAGAGAGAGAGAGAGAGAGAGAGAGAGAGAGAGAGAGAGAGAGAGAGAGAGAGTGAGAGAAAGAAAGAGAGAGAGAGAGAGAGAGAGAGAGAGAGAGAGAGAGAGAGAGAGAGAGAGAGAGAGAGTGAGAGAGAGAGAGAGAGAGAGAGAGAGAGAGAGAGAGAGAGAGAGAGATAAATGGGGGTCAATGACATTTGCTTGTTCATAAGACACCAGTAGAAAAACAGACTGGACATTGTTAAATGTGGGAAGAGTTCTATAGAACAGTGCATGGTTCTCAACCTTTTCAGGCCGCAACCCCCAAAATAATCATATTTTAACTAGGGTCCCCCCCACCCTGACGAGCACTAAGAGTTGAGGCATAACATTTTGTATAACGCGGTTGGTTGTGAAAATAGCAGATCTACATGCTCACAACCAACGCCTTGTGTTGCGAGGCATTGTGATCATGTAGATCGGCTATTTTCACAATTACAGTCTCTAATATTTGACAATTTGGCCATTGTTTAATTTGTCAATTTAGAGGTATCAAAAAGTCCTTAAATTGTCACTTTAGAGATGTGCAGATACCCTCATACACTTAAACTGTATGTTGGTTTGTTTACTGTTGAGTGATAAAACAACGTTGCACATTAAGTTAATCATCTGGGGACCCCCCAAAATAATTTGGGGACCCCCCTGGGAGTCCCGACCCACAGGTTGAGAACCACTGCTATAGAAGACTTTAAAAGGTCAAATAAAAAGCAAGAATAGCTAAAAAAGAAAAAAAAAACTTGCTTCGCTTTAACTGGGTTGGTTCCACCAGGAACCACAAACACTGTGATAAGGTTGCACAAAGGGTTAATAAACTGAAATAACTTGTACACTGGGTAACTAAGCTGGACTTGTTGCTGAACTGGAATAGCTTGTACACTGGGTTACTATGCTCGAACAGTATTTATGCTGGGTAAACTGAAATCATTTTTGATGGTTCATACACTGCTAATCCACTCAGACCATGTATACAGTAGATGGTCTTAGGTTACCTTAATTACTACCTATTTTTTACTGTTTCTTTCCTAAGCTGTGTTTCTATTCTATCCTACCTAAAGCTGACCACGATCCAGCTCTTGCCGCCGGCGAGCGCGTGCATGAACTCTGTGCGTCTCAAATAATCATCCGCCGCTCAGTTGAAAATGAATTACGAGGGCGTGTCAAACGCCGTCCGTCTGACAGGCGCTCTACTGTGGTGCTGCTGCTATGACATCAGAATATCCCTCTGGATCAATAAATGTGTATCTATGAAGAGTGTTAATAAACTGTTATCGTTTTTACACTGCATGGGTACTGGCTGGTCTGTAGAGTAGGTCTGTTGATAGCCTCTCTCTCTCTCTCTCTCTCTCTCTCTCTCTCTCTCTCGCTTCTTTTTCAAAGCTTAGCCCCCTTTCTGTGAGTCTTTGCAGGTATATTTAGACCTGCCGCCTGAGGCAGTGGGCAATATTTGAAAGTGACTCAGTTCACAGGGGATGGAAGAAAATCACTCATTCTTTACACCTGTAAACTTGTGATATGACAAAAAGCTGATTCAGATTCTGATGTATAGCAGTGAGCAGGATTGCTCAATGTTCTCTCTCTCTCTCTCTGTCTCTCTCTCTCTCTCTCAATCATTCATTATCTTCCATTGTGTGTCCCTCTCTATCGTTCCTTCTCCCCTATTAAAATTAAATCATTATATGTTTAGATAGGGACATACAGTACAGTGTGCTGGCACCCACACATGCATGTAATATCCATTTGCTCACTGATAGATATTTCGGACATGGCTGAACCATATTCCAAATCATTTCGCATTTGATTTCACATTTTAACCAGGAAATGTCTGCTTAAGTTAATAATGAAGTAATGTGCTCTGCATCGCATCAATGTGTAATGGAAGCATTCTGCTAGTGTGTGTAATGTTGTACAGTTACTTACTACGTACTTGAATACTGTACATATTATAATATACATAGTATATTTCACACCACACCAAACTTGGCACAAACGCTGTTCAGGAGTCTGGCAAGACAATAGTCACACCAGGGGCCACGTTAGGGACCCCCGGGGGCCACAGGCTTGCTCCAATCCCTACCACATTTGGAATAAACGCTGTTCGGGGGTCTGCCATGACAACAGTCACATCAGGGGACCTGGGGGCCCCAGGCACACTGTTGCTCCAATCTGCATACAATTTGGGACAAACACTGTTCAGGGGTCTGCCTCTGCCATGACAGTAGTCACACAAAGCTATACCCAAATGTGCATGCACAATTTTACCAAAATCGCATACTGCGTTCATGATTTCAGGCATTTTATTCAAAACTGACCAATCCTGCTAACTTTGGAAGCCAGTTTTAGCCAATCAGGATGGAATATGGAAAATCGGACAGATCCATGTCGATCACATGACTGTAGAGACAATGTCTACCGATTTGCGTGATTTTTGGACAAAATCTGGCAATAGTTAGTTTTGCAAACAACGGCCTCCTGGTGGCGCTAAAACAGGGCCATGTGAAAAATGTGGGGCAGAGGTTCTGAATTGGTATCCAGGGAGTGTGTGTGCACACTGCACAGTTTGGCAGCGGCCGGGCCAACGGCGCCGGAGATTAGCTGGTAATGGACGGACGGACGCACGGACGGACGGACGGACGGACGGACGGACGGACGGACGGACGGACGGAGGGGAAAACATACTCTCCCCCATGCCTTCGGCTGGTGGAGACAATAACGCAGCGCCGGACCGTACCGCACATTCCCAAACATAAACAAACGCTGCATCGCCCACAGCGGTAACATGCGATCGTATCGTATGTCTGCTACTGAAACATCAGTAGCAGACATGTTTTACTGTGTTTGATTACTAGTTAGCAGCACTCCTATTCTGCCAGTTTCTTTGATTAGCAAAGTAGCACTCCTATTCTGCCAGTTTCTTTGATTAGCAAGTAGCAACAGGTTAACCAGCCACATAACAACACCAATAAGGGTCGCTTAACAACAACGTCATCTGCTTTGCTACTGTTGTGATTGATCAGGCGGTGAACCAATCGCAGAAGACTGCCACTTTGGCAACACCCATCCCAGAAACAGCTGCAGTAGGAAGGAATTTCAGACTGAATAATGGAGTGAAACTAAATGAAAATTCAGGAGTGTCAGGCTAAGTTAAGCAGCCTACTCCAGTACTTTAACTCAAGTAAACATTTTACTGAGCAACTTTCACTTGTAGTTGAGCAACATTTGACCAGGAGTATTTACACTTTGACTCTAGTACTGGGGTTGAGTACTTTGTCCAGCACTGCTAACGTGTAGTACAGTATGTGTACAGGAGATAAGCGGGTCCATCCCTGAGGCTGCATTCTACCCCCCCCCCCCTCTCTCGCTCTGTCTCTCTCTGTCTGTCTGTCTGTCTGTCTGTCTGTCTCTCTCTCTCTCTCTCTCTCTCTCTCTCTGTGTCTCTCTCTCTCTCTGTGTGTCTCTCTCTCTCTCTCTCTCTCTCTCTCTCTGTCTGTCTGTCTGTCTGTCTCTCTCTCTCTCTCTCTCTCTCTCTCTCTCTCTGTGTCTCTCTCTCTCTCTCTGTCTGTCTGTCTCTCTCTCTCTCTCTCTCTCTCTCTCTCTCTCTCTCTCCTCTCTCTGATTAAGAGGCTGCTGATTGTCCTTCTCCTCAGGCTTTAACAAACTAAAGTGAGTGGATCACAGCTTTCCCTGAGGCCTGGATGAGGGAAAATAAGTGTTGTGAACGTGAATATGAATGTGTGTGACAGAGAGACAGAGAGAGAAAGATGCCTAATTTACATTTCGTTTTGCGATGGTGTTGCATGCTGAAAATAGCAGATTTAAAAAGAGCAAGAAAGAGGGTGTAAAGCCTAATTTATGCTCTGGTGACATGCAACAAAAATAGCAGACCTACAAGCCCACAATGTGTTGCCTCTGTGTCATGCTCTGGGCTTGTAGTGTGGCTGGCGTATTGCAGGTCGACGAAGTACCACCAGGTTTTAGTCCTCACCTCTCCGACCATGCCGTTCCATGTGCCGTTAATCTTCTTGCCGTGTTTTCCATTGGTAACCAGGTAGAGGTCATAGGTGAACTTGACCTGCTTGGCGATCTTTTTCAGGATGTCGATACAGAAGCCCTTACAGCAGCGTTTGATGTAAATGCCAGAGTCTCCAGTCTGGTTGCTGACAGCGTGGATTGGGGGGGAAGGGGTTCAAGGGGCAGAGAAGAGGAGGGTAATGAAACAGAGCAACACTTCTCAACAACCAGGTTTGAGGACACCACCCGAAATTAAAATGAAACTAGAAGAAAGAGAAGCTGGAAAAAAACACACATCAGCACATTGAGTTGTTTTATACAGAGAGAGACAGAGAGAGAGAGAGAGAGAGAGAGAGAGAGAGAGAGAGAGAGAGAGAGAGAGAGAGAGAGATTTTAGTTAAAATGGGCTGAAAGACCATCAGTCAATAAACCAAAAATGAACAAAATAAGGCAGTAATCCCTCAGGAGGTTCCAGTTACTGTAAGCCAGCGATTCCCAACCTGTGGGCTGGGAGTGGGACTCAAGATAATAAAAAGAAAATGTCATGGTGTTTGTTCTGTAAAACCTGACAAACCTAAAAGATTGACGAATAGCAACTTAAAGTATGTTACTTCCATTGATCCAAGCCAGAACACAATCGATTGATTGATTGATTGATTGATTGATTGATCATTAAAATAAACACACCCATTAGAGAAACAAAGAGGGAGGAGGGGGTGATAGGATAGTAGCAATAGAGCAGAAAGACTGGAAAGTGTAAATACTAGGAGAGAGAAGAAAATGAAAGAAGATAAAAGAGAGCAAAGCAGTTACTAAAAAGATGTATGTTACAACAAGCAGTACAATACCCAGTAAAACAATCCTCTGTTTCGAGTTGAAACTGTTTTTAAGTAATATTTTCATCTGCCTTACTGTATATGAGTAAGGGAATGTTCCACTGATAAATATTCAGGGTTACAATGGGTACGTTTTTTTAGTTGTTCAGTATTGCTCCTGGATCAATTATTTTACATATTTACATCTATATAATACAGTAGTAAAGTATATCTCTGTCTCTGTCTGCCTGTCTGTCTCTTTCTCTTTCTCATGTATAAATTATGTAGGCCTACTGTATGTACCGGTATACAGTATATACACATATCTATCTATCTATCTATCTATCTATCTATCTATCTTTAATAAAGCATCCACATAATCTCACAGTATTTTCAGCTGCTTGCGGCAGGGCACGGTGTTCCTCATGCAGGTCCCGCTGAGCGGGTCCACGTCCTCCACGATGACAAACGGCGCCTCCTCCAGTGTGACGATGGACAGGTGGTCGTCCTCCCGCTCCCCGGCGTCAGAGTACAGCTCAAAGCGAGGCCACACATGGTACCTCATTGTCAACGAGCGCCGCTCCCACTTGCCCACCTGTAGCAGAGAGAGAGGTGACTGTTAGTGATGACTGTGTGGGCTGCTGAGTGACATGCCGTGCTGTGTAGGTTAACTGATACTTAGACGGATAGACCTAGAACGGAACGGAACGGAACGGGGGCTGTCAAGATTATTACATTTTACTTGACGATTAATTCATTGTCAAGTGAAATTAATCAAATAGGCCTAATTGCTTTGTTGAACACCAGAACATTATGAATAAAAATTACATTTATTTTTGTCTTTTAGGCTTCTTAACCAAAAGTTGCACAGGACAGATATGACTAATAACACACATATTTAGGCTAATTACTTTGAAAAAAAAAAAAGTAGATGTACAAGCCCAGAACGTTGTGACCTTGTGACCTACTTCCACATTTTTTTGTTCTTTTTTTTAATCAAAATATATTCACATGTTTAACACTAAAATGATTATGTCGATTATGGCGATTATTCAAAAAAAACTATTGTACTATTATCTCAAATAATTGCCATTCTGCAGGCTAAACAGAACAGATCAGAACAGAACAGAACATATTCACCCTGTCCCATCGCCTGTCCTTGTCCAGCAGAATGATGACCAGTTTGGGATACATCTGGTAGCCGTCCTCACTAAATGACAGGTTACGCCCTTCAAACGTCACGTTCATTAGATACCTGAGAAGAGGAAACAGGTGGGAGACAGATTTAGCCACCTATACAGTACATTGTTTGTTTTACACCAAATAGAGAAAATGGACAAAGACAACCACTAGAAGGGTTTTATTTTTGACTCAGGGCACCCCTGTAAATAACTTTTTCATCCACGGCACCCTGCAAATTACCATACACTGTTCATTTTTTGAATCTTACATCCTATTGGAGAAATATCCGTTTCCATCAGAACTGACTGAAAATAACGTTATACTTGACGTTTAACCACTTACTATTCTGGAGGGAAGGTTCACCAAAAATAGCAGATCTACAAGCTCACAACGCGTCCGCGTTGTGAGCTTGTAGATCGGCTATTTTTGGTGAAGAGAGTTGTCGCAGATGGAAAAAGAACTCATCAAGTACAGTGCAAATCAGGTCTGTTTTACTAAGCATAGTGAAGTGATATTGATGTAGTGATATTGATGAATTCCAAATATTATCAAATTATCTTGCGGCACCCCTGGACTGGCATCACGGCACCCCAGGGTGCCCTGTCACCCACTTTGAAAACCCCTGCACTAGAACACATGAAATTCTTTGATAGGGATGCCAACCTCCTGAAATTCAAATAAGGGGCACCCTACCTCCTGGGCAGTGAGCGGGCCCAAATTAGATTCTGGGAACCTTATCTGAAACCAAGCCGTGGCGAATGGCAAACAACGAAAACTGAAATACATTTCATGGCACGGCACAGTTCACTTAGTTCTAGTACTGGAAAAGAGACACTAGTCTTAATTGAACCCATAACCATCCTGAAGCAAAGACATTAATTGTTACTGCTGTATGACCCTAGGGTCATCTTATGTGTATTCCTGTGTGGTGTCTTGTTCTGTGAATGTCTTTTCGCCGTCATTTGTATGGGTGAGTGGCTCCTGTACTGTATGTGACGATGGCCTCAACTTCTGGGTGTCACCAAACCTAGGGTTAACAAGAGTTAGGGTACAACCTTTCCTTTCCTTTCTTTTGTTTTGTTGTGTTCCCCCGGTTCTATGTTCCCCACTTACCTAGGCCTAACCCTAACAGTAACCCCTGGGAACATACAACCCAGGGAGCATAGGGATGACCCCTACTGGCTGTGTATGGGAACTAGAAAGGAGAGAGTCCATATTTTTGTATTGTGCTGCTGGTGACAAACATCTTTCTGCTTCTCTTCCACTGAATGAATCATATATTTTTTATTACATATTACAGAAATGTAACCGTAGAAACATTGGTCTAAGTTAATTCATTAATGAATCCACAGCTAATTGAAAACGTGGGAACTGTGTGTGTGTGTGTGTGTGTGTGTGTGTGTGTGTGTGTGTGTGTGTGTGTGTGTGTGTGTGCGCTGACATACATTTGGGCCTGTGAACACACAATCGCTATCTAGATCTAAAAAGGCTCACGTCAATCTCACATTGTACATCATTGCCTTCATAAAAACCATTTGCTCGTTTTACTGTACATCCCACATATTCTCTATGAATAAATACTATTTTTACATTTGGAGGAGGTGAACACTACAGTAAGTAGAAAGAGATAACATAACACAACCTCCCCCGCTATCGCTGGTGAAAAGACGTTGACTTATTAAGATGTGTTCCTCGCAGCTTGTCTCTACCCGTGTCTGTGTGTGTTTTAAATACAAGGCGAGGTTGTAGCGCGCGCGGCTGCATGTACGACCCCACCACCACCAGGACCCAGATAACAATAACACAACAGCTCCATGAATATTTCAATCCCCACAGGGCTCTGTCAGACCCAGAGCTGGCACTCCATCATCCTTAAGGCACACACTTGGGACTCTACCGTGGGGTCGCTGTGTCTTAATGTCTGTGTGTGTGTGTGTGTGTGTGTGTGTGTGTGTGTGTGTGTGTGTGTGTGTGTGTGTGTGTGTGTGTGTGTGTGTGTCAGTGTGTGCTTACTATTCCCTTTATTTTGGTAGAGGTAGAGAATTTGAAGCAACGGAAGCTGGTGGTGACCCCCAGGGGCCAGGAACACACACGCACACGCATATACACGCACGCACGCACGCACGCACGCACGCACGCACGCATGCACACACACACACAGCATTCCGTTTCCCCATCACAGAAACAGAAGAACCCAACTAGCACATTTCCCTGGACAGAGACACAAGCAATAATAAAGCCAATGTCCTTATATGGCCACAGGAGAGTCCGCTGCATGGCCGTGTGGATCTGCATGAGATCTGCATTTCCCCCTTTCTATTATGCATGCGTGAATCTGCTTGTGTCTTTCACGAGTGTGTGTGTGTGTGTGTGTGTGCGCATATGTGTGTGTGTGTGTGTGTGTGTGTGTGTGTGTGTGTGTGTGTGTGTGTGTGTGTGTGTGCGTGCGCGCGTGTGTGTGTGCGCGTGCGTGCGTGCCTGTTTGTGCAGGTGAATTGACCCTCAAATCCCTGTGCTAATATTCAATGCAGGGTTGTAAGTTTAACATACCACATGATAATTGTTTTTGTCTTGAAATGGATAGTGAACGTTTGTTTCTCTGGCGTGCCAGTCCACACCGTCTGTAAAGCGTTGCTTAGATACCAGTGGTTCACAAACATTTTAGCTCAAGGCCCAAAAGAGATATTTGTTGTTCTTTAATCATTTAAAATAACAATAAAAACTATGAAGGAAACGAAAAAGGGATATTTACTTCTGAAAAGTCACTTACAGTCCTTACCTCCCCTGACCCTTTTACTGTAAATATCAATTATTATTTGTTTTTCTGATTGTGTTTTTGCTCTGATTGTGTTCACTGCTCCTACACATTTTGCCCTAAAATCACGCTGCGACCTGACGGTCGCTTATCTCCCGATTAGGGAGTCTTACTGGTGATGTCTGCTGATGTCTAGTACTGTGTTTATCTGTCTGTCATTTAATGTTTTAATGAATTGAGTACAAAAGGACCCCAATGCAAACTATCCATTGCGCTTTCTTGGGGTTTAAATCCTTTTAGTAGACCTTGTATCTGAACCTCGCCTGTACAATTCCTATGCAAACTTCTAATAAAGTTTTTAATCAATCAATCAATCAATCAATCAATCAATCAATCAATCATATATATTTTTTACATTATTCCTTTTTATATATTAACGTTATATTAATATCATAAATGCAATACCTTTGCGGACCACAGGTTGAGAATCACTGTAAAAGTCTCATTTATACTTTCTCGTTGCCAGAGCCTTCCTCAGCGCAGTAACAAATCAAGGGCGATGCGTCACTAATAAAGGGGGACCTGGCACACATAAAGCCTTGGTTAAACCTGCCTTCTGCGAGCGATGGGCGAGCGTTCTGCTTTCAAAGAACGCTTCCATTGGTTACCTTTGTGTTTTCTATTTCAAGCCAGAAAACCTCTCCCTTTGTCTTCAACTTTCTATTCGCCTTTTTTCCCATTTCCATTTCCTCATTCAGTGCATGTCCTTGTCTTTCTGCCTCCAAAACACCACCACCACCACCACCACCTCCTCCTCCTCCTTCCTATCTCATTACTGCTGTGTGTCTCTGCATGCTGTGCACTTACAGCAGTCCATTCTAAATAAAACATCTCTTTCAATTAGCTGAAGTTGAATCGGAAAGCCCTGCTTTCCCTTGTTTTTTTCATCTTGCTCACTCTCTCTCAAAGCATTGTTCGGCAGCCTGCCAACACCTCCTTTTTCCTAGACTCCCTATTTGAAAGAGGTTTTAGATTTTTTCCCCTTCCCCAAAACAGTCTCAATCTTGTTCTGTCATTCCCCTCACCTCAATCTTGCAGTCTCACAAAAATAATAATAATAAAATAATAACAATAATAGTAATAATAATAATATTTGTGTGTGTGTGTGTGTGTGTGTGTGTGTGTGTGTGTGTGTGTGTGTGTGTGTGTGTGTGTGTGTGTGTGTGTGTGTGTGTGTGTGTGTGTGTGTGTGTGTGTGTGTGTGTGTGTGTGTGTGTGTGTGTGTGTGTGTGCTCCTTAAATGCCCCCTTCGCTCCCTCATTCAACCAGGCTCTCTCGCCGTCTACTCTTGCTGCATCACTATCTAATAATAATGCACTCATCAGTTTATGGACAACTTTTATTATTGGTATTGAGTACAAATAATTTTGTGTGTGTGTGTGTTTCATTCAACGTCTTTGTGATTATCTGCTTATTAATATAGCAAATTGTTCTGTGATTTCATTAAAATGACACATTTCATTTTAATTTGTATTCATCATTTAGGCCTATCAATATTTCATATGTCATTTCATGGCCCTTCACCTTATTGGAATGTGCACTCTATCGGAACAGTGCACTAATAGACATCTGTTATATGTGCTGCTCGCTTGCACGTTCAATGCATCGTGCGTGTGCGTGATTGCATTTTTCATTCCGCTAATGACGTGTAGATTTGATCTTCATGAGGTTTTGTGAATGTATGAATTCATTCATGACATTTTTGATGATGGCAGTGAGATGACTGCTGTGATGTCACTGTATTCTATCTGTATTTAAAAAATCAAACCTCGGTTCGAAGTGGAGCGGTGAATCTGAGCAGCTATACTGTGTGTGTGTGTGTGTGTGTGTGTGTGTGTGTGTGTGTGTGTGTGTGTGTGTGTGTGTGTGTGCCTGCACAACAGCGCCCCTCCTTTAACATGTGTGGCCACTCAAGGTATTGCCAGGCTACGGACATAGCCAGACACATAGCCACATAGCCAGCCACATAGCCACATAGCCAGCCACAGACATACCTGTCTATTGGGAGCGCTTTCACCGCTCCAAAAATACAGATTGATGATGATTGGGTTTCACTATTAAAGCTTTTAATAATTTCTAGTCAAAGTTGTGCGAGATTACACCATAGAATAATCAATCTATGACAATAAGAACTGAAATAATATCATAAGCATACATTATCAATATCAATCTGTTAGGTGTCTTCTATTGTTCTGATGTGACTGATTCCAAAGAGAAATTGTCAGGATACTGTAAAAGACAGCCTTCATATGCTTCTGGCCAGGGGCGTCACAAGGGGTAGGAAAGTGGGACTGAGTTACCAGGGCCCAAGGTGGAGGGACCCTAGTAACTTTAACTATTGAAAAATAGCAGATATACAAGCTCACAGCGCGGCACCGAGTGCCGCGCTGCGAGCTTGTAGACCTGCTATTTTTGAAAAGTCGTGAAAATGTGCGCAAATCTTTGAATATATGTATTTTTTAAGTGAACATTTGTAACTCAAATTTTGCTTCTGGGGGGTCCCTGGAACTAAATATTTTGAGATGGGGGGTCCTTCACATGAAAAAGTTTGAGCATCACTGACATGGAAACATAGGTTTCTTGGCACACATTTTCACGATTTTTCAAAAATAGCAGATCTACAAGCTCGCAGCGCGGCACTCGTTGCCGCGCTGTGAGCTTGTATATCTGCTGTTTTTCAATAGTTAACATTCATGGGGGGCCCGCAGTGAATCCTTGTACCCAGGGCCCAGAATTTGGTGTGACGCCCCTGGAGGCACACACTTGACTTGTGTCACAGTGAGCTCAGGTGTGCTTTAATATCGTTGCTCAACTGCTTGCACATTCATACTTTAATTATAGTAGTCACTTAATTACTTTCATTAATAGTCATTTAATTCACTTAGATTTTAAATTCTAAGCGGATTTCAGTCACAATGGTGTGGTGTAATTGTCTTGGATATCTCTTTGGATGTCAAGGCACAAAACCACCACATTGTGTACACATTGATAATGTTTGTGTTAGTAGCTTAACCTCGTAACCTGTATATCGTCACTGTCGGGCAGAAACTCCAAGTTTCAAATTTGTACATTTTTTCACAAAGCAAAGCCCTGCTTCATCATACAAGGCCGTCGCACAAAAGTAGTGAAAACAGCAGGTCTACAAGCACACAACGCCTCGCGGTGCGAGGCGTTGTGTGCTTGTAGATCGGCTGTTTTCATTAGTTTAAATAATTTTTAAAATGATAAATACAAAACAAACACTTTTGGACATACCACGTTTCCACTTGACAACGACGATATATAGTTGTCCAGGCTAGGGCTCCCTCAGGGCTCTATCCTTTAGTCTGCTCCGTTTTTCCCTCTGAAACAAATCTCTTTGCCAAAAATAGCCGACCTACAAGCGCACTCGCTGCTATGTGACCATTGGGTTGAGAGCATGTAGATCTTCTATTTTCATCGAACGCTCAACCCAGAATAGGGACGCCATAGGGTTTTATGTTAAAGCCATAGGGTTTTATGTTAAAGCCATAGGGTTTTATGTTAAAGACTGTTCAGGTGCCGTTTAGAACAGCTAATGGAAACAATCTTTGCAGGTGCATGCGGTGCAGATGGCCAATGGCATTGTTAAGCCTTGCTCACACTGTGAATGTGATGGGAGGGTTTCTGCTTGAGGCCAGTGTTCATCTCTCAAGACTCCACAGGTATCTGTGTGTGATGTCCCCGTCTCAGCACCAGTCCTGATTGGCCCAGATCACATGGAGCTGTGAGGCACTCGCTTATCAAAGACCCCCGAGGTTTATAAAAGACCCCCAAACCATAGAGCTTTCATGTTGCTGTAGTACGGCATTTGGGGTTCACATCACTTCTGAATTTCTGAAAATAGAAACTGTAGGGCCTTCACTATGAGTTGTGAAATATTTTGTTTGGAACCCACAATTGGTAAAGAATCTAGCTATAATTAGAGCTATAGATTCCTTGCCTTGTTGTCTCCACCAGCCGAAGGCATGGGGGAGAATATGTTTTCCCCTCCGTCCGTCCGTGTGTCCGTCCGTCCGTCCGTGCGTGCGTGCGTGTGTCCTCGCAGTTTGTGTGCAGCTAATCTCAGTCGCCGTTGGCCCGGTCGCTGCCAAAGTGAGCACACACATTCCCTGGATGCCAATCTAGAACCTCTGCCTTAAATATTTCAAATGGGCTTTTTCTAGCGCCACCTAGTGGCCGATGTTCGCAAGACACATTTCTGTGCACTACTCTTACAGATTTTGTCCAAAAATCCTACAAATCGGTAGGCAGTATCTCGACAGTCATGTGATCGACACGGATTTGTCCGATTTTTCATATTCCATCCTGATTGGCTAAGATTGGCTTCCAAAGTTTGTAGGATTGAGCCATTTGGAACAAAATGCCTCAAATCCCAAACGCAAAGTGCAATTATCATGAAATCGCGCACACACGTTCCCACTAGGTCGAAGAAGAAATGCCACTTCAAATTTTTGAAATCAGCCTCATGGTGGCGCTATAACAGGCCGATTTGTGGTTTTACCTATAACTCCATCGATCAGTTTCAAACTTTGTAAGCGCATTCCCTAGAGGCCAAGGAAAAACCCTTTCCCTGCATTTTTCACATCAGCCTTTTATAGCGCCACCAGGAGGCCGACTTATGTAAAACACAATTTTTCCTATTATTCCTTGAGATTTTATCCAAAAATCATGCAAATCGGTACACAGTATCTCTATAGTCATGTGATCAAGTCCGATCCGTCTGATATTTCATATTCCATCCTAATTGGCTAATATTGGCTTCCAAAGTTTGCAGGATTGCTCCATTTTTGAACAAAATGCCTCAAATCATCAACGCAGCTTGCAATTACCGTGAAATTTGCCACACATATTCCCACTATGTCAAGGAAAAAATGCTACCATTTTCACATTAGACTGTTATAGCGCCACCAGCAGGTAGACTTTAGCAAAATACATTTTTGGAACACAATGCTTCAAATCATGCATGCAGCGTCCGATTGCCATGAAAGGTCTAAGGTGAAGAACATATGCCACCCTTTTTACATTGGCCTATTATACAGTAGCACCACCAGGACGCAAGGCCTGGTGGAGACCTGTGCTCGGAAGAGCACTGCTTCTAGTGTATCTTCAATTAGTGCATACTGTAATATTTTGAAATGACACTATAATGACATATTTAGCTGAGTAATACATTCAGCAACAATGAAACACATCACTCGACACTCGGGAGTGATGGATAATTCATTGTTTGGCAAGTAAAGAAAAGAATGGGTGAAAAACTGCACCAAAGCATTATATCCATGACATTGATAGGGCGCAACAGTTAATGAAACCTTCATATGTTTTATTGATTAGTTCTACATTTTTAAACAATACTTTTTTTCCCCTTCCAAAAGGTCAAACAAATTTGAAAATAGAAGAGTAACAATGTGATGCATTGTGGCAATAATTGCTGCTTTCATGCAACACTACAGGTATGAAATATGGATTAAGTGATTAATCAGAATCAATGTTGTCAATTATAAAATCAAAATCAAACCTCAGTTCGAAGTGGAGCGGTGAATTTGAGCAGCTACCCAGTGTGTGTGTGTGTGCGTGTGTCTAGGTTGCGCAACAGTGGTCTTCCCAATCTGTTCCTGTTTTTATAGTTTAAAAATCCGTCCACGCACTGTTGTACTAATGAAACAACTCCGGCCACGCACCGTTGTACTAATGAAATATAAACAACTCCGGCCACGCACCGCTGTACTAATGAAACATAACTCCGGCCACGCACAACTGTACTAGAGAAACATAGCGCGCCACTTGGTCAAAGTTCATCAAAACAGGGACAGAAAGACAGACAGACAGACAGACAGACAGACAGACAGACAGACAGACAGACAGACAAAGCGAAGCGTTGTCTACTGTCTGTCTGCTCCACCGCTCCAAAAAATATGTAAGTGGCCTATTCTTCAGCTGTTCGAAAATAGCAGACAACCGTACAAGCTCACTTTCGTGAGCGCGACACCGCCGTGCGAGGAAGCTGTAGTCAAGGCCTTACGGTACTATGGTTGTGACGAGGCTGCATGGGGTGTTGTTGGCAGCTTGTCCCAGCTGTACCTTCTTTCATGCAGTGTAGTCGGGGTGGGTGGGGCGGGGTGGGGGGGGGGCGGGTGTGATTCTGGCACAGGGAGGAGGAGGGATCAAACGCATAAAAGCACAGCTACATCAATACTGCAGGGCTACAAAATGATGAACGAACGAAGGAAACGTAAGGGGCGAGGCAGGCATCTGGCTGGCACTGCTCACAACCTGCAGCTTTTGCATCATCACTCTGCCGTCTACCTGCTCAGGTTAATGTGTGGGCGGAACGCCGCAACCCGTTGATGTGCCACTTTGATAGCATCCAGCAGGGGTGTCGCACCTTCATTCTGGGCCCTGGGTACAAGGATTCACTGTGGGCCCCCCGTGAATGTTCATTTAGACTGGGAACGCATTATTTTGTGCTTTAACTATTGAAAAATAGCAGATATACAAGCTCATCGCAAGCTTGTAGATCTGCTATTTTTATTTTAAAAATAGCAGAAAAACCTATGTTTCTATGTCAGTGGTGCTCAAACTTTGCTTTTCATGTGAAGGATCCCCAAAATCATATGTAGTTGGCCACGGACCCCCATCTCAAAATATTTCGTTCTAGAGACCCCCCAGAAGCAAAATTTGAGTTACAAACGTTCGCTTAAAAAATACATATATTCAAAAATGTGCACGTTTTCTCTACTTTTCAAAAATAACATATCTACAAGCTCGCAGCGCGGCACTCGGTGCCACGCGTTGAGCTTGTATATCTGCTATTTTTCAATAGTTAAAGTATAAAATAATTAAGGCCCCTCCAGCTTGGGCCCTAGTAACTCAGTCCCACTTTCCCCCCCCTTGTGACGCCCCTGGCATCCAGTACAGCGGTGGAGTAGCTGAGTGTGTTTACTCAAGTACTCTACACACAAAACACAATTTTTGAGAGCTTATTTGACAGCTTTAGTCGCTAGTTACTTTTCAGATTGCAAAACACATTGTGGAACCAGAATCGGTTCCATCACATTTGGAACCGTTTCCGGATTGGTTTTTATATCACACTGTCTGTGTTAAGGAATCGGACCGCTTTAGAGGGAATCGTTCAGGAACCGGAATCGTCAAAATCCTAAAGGATCCCAACTGTAGTTGTGAACTTGTAGATCGGCTATTTTTTTTAAAGAGTTTGAGACATTTTGAAAGATTTCAGATACTCTAACTTTGGTACAATTTACAATTTAGGCATTCAGCAGGCACTCTTAACACCTTGCCGTCCGAAATAGAATGGTGGTTGGTAGATTAGCCGTGAAATTTCTATTATTGTATTGTGATCTGAGACATAATATTATGTTTATAAACATGACCCCGCAGCCCCTCCATCTTGAACAGCGCTGCTGTTTTTTCTTTCTTTTTTTTCCCCAGGCCAGTAACTCACCATGATTTTCTCGATTTCCGTTGGGATAGAATGGGGGTTTTGGCCGATCGTCGATGTCCCCGTGCGTTTCGCGTGCGCGATCCTTTCACGTAAATGTCCCCGCAAATAGTCCATGTGTGACTGAAGAACAGAACTGAAAAGTTTCGCTAGCATAGCCCCAAGCATGGCTGCTGTAGGAGCTCGAGTGTGCAGACAGCAAACGGATGGCTGGGAGTAGCCTTGGAGAAGGAGAGGCGCTGACGTCACCTCTGCTTCATGCACGGTCTGCATGAGCTATCAGTGCACGAGTGGTGACTAGGGAAGGTTAGACGATCGCCGATTTTCGGATCAAAAGCTTTTATTCCGGTTTTAAAGACAAAGTCCGGGAATGTACGGCGTGGCTGAGAGTCCCTGGGGGGATGTGCGGTTTTAACATTAAGGGGCTCCCCGTGGCTTAGAAGGTGTTAATCCACTGAGCGGTTTACAGTAAGCAAGGTAAACACAAGGTAATATATCAATGTATAGAAATAGTAATCTAGGATCATAGGTAAACCAAGAACCTATCATCAGTCTAAACAGTATAGCCTAATATCAGAAAATCTATTTTCTGTACAATGAAACTATACACACTGAGCAGGGGTCTTCAACAGGGGGTCAGGGACCCCTTGGGGGTCCTCAGAGTTACTACAGGGGGTCCTCCAAATCTTTGTGTGATAGAAACTTTTTTTTCTCCTTTTTTATATTAACCACTTGAACCCTAGCGTCCATATTCGGAGAAGGTTGGCCAAGAATAGCAGATCTACAAGCTCACAACGCCTCGTGTGAGCTTGTAGTTTGGCAATTTTTGGCAAATAGCTTTGGTGTAGAGGGGGAAAAGAGCCGACTAATTACAGAGTGAAAGGTCAAGTTTAAGTATTGACAGTTCAAGTGGTTAAATATCTGAAAACACAAATTGACATGAATCCAAAATACACTGATGATAGTGAAAAAGTTGTGGGGGTCCCTGCTTCATCTCTCTCTCTCTCAACTAAGGGGTCCTTGGCCTGAAAACGTTGAAGACCCCTGAAGATGCCAGGTATACAAATGAACCTGGCATCTGTCTACATAACATGCTATAGACTACCGGTAAATTACATTTTAAGGTCATCAAGGCTAGTGCTAGTGCTACGGGCTAAGGTGGAGTCTGAAGAGGAACAATCTTGGGAGTGAATCTGAAGTTCTAACTGCAATGGGGAGTTCGTTCCACAGTTTGGGAGCCTGAAGAAGAGTCTGGGACGTGTGGAGCGTTGTCCTGGATGCTTTAGGGAAGGTTCCGACCGCTTTTAGGGTTGGATCAGGTTGTAGGGCTTTGTATGCCAACATCAGTGTTTTGTACTGTGCAGGCAATAACTGGGAGCTAATGGAGGGAGCGGAGAGGGGGGAGAAAGTTTGGCTGCGACTTACAGCAGTCAAGTTTTGATTACCGTATGTTGGTGCCAATACTTTTATACATTTAACTCAAGTCAAAGTTTGAATACTAGGCCTTTTTGACTTGTAACAGAGTATTTTTATATACTGGTATTACTTTTGCTTAAGTAAAAAAATTTATAATACTATTCCACCACCTCCTCCACTAGTGCAGCTTCTCGGAGACGAGCTGGAACCATTGATTTGTGACAGACAGGATGATCTGACGTTACATTAGCACTTTAACACACAGACTGAGAGAAACATCTTCTCTCTTCATTTATTCCTCTTTCTCTCTTCTGGTACGAACGACTCCCCTCCTCCCCTCCTCCCATCCTCCCATCTCCTGGGTGAGATTATTGTTCCCATGACAACGCAGCCCAATGCATTAAACTTGCTGTTGGTTGTGGGTACCATGGTAACACGTTACATTACATTATATTACATATCGCCGCGGTCGGACGCAAACCTTGTATCTCCATAAATCTAACTCATGGGTCTCAGTTATTAGATTTATCCAAAAATAAATAAACAGAATAATCTCAAAGGAAATAATCAATTGGGTTGCAACAAGTTGATACAGTAACAGTCCCCACCGTGGGTCTGTTTGTCTCCCTCTCCAAACCCAGATTACGCTCAACAGGGCTAATCCCATGTTAGCCTACACATGCCAGGCTGCCATGCTAGAGCATTATTGCTCCAGCTCGACGGTACCCAACCTGGAGTTCTGGATGAGGGCCCACTTATAAATCTTGAAAGCATTCGCGGCCCATCCGTTATTTGCTCCTCACAAGCAGGGGCGTCACAAGGGGGGGGGGAGTGGGACTGAGTTACTAGGGCCCAAGGAGGGGCCTTAATTATTTTATACTTTAGCTATTGAAAAATAGCAGATATACAAGCTCACAGCGCTGCACCGAGTGCCGCGCTGCGAGCTTGTAAATCTGCTATTTTTTGAAAATGTGTGCAAATCTTTGAATATATGTATTTTTTAAGCGAAAATTTGTAACTCAAATTTTGCTTCTGGGGGGGTCCCTGGAACTAAATATTTTGAGATGGGGGTCCGTGGCCAAATACATTGACATGAAAAAGTTTGAGCACCACTGACATGGAAACAGAAGGATTTAGAAGACACTTATAGAATCGGGTCAAAAGACAAATTTCCACAATTCCACAAAAGAATAGCAGATCTACAAGCTCGCAGCGTGGCACCGAGTGCAGCGCTGTGAGCTTGTATATCTGCTATTTTTCAATAGTTAAAGTGCCCAGGGCCCAAAAATTTGGTGCGACACCCCTGCTCACAAGTATAGTAATACAACTACACACGCACACATGCACGGCCCCTTTCCGTGCTCCCTGCATCCAGACCATGTATTTATTTCTCTGCTGGGCTGTTTCGAAGGCAGAGCGTCTCCATGGTGATCGCAGCCCACAGAATCGGGGAGAGAGAGAGAGAGAGAGAGAGAACGAAGGGGGTGGTGGGGGGAGGATGGGGGGTGGGGGGGCGTAGAAAGAGAGATGATTCCAGTTTATCTGCTTGCACTTGTTGACACATATACGCTGATATGTATTCACACAGGCACTTAATGCACTCTCTTGCTCCACCTCGGCTCGCTCTCTCCCTCACTCCCTCTCTCCATCTCTCTCTCTCTCTCTCTCGCTCTCTCCATCTCTCTCTCTCTCTCTCTCTCTCTCTCTTTCCTCTCAGCTTGTCTTTGACTCACTCAGCACCTCCCCACACAGTATATATCCCATTTAGAATTGGTTTGTGTGCCGGTGTCATGGTGTCACGCACTGAAAATAGCAGATCTACAAGCACAGGCAGTAGAAAAAGAGCTGGTCTTTTTTTTTTTTTTTTTTTTTACAATTACAATTAATGAACGATTATAATAAAATAGCAGATCTACAAGCCCATGTGTCGCTATTTTCACTATTTTTGTTCGTTACCATTGTACAATGAAGCATAAGTGTTTAATCAGACATATACCGGTACAAAAATCGTTTCGAAAAGGGAGAAAATAATATATAATAATATAATTGCATCGTTTTTGCTTCTTAATATCAGTTTTGATGTATTTTCGGTTAATATCCCAGCCCTAAGACTAAGTAGATATAGTAGTTATTTTCGGACACCGGAGCACGACTAAGTACAGGCTTCATTCCCTCACTCACCGACGTCACCGCTACTGTCTGTGTATCAGGTGAGGTGTCATATAAGTGTATGTTTGTACCAGGTGTCATGTACTGTGTGTTTTAGCTAAGCTTCCACCAGGTCATCCTGTAAAAGCTCAGATCAGCCGCGCAACCTTTACAACACATAAACAAGCAGGGCTGAGGATGGTGGAGTTGAAATGCTTTGGTTAGGTGTCAGGATGATTCATACTGTAAAGCATGTGATCATGGCTGCATGCGATTGAATCCCAGGCTTATGCTACTGTACACTGTCAGTTACATAATTTCTTCCTCTTCTTCCGCTCTGTATTTGTGGGCAGACTGGGCACATATAATAATAATAATACATCGCATTAGGGCTGCAGCTATCGATTATTTCGCGATTAATATTTGTTATAATTGACTAAACAATTTAGCCTGATTAAACACTTCAGCCCTGTTTAATAATTTGTTGTACAATGGTGTTGAAACTGTCACCTATAATGAAATTATAAAATAAAATACAAAATAATAATTGCTTCCCTACATTGCAATAATGCATTGGGTGTCCTTCTTGAAACAAAAAAATTAAATAAATAAAAAAAGTCCAGTGGCATATATTCTGCTTTTTGAGTACAGTGGGCTTTCATTCATCAAATATCCTGTACATATTATCGCCTTTTACATCTCCCCCATACGCGACTCGTGGCGATATTGTAGATCAGCTTTCTTTTTTGTAAGCCATGTTACAACGAACGACAATCACTATCAGGCTTGATGAAACTCAGAGGTAACTCAGGAATGGCCTAACAAAGAGGAGAACAAAGTCATAGACATGTTTATCCAGACGGAAAGGGACGTTGTCTACAAATAATGCAAGTTCCACCTTCATTATTTCTATCTAGTGCGCTGATGCAAGCCCCTCTAGCTCTGGCTGAGGACAGAAGAAAAGGACCAAGAGTGTAGGAAGCTACAGTAGTGCTGACTGGTCCAGCTTCTTCCTCTGAGTCCCTGTCCATACAGTACACATGCAGGTATTTTAAAGAAAGGTCGTCCACACACAAGGCCTAGGGCACTAACGAAAAAGTCGAGTCGACTTCATTACACAAGTCGACCCTCACTAGAGAAATTCGAGAAAAAAATCCTTTGTATTTTTTTCTATCATTATTTTTGCTCCATGTGTGGTCTGTACAGCATTCAAACAGTAGGATTGCTTATTATCAAGGACGGAATGATCCAATATTACAGTGCTACATTACATTTGGTATAACATGGTTCTATTGTGAAAATAGCAGATCTACATGCTCACAACGCCTCGCATCGTGAGCATGTAGATCTGCTATTTTGCCTCTAAATATTTGACAATTTGGACAATGTTTAATTTGTCATTTTAGAGGTATTAAAAGTCCTAAAATTGGCACTTTAGAAATGTGAAGATACCCTCTATATCCAACTTAATGTTGGTTTGTTTACAGTTAAGTGAGAAAACAATGTTGCACAGTAAGTTAATCATCTGGGAACCCCAGTGTGTGATGTGATGACGTCATCAAACGATAAAGTTGACTTCAACTCAACTTTTTACCGAGTCGAGTCGACTTGCAAAAACCACAAGTCGTTAATGCCCTACCACACACGCATTTACTGTTTTTTTAAAACCCGGTTTGGGTTGTCGTGTGGACAAGATTAGCATGATGCAGTGGGAGTAGGCTAAAAATATATATTTTAATATTACCCATCATTATATTCGCCATTAATAGTGGAGTTGTGGCACTGTAAGTGTGTGCCCGGCCGGTGAGAAGGTGAGGAGAGCAACAGCCCGCCAGTGTGCACAGGTGTCCGTCTCTGGTGGTTACATACCTCATGAAGCCTTGAATTGATGGAGATTTTTTGGCTTTAGTAGCTAATAATCTGATGGCCGGTTAAGTCTCCAGTAGGAGACTCAGTTGAATCATTTGAGTAGCAGCCAAATTATCATCAAATTATTGGCTTATTGAACCCATGAATTCCTTTTTTCTACTCATTAAAGTAGAGTACAGTGGCAGTTTCTCTGTAAACAATCTTGCTAACAATCTCTGAACCAGAAATAGCTTCTGGTAACATTTTAGACGAGAAATGGGCCATGTATGTATTTGCTCAGTATTTATTCATTTGACATTGGCGACTCGTAGTTTCGGGACCTATGACTGAATAAATAAATAAATAAAAACCACAAACACATCTGCCATCTGATTAGTCGTCGGCGCTCGGCGCACGTTGTCACTTGAATCCAGTCGCTGCTTATGAGATAACGTCACGTTACGCACTGAGAGGCAATAACTGGAGCCCAGATGGAACGCATTAAATTCAATGAGAGGCAGGTGGACAAGCGAGTGAATAAACACCATGTTTGAATGATTGCAAACTTGAACAAATAATCGGTTCTGGAAAATAAAAGAAGACATAATACTGTACACATATGGTGTCTCTTGTTTTTCCGATGTGCCCACTTCTCGCTTTATAATTTTATTTAGGTACCGTATCTAAAAAGCACAGACCGGGCAGATCATCGCGAGGCTGCAGTTTTTGACTGGCATTTAGTGTTTTAATTGGTTTTCATGTGGACAGAGATTAGATTTGTTTACGTGTAAACGCAGGGGCGTCAATTGGGTATGGCAGGGGTATGCAGCTGCCATACCCTGGGTCCAGGCCAGGGGGAAAATAAAAGTTACTTGTAAATATGTAAATATGTTGTTAAATTACAGTAAAATAACTACAAATGCAAAATGTTACAACATGATCACTTTAACAAGCTATTATAATTATATTCTCCACACTTTTTTTTAGACATTGTGAAAATAGCCGATCTATACATGCTCACAACGCCTCGCAGTGCGAGGCGTTGTGAGCATGTAGATCTGCTATTTTCACAATAGAACTGTGTTATACAAAATGTAATGCCTCTTTTCCATGAGGACTCCCATCTTTGCCATACCCTAGCTTTTGCTGAAGTGACGCCACTGTGTAAACGGGGGGGAAAATTAACAAAGGAGGAATAATTCTGTTTATAATATAACTGTTTTCAATATACCTGTGTATGTGTGACGTGTGAACATACAGTATGCCTGAATAATATGTCTGCTGACCAATCAATGCAAGCTAAAGCAGTTTCTTCCCAAAAGGGATAATACCCATCTGACAATCAGGATAAGCTACAAAGCCTCTCGCTGTTGAAGGAACCCATCAAACATATACAAAGGAACAAAAAGACATAGTAAAAGCGCCCACGTTAGACAGGCTTCATAGAGTGCTTCCTTTATGCTTCATCGTACGACGGTGTCATACGACGGAAAATTGCAGATCTATAAGCTCACAACACATCACATCTGTGGCGTATTGTGAGCTTTTTAGATGGGCTATTTTTGGTGCACGATACCATTGTACAACGGAATATAAATCAGGCATGATGGTGAGTCCGGCCGTGTTCTCGAACAAACAACCTCAACAATGATGACTGCCTGTGTGATGATCTATACAGTATTTGATGTGTGCAGCACGAATACAGTATGAGTGTAGAGTATGTAGCACTAGCACGTATTATATATTTTCGGTATTTTTATTCACATGCTGTGAATGGGCAGTTCAGAAACCGGCCTAGATCTGAGATAGATAGATCTGAACTGTCCATATAGAAATGGTGCCATCTTCAGTTGAACATTAGTGACCATTTTAAACCTATGAGGATGGGCTGAAAATGGGTGATGTGGTCCTTTAAGAACATGTTGCATTGCATTCTTAATAGCTGCCGTTTCCACAACAGTGCTAGCCTGAAGCTATGAGTCACAACGTACTTTACAGTAAATCAACCATAACATAACAAGGTGCGAATAATTGCAACTGAGGGGCATGTTATCTCCGTGAATCAGTGCTGAGAAATGTGTGTGTGTGTGTGTGTGTGTGTGTGTGTGTGTGTGTGTGTGTGTGTGTGTGTGTGTGTGTTGTGTGTGTGTGTGTGTGTGTGTGTGTGTGTGTGTGTGTGTGTGTGTGTGTGTGTGTGTGTGTGTGTGTGTGTGTGTGTGTGTGTGTGTGCGCGTGCGTGTGTGTGTGTGTAAATTACTACTAAAAATAGACAAGCACACAACACGGTGTGATGCGACGCCCTGTGTGCTTTTTTGTGAAACATTTTGAAAGCGGTAAAAGGGATATTTCACAAAAAATACTTTTGGTCATATTATCGTCTAATCAGGCTTTTATGAACACCCTGAACAGTTTTTAATTTGCTTGATTCAATATTTAGATATTTGATGTAAATGTTATCAGGCCCTCCTCCTGCAGGACGCCTCCCCATCTGAGTTACTAGGGCCCAAGGTGGAGGGGCCTTAATTCTTTTATACTTTAGCTATTGAAGCTAGCAGATCTACAAGCTCGCAGCTGTGAGCTTGTATATCTGCTATTTTTCAACAGTTAAAGCACAAAATAATTGAAGTGAACATGTGCATGACACCAATGTTTATACAGTTCCTGGTTTGCGCTCAACCGGCTACTCGTGTGTGTGTTGACTCACTTGAGCACTTCGTTGGAGTTGCTGGGACTGGAGCCCTTTTTGTCTGGTGTGCCGTGGCAGCTCGACTTCAGCAGGGTGTGTGGCCCCCGGTCTAGCATCATGGTGGACGTCGCCATGGCGATGACAGCCACTGCGTCACGTACCCTCGCCTCAATGCCATAGTCCCATTCGTCATATGACACTGAAATAAGCCCTGGGAGGGAGAGGGAGACAGAGGAGGGAGGTTAGCAGTGGAGGGAGAGAGAGGCAGAAAGATAGAGACATTGAAAAAGGAGAGGGGTAAGAGATACAAATCAAAAAGGCAGAGAGAATACAATGAAAAAACAGCCAGAAGGGGAGAAAAGACAGAAATTGAAAACATATAGTGGGAGGTTAGAAACGGGCAAAACACACACAGAGTTCCATTGTGAAGTGACAAACCTAAGGTACTGTAGATTTGACATGAATGGAAGCATAATTAGAGTCGCTGTCGGGCAGAAACCATGTATTTTTCACATTAGAACTTTATATGTTGTATGGTAAATTAATGCATAAAAGTGTACAAAATTAGCAAAGAGTGAAATAATAACTTCAATTGATCTATTTCCGAGAGACAGCCGCTGGCCGCCGCGTCCACGTCCAGGACGCGTCCATGGACGCGGGACGCGGCCGTGGGACGCGGCCGTGGGACGCGGGACTTGGCCGTGGGACGCGGGACTCGGCCGTGGGACGCGGGACTCGGCCGTGGGACGCGGGACTCGGCCGTGGGACTCGGCCGTGGGACTCGGCCGTGGGACGCGGCCGTGGGACGCGGGACGCGGCCGTAGACGCAGACGGCCGGCCGTGGACGAGGCCATGAAAAAAAGGCAGCGAAAAAAGGCCGCGAAAAAAAAAAATTGGGTGTCTATTGTATGTGTTTTTGATGGAGAATTCAAATATGACCTTCTTTTTTGCATAGGACAACTCTAACCTGCATCAATTGGTATTTTATTATTGCCAATTGTACCCTATCCATCTAAAAAACAAATTGGATGTCTATTGTATGTATTTTTTGATGGAGAATTCAAATATTACCTTCTTTTTGGGATAGGACAACTCTAACCTGCATCAATTGGTATTTTATAATTGCCAATTGTACCCTATCCATCTAAAAAATTAATTGGATCTCGATTGTATGTATTTTTTGATGGAGAATTCAAATATTACCTTCTTTTTTAGATGGGACAACTCTAACCTGCATCAATTGGTGCATCAACCTGCTATCAATCAATCAATCTTATCAATCCTGTCTGTCTGTCTGTCTGTCTGTCTGTCTGTAGACAGACAGACAGACAGACAGACAGACAGACAGACAGACAGACAGACAGACAGACAGACAGACAGACAGACAGACAGACAGACAGACAGACAGACAGACAGACTGACTGACTGACTGACTGACTGACTGACTGACTGACTGACTGACTGACTGACTGACTGACTGACTGACTGACTGACTGACTGACTGACTGACTGACTGACTGACTGACTGACTGACTGACTGACTGACTGACTGACTGACTGACTGACTGACTGACTGACTGACAGACAGATAGATAGATAGATAGATAGATAGATAGATTGATAAGATAGATGATTGATAGATAGATAGATAGATAGATAGATAGATAGATAGATAGATAGATAGATAGATAGATAGATAGATAGATAGATAGATTGATTGATAAGATTGATTGATAGATAAGATTGATTGATACGATTGATTGATAGATAAGATTGATTGATTGATTGATTGATTGATAGATGGATAGCAGGTTGATGCACCAATTGATGCAGGTTAGAGTTGTCCCATCTAAAAAAAGAAGGTAATATTTGAATTCTCCATCAAAAAATACATACAATCGAGATCCAATTAGTTTTTTAGATGGATAGGGTACAATTGGCAATTATAAAATACCAATTGATGCAGGTTAGAGTTGTCCTATCCCAAAAAGAAGGTAATATTTGAATTCTCCATCAAAAAATACATACAATAGACATCCAATTTGTTTTTTAGATGGATAGGGTACAATTGGCAATAATAAAATACCAATTGATGCAGGTTAGAGTTGTCCTATGCAAAAAAGAAGGTCATATTTGAATTCTCCATCAAAAAACACATACAATAGACACCCAATTTGGGGTTTTTCGCGGCCTTTTTTCGCTGCCTTTTTTCATGGCCTCGTCCACGGCCGGCCGTCTGCGTCCACGGCCGCGTCCCACGTCCCACGGCCGCGTCCCACGGCCGAGTCCCACGGCCGAGTCCCACGGCCGAGTCCCGCGTCCCACGGCCGAGTCCCGCGTCCCACGGCCGAGTCCCGCGTCCCACGGCCGCGTCCCACGGCCGCGTCCCGCGTCCATGGACGCGTCCTGGACGTGGACGTGGCGGCCAACGGCTCTTGCTGCTATTTCCATTCCCTGAAAAGTAATGGTTTTGGACATACAGTAGGGCCGACAAGCTTTCCTGACAATACAGTATATGACTTGGTGCTTGCGTATGGAAAACAACTGGAGAGCAATTTTCAGAAGATTGGCAATTTTTTAATGATGATGTTCACTTTTTGTGTCCCACAATTCAACACATAACAAGATCAATGAAGGAAAAAGCTCTGGGTAGCCTCACATAGACGTCATCACAACACACTAACTAACAGAACTCTAAGGCCTTGACGTCAATTTGGGGCTTTCACAATAACAGGTTTTCAAATTAAGGCATTTAGCAGATGCTTTTATCCGGGGGAACTTAAAATGTTGAGGGTTGGAGGAATCAGAATTGTTTTATGAACCTGTACACAAGATTTAATACAAAAAGAACACATTGAACCTTGAGTTCCAAGTGCCATATGAACATTTTGTCAAACAACAGTAGGGTACAGTAAAGTGGCCAAGGAAAGGAAACAGCGTGCTATGGCAACAAGCATATAATGCTGTTGGTACAACATAGGTTCAGGAGGGAAGACCACACCGGAGAACTATCTCCCCACTACGTTATTGCCTTCAATCTGGCTGACTTCTACTCCTCCCAAGCTCACCTGCTCGTGATCCCATTGATAACAACTCCTCCCTTATCTCCTCCCTGAAACCAACCAAGGGTTGTATTTATACACGACCGCCTCCACCTGCTATCCTCTGATCCGTTTCTCGCATGGACACACACAAGCTCAGGCTCACCAACGCGTGCCTGGGTCAACCGAACCGATTAACAATATTAACTACAAACGTAGGCCTACAATTCCTCCTCCTACAACCCACAACAGATGCCTCGTACTCCAGCGATGCCATCACTTCTATCCAGCACCAGCAAGCGAGACCAAACACCAACCTTACAGTCTGTTTTCATTCCGTGGCCACTAACTTAACATGTTCGCCAGCGGCCCGGTTCACACGCCGTCTCGCGGCAGTCCCGGCTCGGCACATTACAACACCACCCCAGTCCTATCCTCACACAACCAGTCAGTCCCGTCCCGACCGCCACGGTGTTTCAAGTCACCTCCGCGGCTAGCGAAATAGCCTACTTCTCCCACGCCGCCATTCAAGCCGGCTCGTTCCACGGGACCTCCGCTAGAACCCACAGCGATGACGTCACCCCCGATCCAGAGTTCTGTCCAACACCCAAAGCTAAGTATTTTTCACACACCCGACTCCTATACCCACAGCACGTCCTCACCTACTCATTTGCCAACCTCCATCATTCTACATTGATTCACTGAATACTATCAGTCCCAACAACAATACAGGCTAGAGCAATGGTACCGTCGTGACTGGTTCACCTTGTCACATTTCACTCAGGTTTTTCATATCACTTACTTCAGCCTCCTCCATACCAAATGCATTTCTATGTCACAACGTTTTCACGTCACAAATGTTCAATAAATGCAACTCTACTGGCGCTCCGTACCCGCTCTGTAACAGCCTCCATTTCTAACCTCCATTCCCCCCGTTAACCCACGCCGGTTAATTCCATTATTCATTCCATTATTCACTCCAGTGTATTCATTCCAGTGTATTCATTCCAGTGTATTCATTCCAGTGTATTCATTCCAGGTCCAGTATTCATTCCAGTGTATTCATTCCAGTGTATTCATTCCGGTGTATTCATTCCAGGTCCAGTATTCATTCCAGTGTATTCATTCCAGTGTATTCATTCCAGTGCATTCATTCCAGTGTATTCATTCCAGGTCCAGTATTCATTCCAGTGTATTCATTCCAGTGTATTCATTCCAGGTCCAGTATTCATTCCAGTGTATTCATTTCAGCGTATTCATTCCAGTGTATTCATTCCAGTGTATCCATTCCAGTGTATTCATTCCAGTGTATTCTTTCCA
Source organism: Nannobrachium achirus (assembly GCF_963921795.1). Classification (NCBI taxonomy): domain Eukaryota; kingdom Metazoa; phylum Chordata; class Actinopteri; order Myctophiformes; family Myctophidae; genus Nannobrachium; species Nannobrachium achirus. The sequence goes on from NC_137812.1 coordinate 46,032,507, forward strand.
GGTCCAGTATTCATTCCAGTGTATTCATTCCAGTGTATTCATTCCAGCGTATTCATTCCAGGTCCAGTATTCATTCCAGTGTATTCATTCCAGTGTATTCATTCCAGCGTTTTCATTCCAGTGTATTCATTCCAGTGTATTCATTCCAGGTCCAGTATTAATTCCAGTGTATTCATTCCAGTGTATTCATTCCAGGTCCAGTATTCATTCCAGTGTATTCATTCCAGTGTATTCATTCCAGTGTATTCATTCCAGGTCCAGTATTCATTCCAGTGTATTCATTCCAGTGTATTCTTTCCAGGTCCAGTATTCATTCCAGTGTATTCATTCCAGTGTATTCATTCCAGGTCCAGTATTCATTCCAGCGTATTCATTCCAGTGTATTCATTACAGTGTATTCATTCCAGGTCCAGTATTCATTCCAGGGTATTCATTCCAGTGTATTCATTCCAGTGTATTCATTCCAGTGTATTCATTCCAGGTCCAGTATTCATTCCAGTGCATTCATTCCAGTGTATTCATTCCAGGTCCAGTATTAATTCCAGTGTATTCATTCCAGTGTATTCATTCCAGGTCCAGTATTCATTCCAGTGTATTCATTCCAGTGTATTCATTCCAGTGTATTCATTCCAGGTCCAGTATTCATTCCAGTGTATTCATTCCAGTGTATTCTTTCCAGGTCCAGTATTCATTCCAGTGTATTCATTCCAGTGTATTCATTCCAGTTCCAGTATTCATTCCAGCGTATTCATTCCAGTGTATTCATTACAGTGTATTCATTCCAGGTCCAGTATTCATTCCAGGGTATTCATTCCAGTGTATTCATTCCAGTGTATTCATTCCAGTGTATTCATTCCAGTGTATTCATTCCAGGTCCAGTATTCATTCCAGTGCATTCATTCCAGTGTATTCATTCCAGTGTATTCATTCCAGCGTATTCATTCCAGTGTATTCATTCCAGCGTATCCATTCCAGTGTATTCATTCCAGTGTATTCATTCCAGGTCCAGTATTCATTCCAGTGTATTCATTCCAGTGTATTCATTCCAGTGTATTCATTCCAGTGTATTCATTCCAGGTCCAGTATTCATTCCAGTGTATTCATTCCAGTGTATTCATCCCAGGTCCAGTATTCATTCCAGTGTATTCATTCCAGTGTATTCATTCCAGTTCCAGTATTCATTCCAGTGCATTCATTCCAGTGTATTCATTCCAGTGTATTCATTCCAGCGTATTCATTCCAGTGTATTCATTCCAGCGTATTCATTCCAGTGTATTCATTCCAGTGTATTCATTCCAGGTCCAGTATTCATTCCAGTGTATTCATTCCAGTGTATTCATTCCAGTGTATTCATTCCAGGTCCAGTATTCATTCCAGTGTATTCATTCCAGTGTAAACTCACTGGGTTCATTCCACCATCCATCAAACCATTCACTCCTCTCCAACCCGGCCAATCCCCCCATCCACAACAGCAACCATTCACTCACCACAGTCACGGCGTTCCGCCGCCGTCCTGTCACCTAAGCAAAGGCGTTTCCGCCTTCTCCCTGTCACCCAAGCAAAGGCGTTCCGCCTTCCCCTCGTCTAAGCAAAGGCGTTCCGCCTTCCCCTCGACTAAGCCAAGGCGCTCGCCGACCTTCCTGTCACCTAACCAAAGCGTCGTCGCCGCTTACTTAGCAGGTGTTGTCGCCACCTTCCTGTCACCTAACCAAAGCGTTGTCGCCGCTTTACTTAGCAGGTGTTGTTGCCACCTTCCTGTCCCGAGGCACCTCCCTGGCCTCTTCTTTTTCCCCATTCTACCTCCAAACGTATTTCCATGCCTCCATGTTCTCCAAATAGAAAAGAGGTCACTGCTACGATTACCCTAACAGGTCCGGTATTTTTTCCAGGTCCAGTATTCATTCCAGTATTCACTCCAGTATTCACTCCAGTATTCACTCCAGTATTCACTGCTACGATTACAGATCTTGTCGCGGCTTCTTTTGGGCCCTGTACTGTCCAGCCGCTCCGTCCTCATACACCCGTACAACCACTCGTCACTCCTATCTACACCCCATATCGTTCACACCGATCGAACTAAACTAACCTTCCTTCACTCTCCCGGGTTGTGCCCAGGACAAGATCTCAAGGGTGTTTGCCTCTAACTAATGCATGGATCAACATTCCATCTGACTTAACTTACAACTAATTCACACCAATGATGCTATTCATCCGAATTTCTAGCATGGCCCAACTACCTGTCCACTTCTCACCCTGTCCTGTCTCCCACCACATGTTCTCTCCATACCTCCCACTATCCCATAATCAAATGCCTCGATCCTATACCTGCGAAGTCCGTCTACATCCGTTCCAGTGGTCCAACCCTGCCCATGCCATGTGTTCGTGACAAAGCAAGCACCACTTTTTGGGGCCTTAAAGCGTAAATCGGCGCCACTCCAGATCCATGGACCTCGGTGCCACTCCAGATCCATGGACCTCGGCGCCACTCCAGATCCGAGGACCCCAAAGCCAAACACCCAGGGTTCATCGCCCCCTGGAACCACTAACTGCTACCTGCTAGCTCCCAGATCAACAAGCACCCATGCCTCTTCAACCCATCTACATCACACAACCCATCTACACCACACCATCCTCAGTACATCCCTCAATCAGTCTCCATTCATACACACCGTATCCATTCAATAAATACAACCCAACTGATATTGTTTGATGGTGTGGTCTTTACTAGTGAAATGCTGTTGGTACAACATAGGTTCAGGAGGGAAGACCACACCGGAGAACTATCTCCCCACTACGTTATTGCCTTCAATCTGGCTGACTTCTACTCCTCCCAAGCTCACCTGCTCGTGATCCCATTGATAACAACTCCTCCCTTATCTCCTCCCTGAAACCAACCAAGGGTTGTATTTATACACGACCGCCTCCACCTGCTATCCTCTGATCCGTTTCTCGCATCCCTCCACCACCCCAATCTCCACACTTTTCTCATGCGCTCCACTAACATTTCCTCATCCTTTCCTTCAGGTTCCAGGGGGGGCCTTAAAGCGTAAATCGGCGCCACTCCAGATCCATGGACCTCGGTGCCACTCCAGATCCATGGACCTCGGCGCCACTCCAGATCCGAGTCATTGTTGGGTGGGAAACTTGTATGTCCAAAACCATTACTTTTCAGGAAATGGTCAAATGTATCTGTGTTTCAATGGATCCAATGTCATTTTCTGTTCAGTCACAAGCTCTTGCTTAATACTTTTCAATGGTTAAATATTTATAAAAAAAGGACAGACTTCAAACCGGCATGCCTATGTTTGGCCAAAACAAAATCTTCCAAAATGGTTTGGTTATTTTTGTTATTTTTACACAATCCTAAATAAAAACATAAAAAGAGGAAATAGGCTATGGAGATACAGGTACAAGGTATCTGCAGCGACAATATGTTCCTTTGTAGAGTGCACTAGCCTCACTGAAATGCAGCTTTAGTGGTTTTCAACCAGGAACCATCAGGGGTCCTAATGGATACTTAAAGGTCTAAAGGTCTTTGCACACTGCTGCGTTTTTTCGTACGAATATCGGAGCGAATTTCAGAGCACGTAAATAAATAAAGCGACCTCACGTTATGTCAATCACATTTGCACACTGCTGCCCGTTTCGTATTTACTTTCGGACCAGGGATGATTTTTTTCGATTTTCGCAACTGTCGCCACTGCCCTTGCTCTCTCTCTATATCTCCTCTCTCTCTCTCCTTGGCCTGTTTTCTTTTCTTTCTTTTTTTTTTTGGCGCATTTCGGATTTCCAAAACGCAACGAAGAAACGCAGCAGTGTGCAACCGGCTTTTCTCTAAGAGTGTGGCTGGTTTGATCCCTCATTTTGTCCCGGCTCCTTCTGAATTAAATACATGGATTTCCTTTTGGGAATTATAGCCTAGACTGTGTCTGATTTGTTGACCAGATTAATCCTGGCAAACCTATTTTGGGGAAAATTCACAATTTAAAAAAAGATTCTGATTGAAAAATTGCAAACTACTGCAGATCTATAAACTCAAGGTGTCACTATTTGCTGTAAAGTGTCTAAGGTCAATGTCCCACAACTCCCCTGAGCATGACGTCTCTGTCGTGTAGAAACTTCTTTGGTCCATTGATTGATTGATTGATTGATTGATTGATCGAATACTTCAGAATTCGCAGAAAAAAGCACATGGAAGTACAGTTTGCTACAAGGTCTGCTGAGAGGATTTAAACCCAACAAAGCACTATGGCTTGTTTCCGTTGGGGTCCTTTGTACTCAATTAATTGAAACTGTTACTTTTCAGGGTTCAGACAAATCTTCTGCTTTTTATGCTTTTGTGTGACACTGTACTATGATCAAGTAGGCTCACTAGGGCAAAATCATTTAGGGAAAAGGTTTAAATATGGATATAAGGTTTCTGCCCGACAGCAACGATGAGTGTTTGAGTACAGCACCCAGGGGTGTCGCACCAAATTCTGGGCCCTGGGTACATGGATTCACTGTGGGGCCCCTGTGCTTTAACTATTGAAAAATAGCTGATCTACAAGCTCACAGCGCGGCACCGAGTGCCGCGCTGCGAGCTTGTAGATCTGCTATTTTTGAAAAATCATGAAAATCTTTGAATATTTCAAATCCTTCTAAGTTTTTTTTTTGAAAAACCTATGTTTCGATGTCAGTGGAGCTCAAACCTTTTCATGTGAAGGACCCCCAAAATGGTATGTATTTGGCCACGGACCAAAATATTGAGTTCCAGGGACCCTCCCAGAAGCAAAATTTGAGTTACAAATGTTCGCTTAAAAAATACATTATATTCAAAGATTTGCACACATTTTCCACGACTTTTCAAAAATAGCAGATCTACAAGCTATATCTGCTATATTTCAATAGCTAAAGTATAAAATAATTAAGGCCCCTCCACCACCTTGGGCCCTAGTAACTCAGTCCCACTTCCCTACCCCTTGTGACGCCCCTGACAGTACCTGTGGGGAAGACAGCAGGGACGTGGTCTGCGTCTCCAGCTACCAGCGAGGGAACGATCCAGGTGAAGCCGTAGCCGGTCAGGCCCACAGAATGGGCCACCTCAAAGATGGTGGTGGCCTCCTCCTTAGTGCAGTACAGCAGAATGACGGGGCTCTGCAGCTTCTTCATCTGGTTCTGGATCTTAGAGTCTCCATCATCCAGGGACATGTCCAGCAGAAGCACTTCCTCCAGCTCCCAGCCCACGAAGCTGTTCTCTATGGTGCTACGGATCTGGAGGGGATTGGAGAAAGGGATGGGAATGTTGTTCCCATCCAGCAAGGACATAAATAATAACGAACGGTTCTCGAGATACGCAGATTACATACACACACACAGACACGCAGACACGCACGCAGAGACTTCTCGCATTTATAGATAGATGTTGGGGTTCAAAAGCCATGGCAGCATGTTTGCTTGATGGTTGTTTATGATAAGGGAGAGTAGGAGCATCTTCCTTGCAATAAAGTAACGGACAGATTAACAGAAATGGACATCAATACACTGGATTACAGCTCTCAATACTTTATTAAATTGCAAGGATGATTTGAAACGCTGCTCAGTCTAATAATATGTTGTTGTGTGTGCAGTATGCAGATGTCCATTTATTTGCATTGACTCCACCAGGCTGAAGCCGTTTTTTTTTGTTTTCACATGTACCTGCCTTAGCCAGGTGCAGTGTAAATGTGCACACAGCTACTATACTGTGCTTAATAACTTAACCTCTTTCCTGGTGTCCCTATTTTGCCGATGTCATTATATCAAAATATTTCAAAAATAGCAGATCGACATAATGTGGTGTATCATGACACATTGTGAGCTTGTAGATCAGCTATGTTTGCCACACGACAACAGCGTAAAACGTATGGCTTAAGTGGTTAACAGACACCATAAAACCTATGCTAACTTTAGCCACCGAACTGGCAGGTTGCAAGACTCCTATTACAGTACCTTGTCAAAGTTGTAATCTCTGACACAATACTGTAATGTGTACTGAATGTGTATGAATTACCATTCACACTGAATGGTAATAACGATTTCCATTATTTCCACAGAATGTGAGGTTAGTAGGGTTGGGGTACCCTAACCCTAACCCTTAATGTCATTAAGTTATCAGCTATAATCTTTTTTTTTTCTTTTTTTTTTCATAACAAAAGGTGCCACCAATTATGGAGGGGACTGTGCCCAGCAAAATGAACACTGAGTACAGTGTTCATTTATAGTATTGTAATATTGGGAAGAATGCAGTAGATTGAAACCCGTATAATAAATGTTTTCTCAATGTGGCTTTATACTGGACTGGTTAAATGTTAAATGATCACAAAAAAGTCAACAGTATAGAGCCCAAGTAGAGTGGTCTACAGTACCTTGTTTACAAAGTCCTGGTATCCGGGGTAGTATGTTGTGACGATAGAAAAGATGTACCAGTCATACTCTTCCATGATATTCAGCATCACTGATGCCTGCTGCTCGATGGATGGACCAAACTGGAAAAACATGGAGTGGTCATCCTGGAAATCAGAGACAGAGAGCCCAATTTCATTTAGTTATAAGCTAGCAAAAGATTCATGAACAGTTGGCGCTCTTTTAAAGGACAACTTTAGTTTTTTACAACAAGGGTTCATATTTTAGATTGTAATTAAAGAATATAAAAAATAAATTGATTTCATTTACTTCTTTCTATTGTTTTAGAGATTCTTATTTCAGTGGTTGGGGGCATATGCGTACAAGTGGCTAAATATGCCATTTTACACAGAATAAGCCCATTCCCAAGATACAACGCAACCTTTCATGTTTGGATGTGACTTATGGTGGCTAGAAGTGTTACTGTAAATACCAATAAAGAAACTGCTGGTTTATTGTGTCTAAAAATACACATTTAGCCACTTGTACGCATGCCCCCATGGGTACGCATGCCCCACATTTTAGCACGGTAAACGCGATAAAACAATGGAACGAAGCAAATGAAAACATTTTAAGACTCACTTTTTCTTTTCTCTAATTACAATCTAAAATATGAACCCTTGTTGTAAAAAAACAAAGTTGTCCTTTAAGTAGATCACAAGAGAGATCCCTGCCTGATACTGATACGGGGACTAAATCCACGGTTACAAAAACAGCAGTTAGAACAACTCCTAACAAACCTACTGTACACACACAACTCTTGGAAACCAAACATGTTGTCGTGCTGCTGGGTGGTGAGGTGTGTGTAATGACGGGTACAACACAGATTCCTCAGTTTAGCAGACTTTACCGATGTTACTGCACCCAGGTCAGTAGTACATAGATTCCACAACACACAATGACTTCCCGGATGGCTTGATCATAACAATTATGGTCATTAATCTACTCTAGCTCGGGCATAGAACGGGGAGACTTGTCCGTCCATGCAGTGAGCACGAGTACCTGATAACAACTATAACCAAGGAAGTGTCAACCTTTCTTTATAAACTTTCCGCATGGAACGTCCCACAGTCAATGAGCGTGCGAACAGAACATGCACATTCAACCAAAATCAAATATACAGGTGACACAGTCCTATGCTTTGCAGATAGACACACATTGCAGATAGTCACTGAACAAGGTATCACAGGGCTGTACTGCCCATCACAATATCACAACCCCAATATGCAGGACTATCATTACCAATAATTTAAACAGTATATTTTGATTAGTAACATTAGTAACATTTTCAAAAAACCTAAGAAATTCCATTAATTAAAAAAATTATAATAATAATTAAAAAAAATTAAATACATTTTTAATAAGTAGTGAAAACAGCCGATCTACATGCTTACAAAGTAGCACAAGTTTGGGTCCCAGTGAGACATAAAATCTCTCTTTTGAGTCTGGAGCTAATATGTTGGGGAACCACAGATCTATTGACTGTAAGTTGTGACCAAAATCAGGTGGAGATAAAAGGAAAGACATCTTGAGTTACAGGAAAGAGGAGGTAAATTAGCTTTGTAAATGTATTTTGTCCGCTCAATATTCTGCATACTAATTCATATTGCTGAGCACTATAACAGTTTTTTAATTTATATATTTATTTTAGAAAACATTGCCTCAAAATGTCATGACTAAAATATGAAATGGACCTGTTACACATCCAAAGCAGGTCATCAAAAGCAGTGAAAGCAATAACCTTAATGGCTGTTGTCGACAAACCATGAGCTTGTTTCACAACATTCACATTTACAATTTACTTTTTGGGCATCCAAAATGAGTCAGAAGCACAGTCACAGAACGAGCAACTATACAGTCTTGACTTACTTCACTTAAGCCCTTTGCTCCTCTAGGGTGCATAGGCCGTTGACAAAAATGTCCTCCTTTGGTTTTCATTCGTCAGCGTTTCTGTAACTACCTCTTTTTTACAGGATGGGGAAGTTACCCCCACGCCCAACCCCCAATTAACTTTGAGGACCAGGGACTGCTTTGTCTGCCTCCTCCCCCTTGACCTGTCCGGGTTTGGTTAAACTTGACAGGGGTATAAAACCCCTCCAGGATAGCTCTCAGGTTCAATGGAGTACCCAAGCCTCTCCACCACGACAAGGTGCAGTCCAGGAAAGGCAACTATACAGTATCTACATTATAAGCTAGAAACAGGAAGGTGTGCTCAGCAGAGCGCAATTCTCCGCCAGGAGACATGCTGCCCTGATAATAATGGCGATGTATGCCGTAACCTAGAGCAGTGTTTTCCCAAGCTTTTCAGCTCCAGATACAAAAGACAAATGTGTCTCCCCGGGATCCAAACTTAGAATACATTATGAGTTAAACACATGAGCCCTACTTAATAGTGAAAATAGCCACAAGCTCACAACTTGCTGCTATTTTCACTATTTCCAAACTTTTTTAAATTTATGTAGGAAAAATAATATATATGAAATATATATACCATATACTTTCAATATGTTTCAAATTGGCGGAGGCCTAAACATAAATTAAGCAATATAACGTTGTGGAGGAAAAATTGTAGCGGTCTGAATTTTCACACAGATGATTATGTGGCTTAAAGAAGTAGTTCACCTCCAAAATGACTTTTGATTCCTCATGCCATGGAGACTTGAGTTCAATAATATTTTTATTTTATTTTATATTTTGTCGCATTTTTCATGATTATAGTAAATTTACCCCCATTGATTCCGGGTGGGGACCCAAATGAATTTCCCCCTTGGGATAATAAAGGTATCTATCTATCTATCTATCTATCTATCTATCTATCTATCTATCTATCTATCTATCCATCTGGAATCAATGGGGGTAAATCCATTGTCAATTCCTTGTCAAATAGAAAAAAGGCCAAGTGTGTGTGTGTGTGTGTGTGTGTGTGTGTGTGTGTGTGTGTGTGTGTGTGTGTGTGTGTGTGTGTGTGTGTGTGTGTGTCCAAAAAAATCCAAAAAAGAATCAGACTTTGTCTTTTTGTATCTTTAGTTTTGGCTCACACATTTCAGCAGCAATAACAAACATTTAGGCTAAAGGAAAAAAAATGCACTTGCAAAAGAATTGGGGAAAAATCCAATAACTGCTATCTGCAAAAACAAATGCTTAGACAGAACCTCTAGACGAATGTTAGTTACCTTACATTTCATACGCGCAGTTTGAATACTAATGAAGTGAGTCTGGGAGGTGTCAGGTCTATTGTTAAGTTAATGTGTGTGGAAATACGGTCTGAAAGGTTCACGAGGACATAGGTTTTTTTTTAATTTTCTTCTTCATTCTACAGTACGTATACCCCGTATCACGGTAAAACTCACCACTGGACTCTACTACAGCGATCCCCAACCTGTGGGCTAGGGCCCACTGATGGGTCACGATGGTATTGCAAGTGGGACCCCAAATAATTGGTAAAACACCAAGAAAACAAAACATTAATATTAAAAAAGAAAAAAAAAAGTCAAATGCTTGAAAAAGTAGGAACATAAGCGCTGCTTTGTCACAGAAAGTGTTTTTGGAGCTGGTAGCACCTGTCTGTCAGCCATGCATTTCTATGGTACAGACACACTGGTGCGCTTCTCCTCCAGTGCCAGAGCATTGTGCTTCGGTGCTCAGTCTGCTCACGGCATCTGGTGTTTTTTTGGCGCAGTGCCCAAGGAGCGTCAAGCTGACAATAGTTCACCTTCTGGAGAGGAGCGCTGCTCTTTTGATCCTCCTCTTTTGATCCGAGCTGACGTTGAATCGCTATCACAACCAAGAGAAGTCCATGTTTACCGTTATTTCACCTAAGCTATTTGTACTAATAACACAGGTGACAGGCCTGTCGAGCACAGCAACGGTTATCATGTCCGAGCGCTATGGACATGATTATGCAAAGCTCCCCGGCGCCACTCATAAAGCGCTTTCCCCGTGACACAGACACTTAAAGTGTACCATTATTCCATTGATCCAAGCCAGAACACAATCTATTGATTAAAATAAATACCCATATGACCATTTGAAGTGGTCGGAGGAGTGGGCCGCCAACGCTTTTGAGACTTTCAAGTGGGCCCTGACCCAGAAAAGGTTGGGAATAGCTGCTATACTAAGATCATAGTGGGGAGAAGAAAGAGGTTGTGCGTAGGAAGCAGGAAGAAGAAGATGAATAAAGAACAGCAGGAGAGAGAGAGGGACAGCTCTGAGAGCTCAAGGAGCCTGATGTCTGAGTCTCGGGCAGAGGAGACATCGGTGGGGGGGTGGGAGCGGCAAGTGCAGTGACCCATGAGAGACTACTACTGCCTGCACGCGTGACTCATCAGGACACCGAGATTGAGGTGGATTATTAATGGAAGTTAATGACCGGAGGGGCCGCGGCGCAGAGAGGCAGGGACTGTATGGAGAACATTGTCGTCATGTCAACATTTTTGTGTGCCTTGAGTCCAGACGGATTGTGACTGAGGAGGAAACTGGAGACATGCGCCCTGGGTGCATGTCATGACCAACGCTATCTGCTGCCCTCGGGCGTCACAAGGGGGGGGGGGGGGGGGGGGGGGAGTGGGACTGAGTTACTAGGGCCCAAGGTGGAGGGGCTTTATGCTTTAGCTATTGAAAAATAGCAGATATACAAGCTCACAGCGTGGCACCGAGTGCCGTGCTGCGAGCTTGTAGAATAGATCTATTTTTGAAAAGCCGTGAAAATGTGTGCCAATCTTTGAATATTATGTATTTAGCGGGATTTGAAATATTCAAAGACTTGCACAATGTTCACGATTTTTCAAAAATAGCAGATCTACAAGCTTGCAGCGCGGCACTCGGTGCCAGGCTGTGAGCTTGTATATCTGCTATTTTTCAATAGTTAAAGCACAAAACAATGCGTAATAATGCGTTTCCAGTCTAAATGGGTTAAACCCCCTCCCGCTATGAAGAACATTCATGGGGGCCCCGTAGTGAATCCTTGTACCCAGGGCCCAGAATTGGTGCGACACCCCTGGACATGCACCCTGGGTGCATGTCATGACCAACGCTATCTGCTGCCCTTAGCTGCTACTACGCCCCAGTGGTGGACAGTAACCAAGTACATTTATTCCAGTATGGACTTGAGTACTTTTGTCTGTATACTTTACTTGAGCAATTGTATTTTTGGATACTTTCACTACATGTGACAGACAAATACTGTGCTTTTGATTCCACTACATTTCTAGATAGGGAAAAGTACAGTACATTATGAATTAAACACTATAGCTCTATTTTAGATAGGCTAGCGAAAATACTACAAGCTGCAACATTACGTGTTGAGCTTGTAGATCAGATATTATTACTATTATTTGTATAGTTTTTATTTATATTTCAGGAAAACCTTAGAAGTTTAGGGTAAAACCTTAATATTTTAGTGTACTCTAGTAATTTAACTCAAGCACAATTTGACAGAGACAACTTTCACATGTGATTGAGTATATTTGACCTGGAGTTTCATTACTTTGACTCAAGTCCTGGTGTTGTACTTGTCCACCACTGACTAGGATGTTTGGCTGTGCTCTTTCATTCATCAGTGACATTATTTATTCAAACGGTAATCAGCCACAGTAAGATACAACGCCACAGCTGCACATGAGAATACAAATTCTATATCTCTTAAACCAGCTTTTTCCACTAACTATTGGACACACAAGCCCCAAATGTAACTCGGAACCACACACCCCTAAAGCAGTAATCTCTCAAGAACAGATTCTGTGCTGCGCCGAGGGCACTGTTTTCCCCTTTTTTTGGACGATGAGTCCCCAGATTGCTAAAGCAGTGATTCTCAAACCTTTTTATATCAAGGACCCCCATTTTGATATGCTCTGGACCCACACCACTCCAGGATCCCTGAGGGTCCCTGAACCCTATGTTAAATAGCTTTGCCCTAAAGGACTACCGCCCCATCACATATTGTATAGCATATTGTTGAGATGCATGTATGCAGTGTACAGTATGCATCTCTACGATTTGTGCATAGGTGTATGCGTTCATGTATGCGTACTCGTGCATGAACACATTTCTGCGAGTTATGTGTACCCATCCATGTGTGCAAGCACTCGTACACGTTAGTCATGCCTAAGCCCGTCCCCGGGTTGGGGGCCACTGGCTCCAATCAACATCAAGGCCCATATGCCCTTCCCCTGCGGCCGTTGTCCCCCCATGGGGACCCGCTTGGCTTCATCCATAGTTTATACCTTCACCACACTAACCATTGTCCCCCCATGGGGGCCCGCTTGGCTTCATCCATAGTTATACCTTCACCACACTAACCATTGTCCCCCCATGGGGGCCCGCTTGGCTTTATCCATAGTTTATACCTTCACCACACTAACCACGCCATCCCGATTTTGGGCGTGCCATCATAGTCGAACATTTGGCAAAAATAGGTGAACGTTCAGCGAGAATTCGGGGGAAATAGCAGCTTGTTGATGGACTGTTTTTGCTATTTGTTGTATGAAGAAGGGTTATTAGGGAGAGCAGTATTTCTGGGCAGAATGTCGATGGATATCTAACAATATAAAATTAAATGTCCAGAACATTTGCTACAACTACAGTAGTTTCTAATTATGTCTATTTTTCCTGTTCTTCCAGATATAAGGTTAATGAACTGCTCCAATTGCGACACTGCCTGCTCTATCTAACCGGGATGCCACTCACACATGGGGCTCCTTCAGTGGAGCCCCTGAAGAGAATGTCTATGGATTTATAATAATAACAATAGAATGTCTATGGATTTATAATAATAACAATAGAATGTCTATGGATTTATAATAATAACAATAGAATGTCTATGGATTTATAATAATAACAATAGAATGTCTATGGATTTATAATAATAACAATAGAATGTCTATGGATTTATAATAATAACAATAGAATGTCTATGGATTTATAATAATAACAATATAATGTCTATGGATTTTTAATAATAATAATATAATGTCTATGGATTTTTAATAATAATAATAGAATGTCTATGGATTTATAATAATAACAATAGAATGTCTATGGATTTATAATAATAACAATAGAATGTCTATGGATTTATAATAATAACAATAGAATGTCTATGGATTTCTAATAATAATTACACAGTTTAATATAAAGTCATGTCAAGTCAAGTAAAAAAAAGTCAAGAGCAACAAATAGACTTTAGTCTATTTACAAAGCAATAATACAGTAACATAGTACACAAACCAACCAATAAAAACCAAACAACAACAAACAGCGACAGTCAATGACCTCAAACCATGATAAAAACAAGGGTAAAAGGTGGGTCTTCAATTTGGATTTGAAGATTTCAATAGCGGGGCTAACCTTTATGTGCAGTGGGCGGATTATTCCAAATTATGGAGAAGGCCCGATCACATTTCGAAATGAGGTTTGTTGGGGGAACTGAAAGGAGTCTCTGGGTGGATGATCTACAGTAACCTGGTGGCCGGAGATGTACTGTAAGGAGGGGCAAGACCGTTGAGAGCTTTAAAAACAAAGAGTAAAGCTTTGGACTTCTAAATGTTACTGGTAACCAGTGCCGTTGGGGGAAATCTCGCTCTTTCGACAAGTCATTCTTTCGACTATGAGCATCGGCAGGTTAGCTACCCGCGTCACGGTTACTGAGGTCGCAGAGATAATATGTTCCTGTTTCTTTGTGTCTAGAACATTGGTTATGTCTAGTACAGTATGTCAACATGTGGATATTCAGAACAAAAACATATAAGTGTCCTGATACTGCTCCAATGTAACGCTTCCAGCGTTATCTACCCGGAAATACATTTTTGGTTGGTTGGTGATGTCATGATGATTTTGGTACAAGCATTCAGATAATTTTAATGGTAATTTTCAGCTGTTTCCTGCAGCTCAAGGGCCTATAGCTGCCCCCCTAGGAGCTCTACATTTAAACTATCAAGCAATCCTGCTGACATGCCTTCATTGCAAAGTGAAAATCTGTCTTGAGAGATTAATAGGGCAGTAACGTTGTCATGTCAGTTGCAAGCAGACGGCTGGAGGGGTCACAAAGGCAGAGCAGCGTCGGGGGTTGAAGCTGACACGTTGGCACTCAGTAATAACAGCCCAATGGGGCCGGCCGCTCACCCTGTGACCTCTCTCTTCCCTCTGTTCCAACTCTGCCACTGTCAGAGTGTCTCAGCTACAGTACTTCACGCTGGGTGTTAAATTAATTTGGAAGATAAGTGCCGTATGTAATTCCCCCCGACACTATTATTCCGTTCAATGGATCCAATGATACCTTAATCCACCTGTCCCACTATCCCCACTGACACCTCTACTTTGTCCATTACCTCGTAACCGCCTCTCCGCACGCATGCATGTGCGCGCACGCACGCACGCACGCACGCACGCACGCACGCACGCACGCACGCACGCACGCACGCACGCACACACACACACACACACACACACACACACACACACACACACACACACACACACACACACACACACCTTTCATCTCACACCACTCGCCAAGGTTGTCTTTTTCTTCACATTGTCCTCTCACCTGTGCACTATCAATTTCTCTCTGCCCTCACCCCCAGTCTTCTTTCTCACCTTCTAATCCATTCTTTCCCCAAGGGCGTTCAGGGCGGCATACAGTAGGCATAGAGAAACACCTGCCATTCAGAGAGATCACTGGGCTACTACTTCCTATGTTCTCCTCTTCCGAGATTACAGCTAATCATCCTCTTTCTTCTTTCTCTTTCAAACCCTAATCGCCCCTATTTAATGTCCGTCCTTTATTTGCCCTAAATTAGTGTCAGTGTTGGTTTTCCCTCTCCACCCGCTCTTTCCATCTCTCTATCTACAGTATGTATCTCAGCCCCCAGCTCCCCTCCTTCACTCAATGCCCTGGAGCTCCATTATCTTATATGAGAGAGGTGTTAACCACTCGAACCCTACATGTCATAATAGTAAATCATCAGCTTCTAGATCAGCTATTTTCAGTGAAGATATTCTCTGTACAGGGAAGTGCCATAATGACATAAAGGAAAATGGTCAATTGTTTCCATCCTGTGTCCCCCCCAACCCTTCAATGTCATTTGTAGATCGACTATTTTTGATACATTCTGAAAGTCTATGTGGGCATTCATAAATATTGAGCCAAGGCAAGGTATTAACAAGAGCTTGTGACAAAAATATAACCACATTGGATCAATTGGAATAGATATTTTGTTCTTCCATTTCCTGAATAGTAACAGTTTTGGACATACAAAGCTTCCACCCGATGGCGGCGATACTTGAATGGGAAGGTTTTTGGACGCCAGTGTTGCTTCCAGGGGCGTCACAAGGGGGGGGGGGGGGGGGGGGGGGGG
This sequence comes from Nannobrachium achirus, assembly GCF_963921795.1. Taxonomy (NCBI): domain Eukaryota; kingdom Metazoa; phylum Chordata; class Actinopteri; order Myctophiformes; family Myctophidae; genus Nannobrachium; species Nannobrachium achirus. Next base: position 46,048,283 of record NC_137812.1, read on the forward strand.
GGGGAGTGGGACTGAGTTACTAGGGCCCAAGGTGGAGGGGCCTTAATTATTTTATACTTTAGCTATTGAAAAATAGCAGATATACAAGCTCACAGCACGGCACCGAGTGCCGCGTGAGCTCGTAGATCTGTTATTTTGAAAACTAGAAGGGCGGCCCAGCGTCTAGTCGGCGACCTGGCCAACTCGGAACAATGTAAATAGGGAATGAATGCCCCGCCCTTTAATGCAAACCCCATTATACCTGTTTTCATAGGACCCGTTTTGACCATCTGTCTGCCTGTGTCCATTTATGCCCATATATGGAGATATCTGTATCTGTCTGTCTGTCTGTCGGCGTCCATTTTATGTCCATATATGGAGATCACTGCAGTTATAGTTCTGGGTCCATTTTATGCCCATATATGGAGATATCTGTCTATCTGCGTCCATTTTATGCCCATATATGGAGTATCTGTCTGTGCCTCCAACTGTGTTGCAGACACAGTGCCGGTTCCCCCTTTAATGCAAACCTCATTATACCTGTTGTCATAGGACCCGTTTTGAACATCTGTTTGCCTGTGTCCATTTATGCCCATATATGGAGATATCTGTATCTGTCTGTCTGCGTCCATTTTATGCCCATATATGGAGATCTTTGACCATCTGTTTGCCTCTGTCCATTTATGTCCATATATGGAGATATCTGTATCTGTCTGTCTGCAATCCATTTTATGCCCATATATGGGGGCATTCATTTTATGCCCATATATGGAGAACGCGCGTGCCCGTGGGACGAACGGTTCTCGAGATACGCGGATTACATACATACATACACAATCACAGAGATTTTTTGTTGACTCATGTGGCGTACGTGATGTCAGAGCCTTTTATGAAGTGATGTCACAATGAGTCAGAGCTTTCGCCGATTTCCTCCGGAACAGCCTGATGTCAACAATCAACCCCACATAAGGAGATTCCGAACGTTTCGCGCCGGTTCGGGAAAACCGCTCGTCGGGTCGGGTCGAGACCCGGCACTGTACTCCGTGCCGCGGCGGGGAACGCGCGTGCCGAATCTGAAGCCGGTGGGACGAACGGTTCTCGAGATACGCGGGTTACATACACGCAGACAGACACGCAGAGATTTGTCGCATTTATAGATAGATGTGTGCAAATCTTTGAATGTATTTTTTAAGCGAACATTTGTCACTCAAATTTTGCTTCTGAGGGGGCCCTGGAACTAAATATTTTGAGATGGGGGTCCGTGGCCAAATACATATAATTTTGGGGATCCTTCACATGAAAAGGTTTGAGCACCACTGACATAGGTTTTTCAAAAAATAATGGGTTAAACCCCCTCCCACTATGAAGAGTATTCATGGGGGGCCCGCAGTAAATCCTTGTACTCAGGGCCCAGAATTTGGTGCGACACCCCTGGTGGCTTCCGTCATGTGTTGTTGGGAGATTTAAACCTAGGCCTATTAGGACGGTGAATATTGGGCACACTTGGTGTAATGCAGCTCGCCACGGACCCTCCTCCCAGGCGTCATCGACATGGAGCTTTCCGCTGCCGTCGCGGCTGCAGCTGCTGCGTCAATACAGTGTACAGCACTTGTGCTGAAGAGCGAGAGAGAGCCTACAGCAGGGGGCTGAAAGGATTTGGCAACGCTTGTCCATGTCATACCAATGAAAGCCTGTCGTCTCCCAATTAGATTTCGTTGCATTCGGGTGGAAACCTTGTATGTTCTAAACCGTTACTTTAGAAGGAAATAGGAAAAAGAAACCTGTGTTCCAGTGGATGGATCCAATTTAGTTTCTAAAATAGTGTAAGTAGACGATCTACCAGCTCACAATGCATCACATTGCGAAGCGTTGTGAGCTTGTAGATCTGCTATTTACTCATTTTGAACGACACTGTCAAAGGTAGAGTACAAGAAGACCTTAAAGGAGTAGTTCACCCCCAAAATGACTTTTTTTCTATTGATTACTCATGCCACGGAGACTTGAGTTCAATGATATTTTTAGTTTTTTGTCGCATTCCTAAAACAATAATTTGATTACAATAAATGTACCGCCATTGATTCCGGATGGCCGATGGGGACCCAAATGCATTTCGGTTCCCATCCATAAATGTATCTAAATTATTGTCTTAGGAATGCGACAAATACAAACGTAATTTGAGGAGGGAACTACTCCTTTAATTTCCAAAAAAAGAAAAAAAGTGAAAGTCAAAAGCTTTGCGCAGCGTGGAGAGCTTGTAGATCGGCTATTTTGTGTTTTGGGAACCAGTGGTGTACAAGGTTTCTCTGCCCTACGGTGACATCGTGCACAGGAAGAGTGGCATGTCGGCTCACCGCTCAACAAGCCCCGGTGAGAGAGGATTAGAGGGGCGGTCGAGGGAGAAAGAAGAACACAACTGTTCTGAAACCATTAAGACCTGAGGCCGATTCTACAAATACCTTCTAAATCAATAGTTCTCAAACAATTTCGTGCCAATTAAGGACCCCTTAATTATCCCTTATGTACCCCCCCCCCCCCCCCCCCCAAAGAAAAAAGAAAATCTAAAATATTCAAAAATGTCCAAAGATATTGCGCACAGCCTTGATTTGTGCCACATCTAGGTGTATCACATGATGAGTGGCACGTATTCTTAATTTGGATGCACATGTCGGGTCGCATATGGTGCATCTGGACTATGATTGTCCTCTAGGCTATAACACTATAAGGTCATGTTTGTCCTAGTGACGTCAACATGCCACACTACGTTTTGATGTGCTGTGACTGTCAAAAGATTTTTTTTTTTTTCATATAGCTTGTCTACTCTGGCAGAAACAAAAGTACTGTATACTGATTACTATATCCCTGCCCCCCATTGCCCTGTACCCTTTCATACTCTACCATACACACAACCCCAAGATATTGTCATCACACATACACAGGGCCGTGATGTGTGCTCTAATGAGTGCACCTTTCAAGTTTTTATTCGACAAAATGTTCGGCACCGAAATTTGTTGTTAGTGAGGTTTCTCACTACTGTAATTGATGTTGTGTAAAGAATAAGCCATTATAAAATCGTCAAAAAGGATCCCGTAAAATAGGGTTTGCGTGGTTAAGACAGAGAGAGAGAGAAGAGAGGAGTCACACATGAGAAAACAAAATGTAAAAGCTCAGAGGGGCTCACAAATACACATGTATCATTGCTGTCGGGCATCCATATTTCATATCCATATCCATATATCGTCATCGTCGGGCAGAAACCTCGTATCTCCAAGTTTCAAATTTGTACGATCTTTCCCAAAGTAAAGCCCTGCTTCATCATACAAGGCCGTCGCACAAAAGTAGTGAAAACAGCAGATCTACGACCACACAACGCCTCGCGGTGCGAGGCGTTGTGTGCTTGTAGATCGGCTGAGTTCACTAGTTTAAATCATTTTAAAATGATAATGCAAAACGAACAGTTTTGGACATACAAGGTTTTCACCCGACAACGATGATATATTTCAGCTTTTTGTGATTTTTGGTCACTTGTCACTTACACCACATCTCAGAGGCAAATGAGCACCTTTTATGTTTTACTCCACTTCATTTATATTACAGATTTAGTTACTATTTATATTAGAGATTTTCATACTGAATTTTCATTCATGTATTTTTTTTTTACTCTTTCACTGACAGGTTTTTTTAACCACCAACTGCTCTCAATGCCAGTGTTGACCTTGAACTTTGACCTTTTTAATAGCTAATGTAGAAGTGCGTGAGACGTTGTGAACAGCCCACCCCTCCCCGACCCTCTCCCAGCTCCTCCTGCCTCCTTCTCAGGCCTGCCCACACCTCCCCAACCCCCACTCAGCACAGCAGTAGCAGCAGGTCCCGATTGTGATGTCACAATCGGGCCTAAAATCAGACAGCCCGTTCTGAGACCTCATCTTACATAGATCTGCCCATAAACTGAGAAAGACACAATGGTCAGAAATAGGACTTTGTGAGGAGAGAACGTGCTGGTGGGACACAAAAAAAAAAAAAAAAAAAAAAAAATTGGAACAATGTAAATTCATGGTGTAGTCCCTTTAATGATCCATTATAATCCAATAACATGATATATGTTATGATTCTGAAATGGGTACTATTCTGCATAATGAGAACTTTTCACTTTTGCTACTTTAATTATACTTTTATGCTAATACTTTTATGACATGAGTAAGATTTTGCATTTGATATTTTCAAAACCCTGCACAAAGTGTAAGTCCGTCCGTCCGTCAGTCCGTCTGTCTGTCACACCTCACACGTCACACTCTTGCCCTGCTCATATCTCCGCAACCGTTGCCCCGATCCATGCCAAATTTTGCACACACGTTCCTTACCTGCCTAACTACAACCTCCCCGGAGCTCCAGGGACCCCCAGGTCCCTGGGGGACCCCCAGATGTAAAAAATGACCAAATGTGCTAAACTGACCAAATGACCACCCCAACGGGGCTGCTCACGGGGAATTCCCGGGGACCACCCACTCCTGGTGCTCCAGAACGGATGCAAAAGTGGTGGCGCCCCCAGTGGAGGACCCCCTACACTGCAGCTCACATAAAATGCCGTAACTCCGGCTAGGAGCGACCGGGACAGCCGGGGCCGGTACCTATTCGTCCGCCTTGCCGGCGCGGAGACCCCACCCCTCATTTCTCACATGGCCCTCTTCTAGCGCCACCATGAGGCCGATTCTTGCAAAACACATTTTTGGACACTGCTCCTACAATTTTTGCCCTAAAATCACGCAAATCGGTACACAGTATGTCTACACTCATCCCATCAACATGAATCTCTCCCATATAGCGCCACCTCCAGGCCGATTTTTAAAAACACATTTTTGGACACTGCTCCTACAGATTTTGCCCTAAAATCACGAAAATCACTACACAGTATGTCTACACTCATGTCATCAACATCGATCAGGAAGATTTTGGCAAAACACATTTTTGCCCTATTTGTGGAGATAAGTGACCTACGGTCGCTTATCTCCCGATTAGGGAGTCTTACTGGTAACAGCTACTTTCTGTAACAGCTACTTTTCTCTCCACCGATCCTCATTCCTCTTTATCACACTCTCCACCTTTCATCTTCCTCTTTCTCTGTCGATCTTTTGTCCCAGCATTCAGCGCTTTCTCTCTGGCATGCAGGGTTGTCGCACCACATTCTGGGCCCTGGGTGCAAGGATTCACTTCAATTATTTTGTGCTTTAACTATTGAAAAATAGCAGATATACAATCTCACAGCGCGGCACCGAGTGCCGCGCTGCAAGCTTGTAGATCTGCCATCTTTGAAAGATCGTGAAAATGTAAGTCTTTGAATATTTCAAATCCTACGAAGGTGTTTTGAAAAACCTATGTTTCTATGTCAGTGGTGCTCAAATTTTTTCATGTGAAGGACCCCCAAAATGATATGTATTTGGCAACGGATCCCCATCTCAAAATATTCCGTTCCAGCGACCCCCCAGAAGCCAAATTTGAGTTACAAATGTTCGTTTAAAAAATACATATATTCAAAGATTTGCACACATTTTCACGACTTTTTCAAAAATAGCAGATCTACAAGCTCGCAGCTATTTTTCAAAAGCTAAAGCATATAAAATAAATAAGGCCCCTCCACCTTGGGCCCTAGTAACTCAGTCCCACTTTACCCCCCTTTGTGACGCCCCTGGCTGGCGTGCAGGCTGCTGCTGTGTCAGTCTATTTAAGTACGAGCCTGCTGTGCCGCTTCATCATATTTCCCCGCTAATCAAACACACATAGCGTTAATTAATCTCTTATTCGTTGTTTAATTAGCAGCGACCCTATTTCCGCGTCTCTTCCCGGCTTCTTTTATTACACTTTAATTTTAAAGATCCCATAGTGTTCTAATTCAATTACTTTGCTATTTTAGTCCAGGAAATTACTGCAGTGAGTGTTTTCTGAGCATGATTCACTCCCAGAGCTGTCAATGGGATGGTGGTGACTAAATGAAGACCTTCTGAAGAGGACATTGTAGCCATGGGGACAAGATGCAAGGACTATGATTATCGACAGCATGACTAGCATGCAAATAATGTCATGAACAACCACTTCGCATGACTATCGCCGAAATGAGCACATCTGCAAGCTCACGACGTCGATTGTCGATTGCCTATTTTTGGCTGACAAATTGAGGGGGCCAAGGATAGACCCCTGGGGTACTGCAGTACATTTATTCTTTGCTCTGCTGTTGTTAAATAATAATTTGTCATAATTGCCGGAGACTGATTATGTTGATGGAATAATTTGCGTCATGGAAATCTTTATAAGTCGACTGCACATTAGGTCAAGGCATCGAGGCGGTACAGCCTTTAAAGGACAACTTTAGTTTTTTACAACAAGGGTTCATATTTTAGATTGTAATTAAAGAATATAAAAGATGAGTGTTAAAATGATTTCATTTACTTCTTTCAATTGTTTTAGAGATTCTTATTTCAGTGGTTGGGGGCATGCGTAAAAGTGGCTAAATATGTAATTTTACACAGAATAAGCCCATTCCCAAGATACAACGAATCCTTTCATGGTTGGATGTGATTTATGGGGGCTAGAAGTGTTACAGTAAATAGCAATAAAGAAACTGCTGGCTTATTGCGTCTAAAAAGACATATTTAGCCACTTGTATGCATGCCCCCATGCGTACGCATGCCCCACATTTTAGCACGGTAAACGCAATAAAACAATAGAACGAAGCAAATGAAAACATTTTAACACTCACTTTTTCTTTTCTCTAATTACAATCTAAAATATGAACCCTCTAAAAAAACAAAGTTGTCCTTTAAAGAGAGGAGGTAACAGAGATAGGCTGCTCTTACAAAGAGAAACCCGGTGGATACAGAACCTACAGACAGAACACTCCAGAGGGTTAAATGAGGATTTGCTATTAGGCTGTTTTTTTTTATAAATAATATGAAATTATGATTGGGGTGAGAGTCTGAGGTTATGTATTCTGATTGGTGCAAGTTTCCTAGATAGGTGTAAAATGTGTCTATTTGTTTGTTTTGTATTGGTGTTGTATTTGTCACTACATTCCTGTTTATGACAGAAAGTCAGTACATGAACTGTTTTATTTTATTTTATTTTTTTACTTTTCTATCAGAACCGTCATATCTTGACCGTATCTCTCTGTCCGGACGGGTGACACTGATTGACTCTCACGCTCTGACATCACGCTCTGACATCACTGTGATGTCATGGGACCCAAATCCCTTTTATTGCCATATATGGAGATCCCTGTGATGCCAGGGGAACCAAATCCCTTTGGCCAGATAGCCAAGACATGGCGCGACCTCGCCATTTAGAGCTTTTCGCTCTTAGGCGTCTTGCTGGTATTCTTGTATTGTATCAGTGTCTATCCAAATAGTGGTATGGGTGCTTACTTTGTATAGTTTTTTGTGATGAGGCATTTCAATTTACCATTTTTAGTCAGACCGATTTCAGTGGTGCACCCAGGTCCCTGAGCCTATAAAACTGTCACATTTAATGTTTACAATTTCATACACGCTGAGGATAGCTTGACACCGAAACGTGTCCGCGTTGGTTGTCTGTCCGTGTGATTAATGAATAAAAAGTACATTACCAGAAGGACTTTGAAGTGCTGGCCAGTCGTGTAAAGTAAGTACATTACATTTACTTAAGTACTGTACTTAAGTACAATTTTGAGGTATTTGTACTTTACTGGAGTATTTCCAATTGTCATACTTTTACTTCTGCTCCACTACATCTCGGATACAAATACTTTTACTCCCGATACAATTATTCAAAAGGTTTAGTTACTAGTTACTTTGTAGATTTGGATTATTATTAGAAAACGTATATATACAAGCCCTACTGTATATAGCCTATAGTACATTTTGGCCATTTGAAATATTAGACCCAGAGCGTATACATACACTCTGGGTCTTTTCAGTGGTTTAGGATAGATTGCGCTCTCCCGCAGCCAGGAGTGATGCAAAGACTCAAATTCCCATGATCCATCGGGAAATGTCATCATCCGGAAATCCTTCTTTTCGCCCAGACCAATGTAATGAAATTCAGAAAACTGGACGTATCTCGGATTTATCTCTCAGAATGCGTTTTTGGTCAAAACAAGTCTTTTTCTACGGACCATAACTAAAGCATGGATTATCGTGGTTGTAATAGTTCTTTCTTTCTTTTTCGGTTGACGAAAAGATGATCGTCTGCAGCTCCTGAAACACACATGGTGCGTTCCTGATGCCTTCGAAAAAAAGGTAAGAAACGTGGCAGAGGTGGATGAACTGATTAATTAATACCTGCCAGTGAATGTGTTAAGTCATTATGAACGACACAAATCTACTTTATAGAGCGATACAAATAAGCGATTTAGTGCAATGCCCCACCACTCGGCTATTGTAGTCCGGAATTCTCCTTTAATGGGTTTCAGGCTCACCAGCATGTGAGACAACATCACATTGGTCATCATGTCAAACCACTCTGGTCACCTCCAGCATGCACCGCTCTCTGGGGTTAAAAAGTCTAATTAACACATGTGTCACGCACGCACGCACACACACACACACACACACACACACACACACACACACACACACACACACACACACACACACACACACACACACACACACACACACACACACACACACACACACACACACACACACAATAGGATAGGAAATTAGGATTTTTAAATTACAGCTGCACACTTTGTGACAATGTCTATGAGATCGACCAATGACCATCAGTCATTCATGATCAAGACCGTAGTGGCGGTCAGAGTGAGGTCAGAATAGATCTGGTATACCTGAGTAATAGTGAGTAGGCAAAAACACACACACACACACACACACACACACACACACACACACACACACACACACACACACACACACACACACACACACACACACACACACACACACACACACACACACACCGTCCGGTATATACTGTTACTGTATATACTTACCTAAATATTTCCGCTAATGAAAGACAATTAACTATTGTATTTATTCCTAAATTAAATATATTTGCAGGCCTACAGTATCTTTTATTGATATTTTGGAATAAATCTCTTCTTTTATTTTCCAACCCATGCAGATTTTTGAGTCAAAGTGACTGCATCCACCATAATAACTCTGAACTGGTTAGTTTACCAGAGGGCTTTAATTATCTTCTCTAAACCACTTCTACCATGCCTTAAATTCCCCATAACTACAGTATAGCCACCAAGCATTGAAACATCAAATTAATGTCTAATTAGAGCAAACACACATGCACACAAAAAGCCTTATGAAAGCTTGTGAAACGAGTGTAGGGCCTAATTTACACTTTGTTGCACGATAACATCGCTCGCCAAAAATAACAGTTTTTCGAGCACAAACGAGCTGACAACATTGCATCACATTGTTAGCTTGAAAATCAGTTATTTCCGATGAGCCGTGAGCTACACTGTTGTGCGTCGAAGTATAAATTGGGCTCAAGGCTCAAGCGTTCTCCACCACTGATAATCTCATCTGCCAACTGTGAACGTGCAGAGGGGAGGAAGATGGATACAAATAATTGTTTCACTCAATCACCCACGGTTATATCCAGCACTATGGCAGCCCTCACATCATGTCAATCAAGCCCAAAGCCTTATAACTATTAATGCTCTTTATCAGAGCGATGATAAGCGGCACAAACCCTATAGTCAACCAACAACAGGGCTGGAGGTCAAGAAAGGAAAATTCCAAGAAAACCCAAAAAGTGCTACAGTACATCAAGTGGATAGCATCTGTCTGTAAATATCAAACTTCACATCTGTGGACAAGTAAACAGCATACATACATCTAAATAACCTACATAGCAAGTAAGCACTACAGTCGGCAAAGCATGGCCCTTCTCCCTGGATAATATCGGCTGATAAAACGTGATCCCCCTACCGGTGACAAAGTTAGGCGCGCCTGCTACAGACTGTATTTGACCGTCTATACATCAAACGCAGGTAGCTCGGGCAATTACTGAGGCATGTCATTCTGGACCTCCAAAAGGCATTTTACATTGTCAATCATTTAATTCTACTGAGCTTGGTTTACTGATCTGTAAACTGGCTGAAATCCTACCTTGAGGGAAGAAACAAAGTGGTTGATGTCAATGGAACCCTGTCCTAGTCCCTCCCAGAGAACTGTGCGGTGTTCCCCAAGGAAGCATACGATTGTTCCTTCTATACATTAATGACATGAAAGCAGTCTGTATAACTGCAGTTTGTTCTTGTTCGCTGATGACTTGGCACTCCTGGTCTCAGGTGACTGAGGTGAGATCAAAATGCAAGTTGAGGAAACCCTCAGTTCTGAACTCAACAAAATCCGCACATGGCTTTCCAATAACAAACCGTCATTAAACCTCACCAAACATACCCTTAGTAATGCAAATGATTTAAAAGTCAGTGTTGACGATATAGTAGTCACAAGCATAGAAGAGGTTACCTATTTAGGCTGTATCCTTGACAACAGACTGATGGGTGAAAAGTGGTATCAAAAGTGATCAAGAAAGTAAATGAAATATTTTTGGCCAGGATTTCCTCTTTTGTCAACAAACGTGCTCTCAAGTAGTCTGCACCTCTTGGTTCTCCAACATCTTAATGTCACTAAAAACAAAGTATTAAACCTCCCAAAACAAACTGATACGACTACTTGTCGTATCTTAAAGGACGACTTCACCACTTCACCAAAAAGTACTCAAATTCTTTACTTAAATAAAAGTATCGATACTGCAATTGTTGCTCGGCTATTTTCAAATGGCCGAAATGTATATAGGGCTGAAGTGGTTGTATGTTACGTAATAACTACGTAACTAGTAACTCAAGTTTTCAAATATTTGTTGTGTAGTAAAAGTACAATATTTGCCTCTGAAAGATCCTCCACCTCCCCGGCCTCCTCCCTAATGGAAAGGAATGTACACAATGGAAACAAGTCCCCAGGACCTTTTTGTGTTAATCCTTTTAGAATGAATGTCTTGCTGTACCTAGAGCATGCTTTTCTTACTAATTAAGTATTCAATCAATCAATCAATACTCAGGGCTTAATTTGTGCCGGAGCTGACCGGAGCTCAGCTCCAGAACCTGCCTGCTGCACTCCGGGAAATCTAGAAGGTGTTCTAGTGTCACCTTAAATGCACATAACTAAAGTTGAATTATTATTATTAATTCAACTTTCACATTTTCCCCTCAATGTCCCTTCCTGCAATGGAACAGGACAGTGGATTAAAATGTAAGAGTTTCATTCGTAAATCGCCACGATATAAACACACTATGGTTGCTGACTCATATGCTCACTAGTACTATGTTAGTTAGTAGAGGACAGGAGTAAGTACTAGAGGCAAATAAAAACTATTAGTTGAATTTATGAGCTCCGACACCTATGGATTTACAAATTAAGCACTCCCCCAGTGCTTAATTTGTAAATCCTTAGGTACTGCAATTAGTGCAATAAGGAGTGCTGGAGGGTGAGGTGGAGTCTGAGGAAATGTGTTCTCAGACAGAGATGGAAGAGGGGAAGCAGAGATGAATTGCATAACATAGAGATGGAGAGCGACTGGTAGCAAAACAAAGTTGACGTTTTAGAAAGGAGTCCATCAGTGAGGACAGGGGGAGGACAGGAAAACAGGGGTCATCAATCCCTGGACATTTCCCTCAAACTGGACTGTTGCCATGGACATACTGTACAAAACGAGTGGTCAATAATGTTACCATACATAAATGTATACTAGTCCAGTAGATACAATGGAGAACACATGTTGTGTTTTTAAAGAGGGAGAGTGGTTAGTCCTCATCCCTTTGAACTTTATTCTATTTTATTAAAAGAGGAATGAAAGCTGAGAGGGAAGGCATAGATGGAGCAATTTGTAACCCATTTTCAAAAATGTATTTCAAAGTCAAGTGTATCTTTTATTATTTCCATGGCCATCTCTGTACTTTTGTCTACCTCCTACTTCACTTTCTTCACCTTCTAAATTGAAGTGATGGCTTTGAACTTTTAAAAGCATTAAAGACAGAGATAGTGAGAAGCTACCTCTCTCTCTGTCCTCTCCCTTCTCACAGAATACTACAAAATGTAGTAAAATTTCACTCACTTCTTTACACCTGTAAAACTGTGATATGACAAATAAAGCGGATTCAGATTCTAAACCCCGCTTTGAAATTCAGTGACAAGAAGACTAATCAAGAACTTGAGAAAGGGTACACAGTCATATCCTCAGTGTTAATTTATCCATTTGTAGCACTGATGATTTCACTGTGGAGTCAAGTCAGAAAGAAGAGTGAAGACAGAAGTCCATTAAACACTTAAATCCTCTAGACCAGGGGTCTTCAACGTTTTCAGGCCAAGGACCCCTTAGTTGAGAGAGAGAGATGAAGCAGGGACCCCACAACCTTTTCATATATTCCATATAGTTTCATCGTTTGACAGCACAATCCTCAGTGTATTTTGGATTCATGTCCATTTGTGTTTTCAGATATTTGCACTTGAGCCATCACTAACTAATAAACTCGACCTTTTACTCTGTACTTAGTCTGCTCTTTTTCCCCTCTACACCAAACCTCTTTGCCGAAAATAGCCGATCTACAAGCTCACAACGCCTCGCAGCGCGAGGCGTTGTAAAGCTTGTAAATCTGCTATTTTTGGCTACAGTTCTCAGAATATGGACACTATGGTTCAAGTTGTTAATATAAAAAGGATTTGAAGGACCCCTTCTAGTAACTCTGAGGACCTCTTAGGGGTCCCGGACCCCCTGTTGAAGACCCCTGCTCTAGACTTCGTAAACTGGACCTGAGCTTCTTTCAGTCTGCACTCTACACCAAATCTCTTCTCTGCTCAGGAGTTCAGTGAGGGAGGTGGGGACAGAAGAAGTCAATTTAGCCTCATAATCTTTGACCCTGTACGTTAATGGAAAGCCCCTTCAGGAGTTGATTAAGTGTTTGCATTGCAGGAGAATGTACTGTAGGTAATTAATCACTGACACATGGGAGCTACAGGACATGCTGATTGGACCACATCCCACCAATCCAAAAGATCCAAAGGCTCAATTAGACATGACCTAGAGTCCTAGACTGTCACCGCTGAACCCAGAGAGAGAGAGAGAGAGAGAGAGAGAGAGAGAGAGAGAGAGAGAGAGAGAGAGAGAGAGAGAGAGAGAGAGAGAGAGAGAGGAAGGAGAATACACAGTGGCAGAATACCTGAGCACTGTGACTGACCCAAAACACAGAAAAGCATTGACTATAGGTATACAGACCCTGTAGTGTAGAGCAACCTGTGGGTCGGGAACCCCAGGGGGGTCCCCACATTATTTTAGGGGGGTCCCCAGATGATTAACTTAATGTGCAACATTGTTTAAACAAACCAACATAAAGTACAAGTGTATAGAGGGTATCTGCACATTTCTAAAGTGACAATTTAAGGACTTTTTAATACCTCTAAAAAGACAAATTAAACATTGGCCAAATTGTCAAATATTAGAGGCAGAAATTGTGAAAATAGCTGATCTTGGCGTTGTGAGCGTGTAGATTGGCTATTTTCACAATAGAACCATATTATACAAAATGTATGCCTCAACTCTTAGTGCTCGTCAGGGTAGGGGATCCCCAGTTAAAATATGATTATTTTGGGGGTCATGGCCTGAAAAGGTTGAGAACCACTGATGTAGAGTGCAGTCTTGTGATGGAGAAAGTCAGCGTAAGACCTGGATCCCAAGAGAAGGCTGCACACAAAATAAGGTGGCAGCTGAGCTACACGTCACCTTCCTACTGTACCAAGACATCAGAGACTATACTTTCCACAGATTACAATTACCCAAGGACCACCCAACATGACCAATTACACACACACAAAAAAAAAACTTAAAAAATAAAAATAAATTGTAAATAAAACATGCAAAGAAATCGTTACTGAAAATGTACACTTTCTCTCATTACTTTCATTTGTATTGAACAGTCTGAAAACAACATCCAATCAGTAGGGACGTTGCCTACGTACCAGGTGACGTTCTGAAATACGAGACGAATGGAGGCTTGCCAAACTGAGAAGCGAAGTGACAAAACCAATCCACTGAATGTAGCATAGCAGGCAAAAATAATTGTATTCATCGTTAAAATTAAATCCTCCCCACACATTTGTGTGTTCCCACACATTATTGTTGTACGATACCCCACTGAGTTGGCTCAACAGCCAGTGAGGACGTAGCGCCTCCCTCCACCCAAGTGATTCATTAGTATTCATTTAACTCAAAAGAGTGCTATAGAAATGTACACTCTGTACACTATGAATTACACATGTTGAGTACATGAACACTGACGACTTCACACACAGCGTAGTGCATACACTCATGTCTTCCTTCAAAAAAAGGGACTTCTCTAGATGTTGCCTCGTGTGGGTCACATCACCAAAACACATGTTTGTAATGTACCTCCCCCCGCCTCTCTCCATCTTCCCTTTCTTCTTCCCTCCTCCCTGGCTTCGCTGTTTCTCTCTCCAAGCACAGGGTGAGAGTGCAGAACAGAGTCAAACGCAGTGTACATCAATGAGATAAATACAGTTGAAAACCCTGACAGAGAATTTTCTCACTTTCTCTGTCTCTGTCTATTTCTCTGTTTAGCTCTACCCAACTGTGTACATTGTAAAATCACCTGTGTCGGTTTAACTCAGTGAGTTATAGCTGGGGAGGAATTGGTCAGAAATCATCAAGTTCGTGCACTTGGTGAGTAGTTTTTGATTTTGTTAGGTATGGGTATAACTGTTTTTCAAAAAACAGCGCAAACAAGTTGGGCTCGCCCCCTAGTGATATGTTTGCAATGAATCAAATATTAGATAGGTCAGTAAATGGTTGAAACCAAAAATAATTGATAAAATAGATTTTCAATGGATTTTGATACTATTGGTTATGCTAATTAACACATGGGCTGCTCAGGTTTATAAAATTTCTAGCTGTTGCTGCTGCCGCCGTTCACTCACGCTTTATTTTGAAGAGCCTCGGAAGCTTTGTGCGTGTGCACGTGGGTGTCCACTGACGATTGAGGAAGATAATCCCTTTGTTTACAAACGCTCGCGAAAATAAAATCCAAACGGGAGCCGACCATCGCGTTATAGTGTCGCCGTGAAAACAATCAGATCTCTGCTTCCCTGGCGTTCTTTTCACCTCATTCAGAGATAAAGCCCTTTTTATGTTTCAGAGTAGAATGGAAATCAATGTAACCAGCCTCCGCCATTTTCTCTCTCTCCCTCTCTCTCTCTCTGCTACGGGGTGACGTATGGACTCGGGTCATTCAGAGGGCAGGCAGCTGCATGTACAGTTAACCCTTCGTTGTCTCGTTCAGGGACGAGACAACTCCTTTTGGCGTGGTGACACCTAGTGGCCTTAACTCGTTACTGAACGAGTTTGGCTCCTTGGGTGTTAACATACTACATTTTTTGGAAAAAAATGTATTCTAGAAAGGCTTCATTTTCAAGATGGCGTCCTCGATGGCCGCTGGGAGCTCAACATTCCTATAAACTGGGATTTAATATGTACAAAATCATAACAATTGCACTTGGTGAGTAGTTTTAGATTTTTGGCAAGGTGTTAGGTATGGGTATAAGGTTCTCAAAAACCATCGCAAAAACGTTGAGCTCGCCCCCTGGTGGTCTGTTTGCAATGAATCCAATATTAGATTCAGTATGGTGGAAACCCCAAATAATTGGGAAATCGTGCTCTTTCGAACGACCATCATTTCCACCGGAGGATTAGCGACTCACTCCACGGAGGTTAGGGTTAGCGTGAGGGTTAGAGTCGGGTGTCTTGAAAATGATGACTTTCCAGAAGTATTTTTTTTTTCAAAGTATTTCGCATGTTATTTAGCACACCCAATAGTAACAGAATCCTTTGAATTTGGGGTTTCATACTGATGTATCTAATATTTGATTCATTGCAAACAGACCACTAGGGGGCGAGCCCAACTTGTTTTGCGATGGTTTTTGACCTAACACCATGCCAAAATCTATAACTAGAATAGAATAGATCTTTATTGTCATTGTCACAAGTACAACGAAATTAAAAGTGCCAAACGATCAGTGCATCACCAAAAATATATCTAAAACAATAAAACAAAACATACACAGAACCGTCATTGCACAACCCCTATTGCACTTAGCATGCGCAGCATAGACAAACATGTAAATAAAAGCAGCTGTTATTGCACAAACTCATATTGCACTTAACCCAAACAGCACCATCAAACATGTTAATCAGATCAACTACTCACCAAGTGCACAAACTTTACCTTCCTCCCCAGCTATTATGGATAAATAAACACTGAGTATATTTACTGTACTATAGCTTCCTCTTATGTTAACCTTCATTTTTGTAATCCTATTTTATCGTATTCTTCTTATTCTATTTTATTTCACTACGATCCAGTATTATCTGTAATATTAATATTAGTTATTATTTTTGTTGTGGTTAGCACAACAACATGTCGCTGCTGGAACTGTACCAGATCTGATAGGCTGTCCAGGGGTCCTTGAGGGAGTTCCAGGGGGCCCCCAGCTAAATGATAGTTACGAAACAAATGGACCCTTAATGTAACTCAGAGTTACATACCCCATAATGGACCCTAACGGGTCCATTTGTACATTCTCAGAGTTAAATTGACATTGATTTTACAATATAAATCAGGTCCCAGAGATAGAAATGCCATTAAATGGGGGATTCTATACAGCCTAATGCATGTCAAACTGGGGGTCCATGAAATTATAATGGTTCAGAATCACTGCTAGAGCCGTCTATCTATCTATCTATCTATCTATCTGTCTGTCTGTCTGTCTGTCTATCTATCTATCTATCTATCTATCTATACATAATATATTTCCCTCCCTCTCTCCCTCTCTCTTACACACAGTCATATCAGATGGGCTATAGATAAGTGCGGTAGTAGCTTTGGCTACTCTGATACCAGAGGCGGTAAAAAGAGCAAAAATCAATCACCTCTCACTGGCACTGCCTTTCATCAACTATCTCTATCCCTCTTGGTCTTTGTAACACTTTTTGTTCTCCTTCTCTTATGTTCATCGCATCCTCCTTGTAGTCTCCTTGCTCTTGTTTATCTTCTGGCTGTCATTCAAGATTTCCATCGTCCCATCGTATTTCAATATGTTGCTTTTGATTAAACAAAGAACTCCACAAAAGAAGAGAATCTCAGTCTCCTTTTTTTTCTTTCTTTTTTTTAACAGAGAGCAGAGCTGCCAACCAATTCCTCCTCCATTTGTGGAACACGTCTCCTTTACTTGCCGCAGACTTTTTGACTGACAGCAGCTGGCCTGTCAACGCGGGGCGAGGGGTAGCGAGGAGGAGAGAGACAACTGAAGCTAGGAGATAGGAGAGCCAGAGAAAGAGAGAGGGACAAGTGAGGGATAGAGAAAGACATTTCTAATTCAAAAAGACATGCAGTGTGTTTCCCTGGCAACTTGGTTTCCATGGAAACGGTCCTTGCTAAAGATGCCATTAGAGTGAAAAAATACCCACTTTCACTCCACTGCACCGTACGCACACAAACATAAGGACATATTCAATCCTACACAATGGGCTGCGCAAATGATTCCACATACTGTACAGTATGTGTGTGCATGCATGATGCCTGTGCATGCACTCTCTCTCTCTCGCACACACACACACGCACGCACGCACACACACACACACACACACACACACACACACACACACACACACATACAAAGATGCGCGCACAGCTAATTAACTAATACACCTGAGGTCAACTACAATAGTGCAATTATAGTCTGATTATGAATGTACTGTAGCACAGTGATAGCTACAGTATAGGCCTGCCGCCTGTGGAATAAAGGGAAGAGACAAATGGGCTTACTAATACGGGCGGAGCGCCTGAGGGGGTTCCAGGGGGTCCCCAGTAAAATGAGTTAATAGCATCAACATGTGTTTAACAACATTAACCCTATAGGCCTATACATACAGTATACAGTACAGATGGGGAGTCCGCTGTCAAATACACATTCATTTGGGGGTCCGCGTTTGCACTAAATTGCACTTTAGTGATGAGCGTTTAGAGGGTTAAACATGCAATTTCGCGATTGCGATCATGCCTACTACATTTTTGTAGGTCCAAAAAACATTTTTGAAAAAAAAAAAAATGTTTTTTTTTTTTTTCCAAGATGGCCGCCGGGGGTCCGTCGCGGGCCGCATTGGACCTCTTCGCGGGCCGCAAAATGCCCGCGAAATGGCAGTTTGACACCCCTGGTTTAGAGTGACTTATGCCCCTTGCACACAGTTATCTCTTGTAAACCTACTCCTAAATTGCAGTCTGATGAGTGACCTCTCCTAGACCTCCCCTCACGCTCTCTACAGACCATCCCCCAACATAACATTTATTATTTAATAAATTCCTTAGCCTGTTTCCCTGTCTCTGTGTCTTTGCCTTTGGGGTCACTGGCACATTTGGCTATGGTATATCGGTCGGCCCCAACATCTTCACCAAATCTCAAATGAAAGACAGGCGATATACAAGCTCAAATGCAAAGACCTTTGCTCTCTTAAATGTGTAAAGACTTTTACACTTGAGATTACTTCAGGGGCCAAATACTCTACAGATGCCCTCATTGAGAAGAGGTCGGACCCCGTGGACACACACGCACATGAACACGCACACACACAAGCCAATTAAGTCAAGCTGACAGTGGACCCCGTGAATAGATTGTGTGCGAGTGTGTGTGAATGTACTTACACACACACGTTTGTTTGTCTCGTGACTGTACTGTCTATGTTCCATACACGCGTCATCCCCTGTGACGCGGTCCTTGTTTTACGGTGGACGGCTGATGATTCAATGGCCAGCACACTAAAGCCGTGTCAAAACAACAGCTGACATATCCTTATGCCACTGCGTCACTGGAACGCAGTGTTCCTCTCCCAGTATGACCCACCATCACCCCTACAGTATGTCATCATATCCACCCTTCTGCCCAGTGCATACAATAAGCCAACACTAGGCTGTGGGCTGAGATGCTATGGGGGGCCCTAAGGGCCAAGACTGGCTGATAGCATTCTGCTTATCTATCTAAAGGTGATAGGGGAGGGCGCACACACGCACACGCACACACGCGCACACACACACACACACACACACACACACACACACACACACACACACACACACACACACACACACACACACACACACACACACACATTTTGCTAAGAGATACTTTATAGAGTTTCTTTATTTGTGAATTAATTTAGCTACATTGACTTTAATTCAAAATGTTACTTTTCCCAAATATGGAGATGAGTGACATCATAGATGTCTGACATGCCAGTGGCATCACCAGGAATGCTGGTCCCTCATTGGCTGTTAATGATGAGACACTGACATACTTACTTCCCACTATCCCATTGAACTCAGGACTGCAGGACTTTTTTTAGTCTGGATTGACATACATACCTTCTGTATACAGTACATGCCTAATTCCCAGAATCCCAGCCATTTCAGGGCTGCGGTCTTCAAAAACGAGGGACATCTGCATGCATACCCAGCCGATTACAGTACTTGCGTGCTCTGCTTGCGCAAGTAATTATACCACCATGTACACAAAATATTCCTTGACTCATACTTCCCTTCACAAACTCCCTCCATAATGCATTGAGGCAACTATGATGTCGGTCCTTGTCCCTTTTATGCCCATGGAGATCCCTGATGTCATGAGTATATCGTCACTGTCGGGCAGAAACCTCGCATCTCCAAGTTTCAAATTTGTATGTTTTTTCACCAAGTAAAGCCCTGCTTCATCATACAAGGCTGTCGCACAAAAGTAGTGAAAACAGCCGATCTACAAGCACACAACGCCTCGCGGTGCGAGGCGTTGTGTGCTTGTAGATCGGCTGTTTTTACTAGTTTAAATCATTTTTAAAATGCAGAATGAACGGTTTTGGACATACCGGTACAAGTGTTTCACCCGACAACGACGATATGCAGTTATTGTCCCTTTTATGCCCATTTGTGTTTAGTCATGACAGGATGAAATGATATCTCTAATCCCTCAAAGGAATCAATGACGTCTCCCAGCACTCTCAGACAAAATGGATTATCACCTGCTTTATGGTGACTAACTTACAGCACTGCCATGTCATCCTCGGATGGGGCTGTTAAGTATGACATCATTTTGTAGGCAGAGGAGAATTTCTGCCCCCAGTTTCCGTGAATCTTTTGACTATTTTTACTATTTACACATTTTTCTTCTCTTTGTTGTTGAAAGGAAAGTGTTAGAATTATACTTTAGTCGTTATTTTTGTCTCGGGTCTGTTGAAAATAGTGAGGGACAGAAAATGCTCTGGGGGCAGATTCTCCTCTGCCTACAAAATGATGTCACGGCTTAAAAGCCCCATTGGTGGAGGATGAATCATATTCACTTTATATCTCCCATTCACCCATTCAGTACTCCCCCCCTGCTGCATGACACACTCAGCCTTTGCTGTCAGAGCCACAAAAAACTCCAAACACCGTTTTGACTTTTATGATTTCATTACTTGTAAACAAGATGTGGCCTTTGATGTCTGACAATGTAAGCTTTGAGCCAGCACATGTCTGGGAATGTTATACATGACTTTGATACAGAACAGTAACAGCAGTAACAACAAAGTAAAAGGGGAGAGAGATGAGGAGAAATATAGAGTAAGAGATAGGAAAGAGAGACAAGATATCGTCGGCGGTCGCTATCATGTTATTTATATGTTTATTGCGACCGTCAGGGAGCAGTTTACTATGAAAACCTCCACCGGCCGTCCGTCCGTCCGTCCGTCACACGTCACACCTTTGCCCTGCTCATATCTCCGCATCAGTATGACATCACACCACATGTGTACACAAACCTTTGTGTACGTTGCTGTGGCAACAGTCTGTTGTTGCTGGTCTGTTAGTGTACGTTAGCAACCACCTTAGCAACCATGGTTTTACCCTAGCAACCAACTGTTTACCCTAGCAACCAACTGTTTACCATAGCAACCATGTTTTTTTACCCTAGCAACCAACTGTTTACCATAGCAACCAGATACGCAGAGCAGGGATCTCCATATATGGGCATAAACAGGTGACATCACACTGATGTCAGATACTCAGAGCAGGGATTTCTCCATAATACATGGGCATAAAAGGGATTCTGTTAGGGATCTCCATATATGGGCATAAAAGGGATTCTGTTAGGGATCTCCATATATGGGCATAAAAGGGATTCTGTTAGGGATCTCCATATATGGGCATGAAAGGGATTCTGTTAGGGATCTCCATCTATGGGCATAAAAGGGATTGTATCCCAGATGATGCCCTGTTAGGAGATCCACACTAACAGAATCCATATATGGTCCTACCGACAGCTGCTATAAGCCAACCCTGGCGATAAGGTCTGAGTCGAAGAAATGCTTCTTTCCTGGCAAGAATTGCCCCTTTATACTGTAGGGCTCGTTTGTGTATTGTATGACATCACGCCACATCATCAGCTGAGGACTGTGTGATGTCATCATATCTCCATATATGGAGACATAAGTTGCTCATGCCCAAATATGGGCTGGTGAGGTCAGACTTAGTGTGATGCGTAGGTTATCTCCATATATGGAGATTCAACTTCAATGAGTAACCATGGCAAACTGTCAACTGCCCGTATGTCTTGATAATTGGTAAAACAAACTTTTGGCCTATTTGTGGAGATAAGCGACCAACGGTCGCTTATCTCCCGATTAGGGAGTCTTACTGGTATTATATGTTATTTTTTCCATCATAAATGAATTCCCTATTCTTGAGCGGTGCTATCCGCTCCTATACGTGGCTTTGCGTTTTTTGCACCGTGTATTTTTCCAAGGGTTCTCGCATTGGATGATGTAAGTCTGGCGTACGCTTTCCAAGGATTTGGAAAGGTTCTCGCATTGGATGATGTAAGTCTGACGTACGCTTTCCAAGGATTAGTTATAACCCATGGGGTTATAACTACACATGACATGACATCACAGGATATCAGTATTTAAGCCACGTCGTGCGGGTCTATCGTCATCATCATCAGCACCGCTCACTTCACACAGGTGTGATTTTATACTTTGTTACGACCGCCAGGTCGCGGTTACTATCAAAACCTCCACCGGCTGTCTGTCTGTCTGTCCGTCACACATCACGTCACACTTTTGCCCTACTCATATCTTTGCACACACACTCCTTTTCGCACATTCCCCTCTTCTAGCGCCACTATGAGGCTGATTCTTGCAAAACACATTTATGGACACTGCTCCTACAAATTTTGCCCTCAAATCACGCAAAGCGGTACACAGCACAGAATGTCTACACTCATCTCATCAACATGGATCTGTCCCTTTTAGCACCACCATCAGGGCAATTTTTTCAAACACATTTTTGGACACATGGTTCTACAGATTTAGCCCTAAAATCACGCAAAGCGGTACACAGTATCCCTACAGTCATGTCGAGATACAGTCATATCGAGATGGAAGGTATAATCAAGAGGTTTTTGCATGCCTGCGCACCACTACCGGTATGTGGCCGATGTGTGACGTGTCAAGCAGCTGACCAATTTAGCAGTCTATTTAAGCTAACCACATTCATTGTTTTTACTCTCGCTGTCAGTACCACTGAAGGTTGTATGCGCTTGTTTTCTCTCACCACCAACCCAGCACCACCAGTGCTCTGCTTTCCCCAAGGGTTCTTCTGGGTTCTGTTTTCCCCTGGGGGGTGTTGTTATAATAGATCTCCCTGCTCTTAAATGGTTGTCTTCGAATGCGCTGAGGAGGGAGGGAGTGATGTACTGCAGATCCTGAACGCCAAGAACAAATATAAGATTCACACTAGCATTTTATAAATACAATGTTTTCAATCTATTCATGAGTTATTGGACTAAAATGAAATTCTTCAACAATGACATGCCCAATATAGGGACGCCAGGTTGAATGTAGTGAACTCTGTCTGTGAATTTTATAAATATGAAACCAATGAAAAATATTAACTAGAGCATCTGTCTAATTACCTAGATTGGATCCTTGGGACATTTTCTTTTCCATTTCATGAAAAGTAACCGTTTTGGACATGGTGTACATGTTTCCAACATTATGACATATACTCTGCCCTCCATGCTCCTTCTCACCTTTGTCATTTGAAAATCTGTCACTTTTATCAAGCGACAAGGTAGGTAGGCCTACTATACCAATAAATCACCCAACATACTCGTTCAAGACAGTATTTTGGTGAGAGCTTAATCTGCACTCAAAAAGGCAACTGCGTCTGATTTGACTTCGGTCAAAATCCTTCAACATTTTAGCCATCGTTAAACAGTGGACTTTAAGTTTGGCCTCACTGTCGCAAGCTGTGTGAATCCTTTTTTTTATTCGTATATTTTACTGGAGTAAAATATAAGAATGATCAGAAATTGATATAATAGCCATATATCAAAATTAAGCCCCCCCCCCCCCCCCACACACACACACACAGCCACAACTTTAGCTCCCTAGAAGTTTTTACTGAGTGTGACTGTGGGATAACACTCACAACAGGGACTAACAGCATAGTAGGAGCGACATTTTACCTGTACAGTATAAAGCACATCATGGGGCAGCTGTGACTCAGGACGTACAGCGGCTGTCTTGGAATCAGAAGGTTCCTGGTTAGAAGTGCCTTTTAGCACACTAACACCCTAACCCAGGGCTACTCAACTTAAGATGGCTCAGGGGCCACTCAGCAAAATGCCAAAAGTCAAAGGGCCGCAAGCTAAAAATGACGGTCCCATTTTGAACGTTTACAATGATTTTGTCTAATAATTGTCTAATAATTAAGGAAACACACAGAAAACAGCCACATTTTGGGTCTAACAACCCAACTGCTGCTATTGTAGAATTGTTTGATTACTAATCATATAGTAGGCCTATATCATTACATGTCTTCAACTGGGGGTTAGGGACCCCAATCCTCAGGTTATTACAGGGGGGGCTGCCAAATATTTGTGTGATACAGTTTTATATAATAGCCTACAGTAGGCTATAATACCTAGCCTACAGTGAGGGTCCCTGCTTTATATCTCTCTCAACTAAGGGGTCCTTCACCTGAAAAACAACTCCCTGGTTTGTTATATTATAATAATATCCAAGATTATGCCATTTTAGCCAAAAATGTTTTAAAAACATAGACCTACAAGCTCACAGTGCGTCGCATCCACGACGCGTTGTGAGCTTGTAGGTCTCCTATTTTAGGTGCGACACCCTTGTACTGCCAAGTATAAATTAGGCTTCTTTCCCAGAACAGAACAGCAGCAGAGAAAGAGAGAGACAGGAAAGTTGTAAAACAGTGAAAACTACTTTGTTTTAAACGCAAGTAGTAGTCCTACAACACCCAGCAACATTGTTGTTTTGTGTGTGCAGATATAGCGCAGAAGCTTTCTTTAACAAAATGATCTCAATCAATACCGTCGGAGATTCGCCAAGAAACGGCCGTTGATTACACTCAGCTGTGCTACTCTGTGACAACAATCAGCGCAGCGGACAATCATGGATGTTATTATAACGCTAATTACTGTACTGCTAATCTTGCATTTTTAACCTGTGCGGCTGCTGCTGCATAGCTAGTTCGTCTGTGTGCACTTCTGCACTGTCTGCCTGCCTGCCTGCAGAATGAATGTCCGAGTGCAGTGCTGTCACCGTGGCGACTCGCGTTAAAGATTGGCTTTTGGGGAGGGGGCTGAGATGGTGCATTCAATGTGCCTCGGAAACATAGGATAGAATGAAATACTACATGAAAAAAACGATACAGCCGTGGAGTTTACCGATCCAGACACTCAGCGAATGATACATCATGATTTCAGCCGTCAATTTGTACCGATACACACTGAGAAATGCTGCGTTCACTTGATAGAAAAACTATATTTTTATTAGATCATGACGGGCCGCACAGACATGCGGAAAGGGCCGCATGCGGCCCGCGGGCCGCGGGTTGAGTAGCGCTGCCAACCTAACTGCTCCCGATGAGCAGTTAGTGCCTTGTCAATGTGACTGTGTGTTATGAGTGAATGGGTGAATGTAATGCACATGCTAAAGCACTTTGGAGAGAGGTGCTATATACTGTACAGTACACGCACCATTTACCATTTGATGTATGCTGACTGCCCACAATTAGTGTTCTCTTAAAAAGGTGCTGGATAAGAAATAAACAAATACACATCAAACCCAAAGGGTTTTCCAATTCAGCTCCTGATTAAGTCCCACTGGGATTTCTTAAAGTGTGAAGCAAGCATGCAAGTAAACCTGGGGGAAGTTACAGTAGGCTGCATGTAGACTTAGCGTAGCAAGAGTGCATGCCTGAGCAATTTTGGACAACTCAACATATGAGGAGAATTAAGCAAGCACAAACTCCTAATTACAGCGTAGTGGCACAATCCATTTAATACTTCAAGGTCATCGGGTCTGAATACTCCTACACAGTATAACTCACATTACACTTAACTGGGCTTTAAGAATCCGTAAAAAATAAATAGGTTTAGAACGTTTGACGACGTCAGCTCAGTTAGTTTAGCTAGTTAATTTTACTCAGGGACCATATCAAGAGAAAAATGGCTGCTACTGTGTTAATTTGGTCAATGCAGCATTTCCTCATGCTCAGGGAATACAGAAAAGATAGAGAGAAGATAAAAGAGACAGCAGAGATAAGCGATACTAGATGGTTTTCATGGTTTTACATAAGACTGAGGAAAGGGTATTAAATATAGAGGGAGAGTACTAAATCGTGGGTATTTAATCCCAAAAAAGGCAACAAGGTTGAGTTTACTCTGATTGTGTGGGGCAGAAGAGGCCATCATTAATATTCACCACAGAGCCTCCAGTTTGTTGTCTCCACCAGCCGAAGGCTTGTTGTCTCCACCAGCCGAAGGCTTGGGGGAGAATATGTTTTCCCCTTCGTCCGTCCGTCCGTCCGTCCGTCCGTGCGTCCGTCCGTGCGTCCGTCCGTCCGTCCGTGTGTCCGTCCGTGTGTCCTCACAGTTTGTGTGCAGCTAATCTCAGTCGCCGTTGGCCCGGTCGCTGCCAAAGTGAGCACACACATTCCCTGGATGCCAATCTAGAACCTCTGCCCTAAATTTTTCAAATGGGCCTTTTCTAGCGCCACCTAGTGGCCGATGTTCACAAAACACATTTCTGTGCACTACTCTTACAGATTTTGTCAAAAAATCCTACAAATCGGTAGGCAGCATCTCGACAGTCATGTGATCGACACAGATCTGTCCAATTTTGCATATTCCATCCGGATTGGCTAAGATTGGCTTCCAAAGTTTGTAGGATTGAGCCGTTTTGAACAAAATGCCTCAAATCCCAAACGCAAAGTGCAATTATCATGAAATCGCGCACACACGTTCCCACTAGGCCGAGGAAGAAAAGCCACTTAATTTTTTTTAAATCAGCCTCATGGTGGCGCTATAACAGGCCGATTTGTGGTTTTACCTATAACTCCACCGATTAGTTTCAAACTTTGTAAGCGCACTCCCTAGAGGCTAAGGATAAACCTTTGCCCAGCATTTTTCACACCAGCCTTTTATAGCGCCACCTTTGGACCGACTTATGTAAAACACATTTTTGGATATTACTCCTTGAGATTTTATCCAAAAATCACGCAAATCGGTACACAGTATCTCTATAGTCATGTGATCAAGTCCGATCCGTCTGATATTTCATATTCCATCCTGATTGGCTAATATTAGCTTCCAAAGTTTGCAGGATTGCTCCGTTTTTGAACAAAATGCTTCAAATCATCAACGCAGCTTGCGATTACCGTGAAATTTGCCACACATATTCCCACTAGGTCAAGGAACAAAAGCTACCTTTTTTCACATTGGCCTGTTATAGCGCCACCAGCAGGTAGCCTTTAGCAAAACACATTTTTGGAACACAATGCTTCAAATCATGCATGCAGCGTCCGATTTCCATGAAAGATCTATGGTGAAGAACATATGCCACCCTTTTTACATTGGCCTATTATACAGTAGCACCACCAGGACACACAGCCTGGTGGAGACCTGTGCTCGGAAGAGCACTGCTTCTAGTTTGAACTGAGATGAGAGGAGAGATATATGGGGGAAAGAAACATACTGTTGGAATCAAGTTTTTCTCTAGTATCAACAATCCCAAAGCAACTCCACTTCATGTGGACAAAACACCCTCTCTCTCTCTCTCTCTCTCTCTCTCTCTCTCTCTCTCTCTCTCTCTCTCTCTCTCTCTCTCTCTCTGTGCGTGTGCGTCCGTGCGTGCATGCGTGTGTCTGTGTGTGTGTGCGTCTGTGTGTGCGTGTGTGCGTGCGTGTGTGTGTATTCTTTGTGTGAGTGGCAACTTCATTGGCACTCAGTCATTCACTCACTCGCCTCTCCCCTCTAATAAGCTTGGTTTCATGCTAATCCAACACTCACACCTCCTACTGTGACACACACCATGATGTGTCCACTACAACTGCGCACTTGAAGCCTCGTTTTTCTAACACCCCTCAAGCAGATTGCTTTTGATGAGATGAGTGAGATGAGTTGAATTAAGATAGATAAGACTCTGAAGGACTTTGAAGGAGCGGAACATTTTCTAAGGCACACATGGTCGTTGGTCGGTGCAGTATCCTGAGGATAATGGTTTCACCCATAGAATGGTCTAGCCAAGGTAGACCCATATCGATGACGTAATGTGATATGCACGCCAGAATTCATGTATGCAGCCCAGAGTGTGAGTAGAAACAAAGAGAACGCTCTAGTCTAGTTGATACAAGACTGTGGACATTTTATTTCTTTCCACTAGACACTAAGAATGACAGAAAGAATAGAAATATTACAGGCAGGACCTGCATGGGGAGATGTGTCATCATCCACAGAATCCAGGGATATTTTGATTGATTTTTGAATCTTTCAATACTACTTGTTGGAGCCAAAATACAATTGTTTATTGTCTCCACCAGCCGAAGGCTGAAGGAGAGTATGTTTTCCCCTCCGTCCGTCCGTCCGTGCGTCCGTGCGTGCGTCCTCGCAGTTTGTGAACAGCTAATCTCAGTCACCGTTGGCCCGATCGCTGCCAAACTGAGCACACACACTCCCTGGATGCCAATCTAGAACCTCTGCCCCACATTTTTCAAATCGGCCTCATGGTGGCGCTATAACAGGCCGATTTGTGTGGCCTGGTGGAGACCTGTGCTCGGAAGAGCACTGCTTCTAGTTTGTTTATTATTTTCATTCATCACAGAGGTGTGGTACTGTCTGTTACCATGGCAACCGCCACAGGGGGGTGGGTACTGCCACAGGGGGTGGTTACATTTAACCTTGACAATGGCCGTGGCAACTCAGGTGTGCAAAGGGGAAAACGCCAAACAGTTTTAGACCGTGTTGTGTGTCGCCACGCTGGTTTGGTTGGCCTTCAATGCTTTTGGATCACTGTATGTCTTAAATATATGCAAAATAAAAGGATTGACATATCCAAACTAAGACAACCTTTTGGACATTGAATTTCATCACGCACGCGTCTTACTGAAGCAACCCGGTGCCCCTCGCTGTAGGTCTACAGGTAAAGGCTCTACACTACTACACTTATCTTCTCTACAGCCACTCCCCGAGGAGGACACAATAGGGTGTCGAAACCGTTGGTGTCCCTTTACTGTTTTGTTTTATTTTAAAAGTACAAAGGCTTTTTTAAACTTTGTGCTTGCTCGTCTAGAGTATTCTTGGAGTTCAGGCTTCCTTTCACTAATGGACTTGTTTTTCTTAATGATCCTTTTTTTTTTCTTTTTTTGTCTTTGCCCTGTTTTAGCTTAGTTTTTATCTGACCCATTAGTCAAGCTAAGTTGGGTCCTATGTAAAGGACTGGTTGGTTGCCTATATGCTGTTTTTTATATGCTGTTTTAGTGTTTTGCCTTAAGTTGTAGCACTTTGAGATTCGTATGAATAAAATGTATTATTATTACTGGACTTGTTTTAATATTACAGATAATCCTGCCATTTCATTCCCTCATGTATAATAGCACCTTGTATCACTTCGCTGCATATCTAACATATAATTTTGCGAATGTCTGTCCGTCCGTCTGTAACAGTGTTTCTCCTCAGTGGCTGGAGCAATTGATCTGAAATCGCATCACCATCAGCATATGAACACACCTGACATAACTGTGAAGCCCGTTTGTCACTTTCACAAATCGTATGCTGTATATTTGCATTTTTATGGTGTATCTATATCTATTTAGCCTACAGTACCTTTTGTGACCACACATGTTAAGGGAGGGGCGCTGTTGTTCAGGCCATTAGCACAATCACACACAAACCCCCCCACACACACACACACACACACACACACGGGGGGGGGGGGGAGTGTGTGTGTGTGTGTGCAGGCGGGCGGGGGGGGGGGGGGGCGTTCTGGCCCTGTTACAGATGTTGTCCAAAAATCATGCAGATCGGTACTACACAGTATCTCTGTAGCCGTTAAATGGAACGGGTATTTCTTACATTGATGCTCCTACATATTAGCATGCAAGCACCAGTTAAAGTTACTTTCCATCCCTCATATACTGTGTGCACAGTGCACATCCCATAACCCACACACTGCACATCATTTCGGAGCTCATATCTTTGAACGGGTAAGGGCTAGTTACTGTAACTGACGCAATCACTGGGAGTCAAATGGCTGCCATGTTAAGCGGTCAGATATGTGCACTTTTTTCAGAATTTTAGTTTTAATGATAAATCAATCGATTATGTTCCACCTTGGATCAATGGAACTGACGTAGTATACAAAAGTTCTTATTTATTGGTAGTACCTTTTAACATTAATATTATATTATCATTAAAATGTGTTTTGCCAAATATTTGGAGGCCCACTTGCAATAATACCCTTACAGCCCACCAGTAGGCCCCAGCCCACAGGTTGAGAACCATTCTATCCAACACCAACTCCTGAATTGCCTCCTTCGCGCTGCAGTGTGTCTACGTAGGTGGTGCGCCTCTTTCCTTTCCTGGCAGTGCTCCCACAGTGTCAGTTTGCTTTCCACCAGTTCTGGGTGCCTGACACATTAACTTGATTCAGCTAAATCCATTTCTTGCTTAACATATCATGTTTACGTGTTGTAGCCTAATGCCCACAAAGAAACTGTCAAGAAAACTAATGTTTTTCAGTCGAAATATCACGTAAGCTGTAAGGCACGATGCCTTGGGCTACAAACCCCGCTAATGTGAGTGAATAACATTTGAGATGGTTAGTTTATTTGTGCAACACAAAGGAGAGACCTGTCTTATCTGTTTCGTTTGATCATTAGTGCAGACACAGGGCCCTATACTATGGAATACTATTCTTGCCAGTGCCTTATGTGTTAGCCTTATTCTCTTCCTTGAATTACGGGCAAGGCAGCTGGCACTGTCCCTAAATGGTATCTTGGGGCCGCTATAGCTGCTGGAGGTGTGGCCATGGGTGCGTTGTAACGGGTAACGCAGGTGTTTTAGGGATAAGGCATGTGTCCAAAATATCAACCTTTGCACGGGAACACCCCTTGCACAATGTTAAACCCTAAACAATTTGCGAATTTAGAAAACTCGTTCAAGAATAGTCCCCTAAAGGCAATCCTTTAGAGGTTGGAATCAAACATCTGTATAGGCTTTCCGAACGGCATGGTTCGGAGAGTCAGTTAATCTGGGGGTGCAGGAGTTCTGTATGACGTCAATTTGTAATTAAATCACTTCCCTTTCCAAACACATGTTTGGACGGCGCACGTGCATGCGTGCGACTGTGTGCATGTAAATGCAATGACTGAGGAACAGCTTTGTCTTTTCATGACATCACACATTAGTCTGGGATTTCTTGCTTGGCTCTAGCTTTGTCCATGCTCATGAATGAAGACTGAGTGGTCAAAGATGAAAGGAATACGGATACAGTATGTTAATGTGGCTGCATAATTCATAATCCATCCCCCAGTCACATTTAGTTGGACATTTTAGAAGATCTGAGGCCAGGAATAGAGAAACGGCAAGGGACAAGCAAACACAGTAAAAGAAGCTGCCCAAATTGTGGAGAGCGGATGGGGATACAATTAGAGCCGGCCGGGGGCACTGGGGTCTTTCCCAGGGAATAAAGAAAAGAAAATGATGATGCCATTTTCTGCAATTTGACACTATGTACTGTAAACAGGCTAAACATTTTGGGGAGATTATTTCAAAACTACAGTAATCTCTTTATGTTAGGGTAAATACTATTTAGATATTTTCATGTCAGTTATTTGTACCATTATTGAAAATTACACTTACACATTCAATAGCTTCTCCTGCCACTTATCTTGAAAAAGAGCTAACACTTGTCTGCTGCATCCAAAAAAAGAAATAATAAGTAAATATTCCGGAATAAAACTGAATATGTTAAACTTAGAAACAGAACCGGCAATGCAAATGAATTGAGTGAACATGGATAATAAAGCCACAGATTTTCAAACACAATGCAATGCAGTATGAGTAGGGATGATGAGACTGTGCGGACATCACACAGATAGCAGTGTCTGCTCCATGACTAATAAACCGTAGTAAACCTATTTTCCAAACTGCTCAGCCTCTTTGAAACATCCATCACCACCGCTAGCCAGTGGTGTAAAGTAACTAAATAGATTTACTCAAGTACAATTTTCAGTTATTTGATTTTAATTAATTATTTGATATTTCCAATTTCAATACTTTTACCGGTACTTCTATTCCACTACATCACGGATCCAAATATTGTACTTTTACTCCACTACATTTATTTGAAAACTTTAGTTACTAGTTACTTTGCAAATATACTGTAAATGTTTGTATTATACATTATCCACTTTAGCCCTATTTTATACCTACAAGCTCACAATGCGCTCACCGACGCATTGTGAGCTTGTAGATCTGGTATTTTCAAACATTTTGTTATTTTACTTTTGGTGCTTTAAGTATATTTTGATGTTAATACTTTCATACTTATACTCAAGTACATTTTGAATTCCAGACTTTTACTTGTAACAGAGTATTTCTATATTGCAGTATTGATACTTTTGCTTAAGCAAAAATGGTAGTAGCCTACCTTTTCCATCAGCACTAAGTACATATAACCTTGTTTGTCCAAAAACTGTTACTTTTCCATGAAATGGAAGAAAAAAAAACGGTGTTCCAATGGATTCATTGTAAGGTAGTTATTATTTAGTCACACAAGATCTTGTAAATACTCATAAGTCATTGGTTCAATATTTATAAAACCCACATGTAACCACTTTCACGTTCACTTTCAATAATACACATTCACTTTCAATAATACATTTCATAATGCATGAAGAAGGTCTATGTGACCGAAACGTCACGTAAATAATAAGTACAAACAGGTCATTTTGTGGTTGCTATAGGCAACACACCTGTTGCCAGCAAAGTGAATCTGCTTTTGGTTAACCTTTGCACAAAAGAAAAGTGAGGCTTTTGGTCATGCTTCACACACTGTTGTCACTGTTGTCATGCTTCACATGGCATCACATTATATAATATAAATGAGAAGACGGAATTCAGTTCCCAGTGAATTCCTTGCGACTCGCGTCAGTGCAACTGTAACGGAGGTGATCAGAACCTCCCCACCCGCTTTCGAACCCGGGGCTCCCGCGTAAAAGTCCAATATCTTAACCATCACTCCAAAGGGACATCCCTATGGAATGAGAGCAGATACTAGACTTTTGAGGCTTCAGGCTGGGGCTGCGACTCATCACACTGTATGGCGGTCTACGACCCACCACACTCACCCCCCCTTTGACCTCCTCCTACGGGGAGGCCGGTTCCGGGTCACTGCACCGATGTAACGGAGGTGATCCGAACCTCCCCACCCAGTTTCAAACCTGGGTCTCCCGCGTGAAAGTCCAATATCTTAACCATCACCCCAAAGGGACATCCATATGGAATGAGAGCAGATACTAGACTTTTGAGGCTTCAGGCTGGGGCTCCGACTCATCACACTGTATGGCGGTCTACGACCCACCACACAACCACACTTGCAATTTCCCAGAATTGCACCAATAGTTATACTTTGATGCCTGCCTATGCACCCGTATCTGAGACGAGCAGATGTGCATAAGACTTTGTTTCCAATATTACGTTACAAAAATAATAGTATAATTAATAATAGTAATAATAGGCCTTAATTTACAAAGAAGTCACAAGTTTAATGGAGTACAAGGTTTCTGCCCAACAGCAATGAAACTATGAAAGTCTGAGAAAAACATTCATTAAAGCAAGAAAAGCACCATACAGTATAATGCTAATTTCTAAAAGGTTTTGAGCCAGATGTAGGAGCGGTTAGCACCGCTCAAAAATCACACCAGTGTAAAGTGAGTGGTTCTGCTGACGATGATGATGATGATGATTATGATTATGATTATGGAAAAACACATGGAAAACGTACAACATCAGTATTTCATACAATGGAAAAACACTTGGAAAAACACTTGGACATACACACAAAGTCACGTATTGGAGCGATTAGCACAGCTCAAAAACAATCCTAATTACGCTACTTAGTATGAAAGCCTCCAGATCCTGTCTGTCACTCTTCTGAGTCTGTCACTCTTCTGACATCACCATGACATCACAATATAGCTGACCTGTTCTGACATCTCATCCCAGCTCAGCAGAAGGATATAGCTGACCTGTTCTGACATCACAATGATGTTGCAAATAAATTCTGTCCTTGTCCCTTTTATGCCCATACTGTATATGGAGATCCCTGATGTCATCAATATCAACCCCATGTGCGTCACAGTGCTTGATACCTCATCCCAGCTCATCCATATTTGGGAAAATATGGCCACATTTTGGCCGCATTTTGGGCACATTTTGGGCGCATTTTGGGCACATTTTGGCCACATTTTGGCCAACTCAAACAACCAACCACAACTTAAGTAACACTTGCAAATGAATTCCGTCCGTACTTGTCGGAGATCCCTGATGTAATCAATATTAAGCCTAATCTGGGAGTGCCCATATATGGACATATTGTGTCAGTCTCATGTGGTCTATGACATCAAACATCTATGATGTCAGACGTCAGTCATCTCCATATTTGGGAAAATATGGCCACATTTTGTCCAACTTAAACAACCAATCAGGTCTGTGCAATTTTTGGGTCAAAGTGGCCGTGTAGGTGTATGGCCTGTGTGCCAGCAGCGCGTACAAGTACTTCGATCGGTGCTGGGTATGTGGGTATGTGGGTATGTGATGACACTTGATGGTTGGTGGTGACGTCTTGGTGACCTCACATCTAGACTGAGGGTTATTACTTGTGCCAGCAGAACGCCCAAGTACTTTTGTATCCGGCGTGTCTCTCTGTGTTTACGCCCGTAGCCAATGAGGGACCAGCATTCTTGGTGACATCATCATAAACAAGTGCGACCTGAAATAAATGAGAAGGTGCGCCCTGCTGGCGCACAGGTAGGCCATACATGAGGTACATACATGCTCCCTTATTGGCTAAAGGCCCTGCCTTTGTACTCTCGGCCGGAAACAGACAGCTGGAAACAGACAGACGGAAACAGTTGCCACAGAACGCAGTACTTGCGTGCTCTGCTGGTGCAAGTAATGATGATATGCAACCTATGTGTTCACTAGTGTCCATCAGATGGTCCGTTGTTAAATAGTTCACCATCCTTAGGAGAGGGGGAGGGCAATCTGGGCGTTCAGCAATCTCACAAAGCTAGCTGAGCACCTTTTGGTGAATGTCGAGAATCTGTATCGACGGCCTGTACAGGTACAGAGTGGCCATATTCATAATTTGGGGGTCCTTGACTTGAAAACCACTGCACTGCTCTCTGCAGTCCCCTTGGGGTGTATACTTGGCCCCATTATTTTCCCCCTCTAAACTAAATTTGCCTAATTTCGACAAATGCTCCCCTATCATGCCCTGAACAGGGATGTTGATGTGGTTAATATGTAATAAGTCAACAATTGTAGGGTTCAATATTTCCATATCAGGAACATACAATAAGGGGTTTAGTGACTAAAGAATGAAGAGTTCTAACACATTTCTTTGCTCTTGCCTTTCTTTCATCAGGGGAAGCCAGATTGCATTAATGACACAGAGGAATAAAAGCACAGAGAGGAGAGTTCTACAAAGCAAACAAAACACACTTATTAATATTAATCCAGGGTTTCAGAATTGGCCACTTTGCAGACTGCATTTCTACCCCTAGAGAGGTTCACTGAGAGAGCAAGAACTGCAAACCACTCGATTCGCTGGAAGAAAAAAAAAAGAAGAGTTATAGGTTTTTTGAAGTGGAACCAAAAAACAAACAAACTGTATCAACTTGAAGAAAACCAGACCATTCCTCATACATTTTATGAGGAATGGTTTAGAGATGGAAGCCTCCTGGTACCTTGTTTGTGCGGAAAACAACTACCGTAATCTCCCAAACCACACGGACAGGGCCCATTATCTTTGAACACCAGTATGCTTACACTTACAGTACGTGTGTTCACACACACATGCACGCGCATTCAGTTTTACTATACTAAGGAGGACATCAACATTTTAGGACGGCATTAAAAATAGCACAGGTTGTGAACTTGTATTTCGGCTATTTTCCGTTGCGTGACATTATTGCACAACTACCTATAAACGAGTAAGACTCCCTAATCGGGAGATAAGCGACCGCCAAGTCGCATGCAACCTCATGGTGGCGCTAGAAGAGGGCCATGTGAGAAATCAGGGGTGGAGGTTGTGGTTTGACAGCCAAGGAGTGTGTGCGCAAAGTTTGGCATGGATAGGGGCAATGGTGCTGGAGATAAGAGTCTGCAAAAAGCAACCTCATGGTGGCGCTAGAAGAGGGGCATGTGAGAAATCAGGGGCGGAGGTTGTGGTTTGCCAGCCAAGGAGTGTGTGTGCAAAGTTTGGCATGGATAAACTACCTATAAACAAGGAAAACTCTGACCCCAAAACAAACCCTAAATCCAACCTCTAAATTCCTAATCTCAACTCAATCTGTTCCTAAATGTAAGCCTAGCTAACCATAAAAACAACCAATTCTACTGTACTTGTTGGGCCATTTGGTCCTCCTCACAAATATAGTAATGCACACGCACGCACGCACGCACGCACGCACCTACGCACGCGCGCACGCACGCACGCACGCACGCACAGCTTAACACCCAACAATAGATCTGAGAGACCTCATTAGTCTTTGGAGCCGGAGTTGAGTGTGGGCCGGGGCCAACACTGCTGTCCTATTATGCCAATACCAACACATGGCACGGTGTGAATAAATGGCTAAATTGGAGTGTGTGAATTGTTTGGTGCATAATGCACCTACCTGCATCTGTTTCTGGCTCATAATGGGGTGACGGAAGGAAAATGAAGCCACGATTACTGGGAGGAATCCTAGGCATACAATCAACAATGTTTTATTACACCGTGCCACTGCGCACTGACGCCAGTAAACATGTGGAATAATATACTGTAATATATCTTAAAGATTAGCCACTGTAAAAAAAAGGTGGGAAAAAGGGAAAAAATGGGAAATGTACATCCAGCATGTTTTTTAAATGAAAATCGAAATTGTTCAGTGACCAGATATCAAGCAATCGAAATGCTTGCCCTACAGATGACTGAAGACAAAGCATACAATTATATAATATTTGGAAAGGAATGGATTAGACATAATTGTGGATTGATAGAGAATAGACCCAGCAACCTGAAGGTAATTGAGTTATTGATGCTGGAAGATTCACTCAATCGCTCATTTGCAGATGCATGCACGCACGTACAGTACACTACGCACACATGTACACACACACACACACACACACACACACACACACACACACACACACACACACACACACACGCACACGCACACGCACACGCACACGCACACACAGATCATACAACTCCCCCTCATGACTCTATATAGGCTTCATGTTACATCTCTCCCACACAGCTCTGTCTTTGCATCGGAGAATTCACCAGCATTCTGTCCCTTTTCTCTTAACTGTATGTATATACGGTACATTGTACACTGCAGTGTGCAAATCATCAGAACAACCTCTGCAACGCTTAACACCATGTGATACCTCCACACCTCACCCCATATCCACCTTTCCACCCAGTTTGTTTCCATTCTCTCTACCTCAGTGGTTCTCAACCTTTTCAGGCCGTGACCCCAAAAATAATCATATTTTAACTGGGGACCCCCACCCTGATGAGTACAGTAAGAGTTGAGGCATTACATTTTGTATAACACGGTTCTATTGTGAAAATAGCAGATCTACAAGCTGATAACGCCTCCCAACACGAGGCGTTATGAGCATGTAGATCGGCTATTTTCACAATTTCTGCCTCTAATATTTGACAATTTGGCCAATGTTTAATTTGTCAGGTATTAAAATGTCCTTAAATTGACACTTTAGAAATGTGCATATATGCTCTATACACTTAAACTTTATGTTGTTTGTTTACTGTTGAGTGAGAAAACATTGTTACACATAAAGTTAATCATCTGGGGACCCTCAAAAATAATTTGGGGACCCCCAGGTTGAGAACCACTGCTACCTCACCGTTTTACTCGCCAAGGACACTCCACCCCTCCCCCCTTCCATGATGATGTCATTGTGAATTTTACCCCGGTTTTAAGCTCCGGAAATTAACATGCCTCCTCTCTAGCTGACTTTATATATAGAAGACAAGTAAATGTATAAGCAAGTGGTTTCCACGGCAACCGAATCCGCCACACCGAGCTCTGCGCGCGTTTGATCACCCATGCCTGTGCACGAGTGTGCACACATGTGTGTGTGTGTGTGTGTGTGTGTGTGTGTGTGTGTGTGTGTGTGTGTGTGCGTGTGCGTGTGCGTGCGTGCGCGTGCGTGTGAGATACAGTGAGTAAGCGTAAGCATCAGAAGGAAGAGATAAAGACACAAGCAGAGCCTGGCAAGTGGAAAATCACTTCTAAAGAAATCCCTTCAATGAAGCATCAACATCATACACTGCGCACTGTACAAGACATCCTCACTGGTGTCTCCTTCTTTCCGACGCCTCTCTTCGACAGAGTTTTAAAACATCTGTTACACCTCTGCCTCAACGTGTCCCTCTCAGTTGGCGCCCTGGCTGTCTTTCTGTCAGGTTTCAAATGTGGTAATTATATGTTGAGATCCTTGACACCCACACACGCTGTGTTATTTCATAGCCATCACTAGTCCCCCCCCCCCCCCCCCATCCCCCACACACGCCTTTAGTCCTTTGTTCTTTCTACCTCTACAATATCACTCCCTTCTTCTTCTTCCCCACTCTCCTTTCCTGTCATTGCTCTCTATCGCTTTCATACTGTGTCGTGGCCTGTCTATAGATTCCACCTATTGCATTAAAAAATGTGATCTGTGGCTGCGACGTCTTGCCCTTGTCTCTTCTAAAGTGAACCCCGGTGAGTGAATTACATTAACCACCATTAAGGAAGACGAAAAAGGCATTCAGGTTTTATGAGTGTTTGTGAACCATTTCCGACCTTTGCAAACAGCCGTAGGCCTTTCGGAGAGATGGCTTTGCTGAGGGGGCATTAATTCAGTTCCCCTTCATTTGGGACATTCACGTGGTTCTTCCCTAATTCAAGTTGAGAGACAGGCAAAAATATCCAACTGAAAAAAAAAGCCTATAGCACTGGTTCCAGACTACTATATTCAGCATCATATTTTGGAACATATTTTCAAATCTTATAATGCAACGAGACAGTCAAATAAAACTCTTCAGTTTCGTGCATGGGCCCCACGTTCCTAAGGGGCTTCTACAAAAGCACCACCGAGAGCATCCTGACTGGATGCATCACTGCCTAGTATGGGAACTACACTGCCCTCAACCACCAACAGAAGGGCTGCAGAGGGTCATGGGGAGTTGGGGACAGCCCAGGGCATCAGCCCATGTGAGATTCCCTTCATCCAGCAGGGGCCATGCACAAAAAAGGTACAAACTTTGTTGTTTTTCTTTTTCAATTACAAACGGAATGACAACAACGACACAAACATAGCCTATTCATCACTGTTGGACAGTAGCATATTTGGAAACTAGAGAAGCTTAACACAGTGGGTGCTGACGACGCGTGCACACCCCAAACTCTTTGATGTCTCCGTAATTTACTGTCTGGGGCAGCCACAGCTGCGTGTATCAGGTGAATTACCAGAATGCAACGGGAGATAACGTGATCAAGAAATCCGGTTTTCCATACAGGCCAAAAGTGGATTTATCTCGGAATCTAACTCCAGATCACGTGGGAGTTGCAATTATTCTATATTTTTAGTTTTTAACTAATTTAATGCTGAGTTATTCCCAATGGTCCAGGCTGCCAAAACTGAGTATGACAAGTTGCTTATTTTTTACTCTGGATGGCGCCGTTCGCTAGCTTATGGGTCACCAATTATTTCCGGGGCAACCAGAAGGTCACCTGACACGATGATCTAATCGAGAGAAAAAACAGGTTTCACTTTTGTTTTGGGGAAAAAAGGAAAAGCCTTTTAGTGTTAGTTTATGGGACGAGTGGTGGAGAGGATGTGGACAGGGACATGGATATCTTTTAACAAAAGGTATCCATTTCCCCGTTGCTGGAGTTGGAGAATATGTCTACTCGCAACGATCGCCGTGAGTGGACATATTCTCCAACTCCTGGACACCCGTGCGCATCTTTAGAGCCCTCCCGCAAGCAAATCGGAGCAACGTGGAACACAGATATTCTATGATTTTTCAAATGTTTGTGAAAATCTGAAAGCGTGGCAGGGAACAACCAAAGTTGAAAAACAATGTTAGAAAACGAAGAGTTAACTGCTCTTTGTTTTGTTATTTTATTACTATTTTCTCATGTTGCTGCAATGTTGAGGAGTCAAAACCCAATAATTGGGCATACTTGTATAATGAACAGTAAATATCTTGAATGTTGCATTTACAAATCAACAACGGCTGTGAATCCAATGCAATCTCTGTATTTCTCCAACAGCTAGGCTGAATCAAAAATATAATCTATGCCCCGACTTCAATGTGATATGGATTCCCTGTGTGTTCAGTAATTGACTCACTCACTGGTAAGCCTATTAACATGCATTATCCTAGTGCACTCTTTGAATAAATTGTTCACCAATTCTCCATGTGTATCCTAGATTATAGATGCAGATCTCTTATAACCTCATTTGACAAATCCAACAGAGCCTATTTGACTTGTCTGGCTGTTCCATGGTTTCACACTGTGATTCCTCTTAGAGTCAACTCACTGTCCACAACGTCAATATGAGGTTGGAGAAGAGGGTATAAGATGTGTGTGTGTGTGTGTGTGTGTGTGTGTGTGTGTGTGTGTGTGTGTGTGTGTGTGTGTGTGTGTGTGTGTGTGTGTGTGTGTGTGTGTGTGTGTGTGTGTGTGCGTGCGTGCGTGCGTGCGTGCGTGCGTGCGTGCGTGCGTGCGTGTGCGTGCGTGTGTATGTGAATTCAAAGTATTTACAAGTATTGGCATCAATAATACTTAAAGTATCTCAGTATCTCAAACTTAGTTACTTAATTTCCACCACTGCATTTTGTCCCTTCACCAAAAACAACACCAACAACAGCAAAAAGCCCTTACCTTGGCCGCCATGACCATGGAGGAGCCTCCCCGGATGCCCAGGATGGGGATGTGTGTCTGGGCTGAGATGAAGTCCAGGATCTGGGCGATGGCCTCCTGGTCCGTGTCGTCGCCAAACACCACGCCCTGCAGCGAGTGGCGCGTCATCTGTCCACAGATCCTGTTGATGATGCTCTTGGGGTCCGTCTCGTTCATGGTGACCACCTCCACCTTGGGAGGGTAGGGGATG